>NC_138734.1:1566897-1631897 GCF_965113295.1 Leuciscus leuciscus
AAGTTAATTACAATATTTAGCACATATAAACTTTAGCGTGGCTGATGACTGATAAACACCGAAACTATTGATGACTTTTTGTCCAATGAAATGCTCTGGATAATGATAAGGTCCCTGAAAAGCAGCAGATCAATGTTCTTCATATCTCAGTTCTATATCAGCACAGGACAGAAGTGTTTACAGTACTACTGTACTACTGTATATGAGCATGAGCTCTCGCACACATTACAGCAGATTCTACTAATATGAAACTATAGAAGCTTCACTGTAAAAGATTATCGTGATTTTAACGGTAAAACACTGTAAGAATGCTGTGGTGAAAAACGATTAAATGGTTATAACAGAAAGTTTCTGTATTATATACAGTGAATAACTGTAATAGCTGCAGTAACTCTACATTTAATGTAATTTTACAGTAAAATACCGTTAAATTTACAGTTTTTGTAAGTGCACGTAAAAACAAGTCATTGTATAATTTACAGTGAAAACTGTAAATTGACAATCCCAGAATCCCCTGCATGACACGTCACATTTTATGTATTTTCGTTGAAAATATGTTTCTTCTTAGTTTTTTTCTAATCAGTTATGTACATTACAGTTTTATGTTACATCTGATGTTGTTAAATTAATGTTTATTGCATTTTTTTTATTTCAGGTGTGTTACTATAATAGTGTTTAGTGTGTGTGTGAATGACACTGTGCAGCTTCTATATATTAGTATAGTCCTTCTCAGCTAGTGTAAAAGCTGCTTGTGACGAGCTTTGATTGATCATGTGACTCTCATCTCCGCTGTGATTGGTGGCTGTCAGTGTATTACAGTGGTACAAAACAGATATAAGTATTACAGTGGGATGGTAAATTAACATTACATCAGTTAATGAAATAAGTTTTTTTTTTTACTGTCAATTTAACTTAAATCTGTAAAACCTAAAATGTTCCTAACACATGAGTTGCCAGTTTTTTACCGTAAATTTAACGGAATTTCTTTATCAGTGTTGCTTCTGGCACAGAATAAAGAGATAAAAGGTTATTGTGACAGTTCTGACTTTTTCCATTAGAATTGCAAGTTCCCTTTCAAGGGAACTCCCGTTGCGTCGAAAAGCTGACGCTATGGGAACGCTTTGCGTGATGACGTCTTGAAGCACATGTAAAATCAGTCCAATGGTGTGGCGGAACGTCAGAGGCGGGTGACGTCACGTACCAGGAAGCTATAAAAGCCGGCCCGAAACAGAAAACGAAAGCTTTCTGAGTCTTCAGTTGCGCTCTGTGTTGAATCTGTCCTTGTTATTTGGTGTTGTCTGTCTATATTATATATATATATTCAGTATGGCGAGCAAGCAGCAGTTTAAAGTGTGTGTCCATCCCTGCCCGCGTTATTTAACGGGAGGTGATACTCACACTCTTTGTGTTGTTTGTTTGGGTGAGGAGCATGCCCAGTCAGCACTCGAGGGTGGTGACTGTGTGCATTGCGACGCGCTTCCATTGCGCACGCTCCGATCCCGCTTGGCTCGGTTCAATCCCGATCGCGTTCCCGAGGGCTCGGGTCCCGCCGCGGCTGAGGCTCGGCGGCGATCTCAGACCTGGGGTTCGCAAATGGATCTGTCAGTGGATGTTGAGACGGGCTCTGCCTTATCTCAGCATCAATCTGACAGATCCAGTGCCTCTCATCAGGGTGTGGAAGCACGCATTGCGGTTTCTTCCCCCCCGATAGAGGCACCAATACTGCAACTGTCCAGCTCTGAGGAGTTGGATGTTGTGAGTATTGAAGCTGAGTCTGAGGATTCGCCACCTCAGTCTCATGCGTTTGAGGAACTGCTCGATGTTATTACTAGAGCAGTTGACAGACTATCTATTGAGTGGCCAGAGGATAGGCAGGACGTTCGTTCGAAAAGTAAGCTCGACGAACGCTTCCTGCCATCTCGTACACAGCCTCAGCGAAGAAGCCTTCCGTTTTTCCCCGATCTCCACACCGAGGTGTCGAAATCGTGGGGAAAACCGGTTTCATACAGAGTGTATGCACCACAAACATCCCACTATTCTTCCATTCACAAATATAAAGAATATGGTTATGGGGAGATGCCGAAGGTGGAGGAGACGCTTGCGAGCTATCTCTCTCCAGCAACGGCATCTTCCCTGAAAGCTCCTTCACTTCCCTCTAAGCCAGTAAAATTCACATCATCTCTGGTTCATAAATCGTATGCAGCCGCTGGTCAAGCTGCAGCGTGTCTGCATACGATGTCTATTATGCAAGCCTATCAGGCAGAATTATTGGGGGATTTAGAGGAGGGCGGGGGAATTGGTCCTGACACAGTGGCTGAACTACGCAGAGCCACAGATCTGTCTCTCAGGGCCACCAAGGAGACCGCTAAATCAATCGGGCGGTCTATGGCAGCCCTGGTGGCCACTGAGAGGCATCTGTGGCTCAATTTGAGCGATATAAAAGAGAAAGAAAAGCACGTTCTCTTAGATGCTCCGGTTTCCACTGTTGGTTTATTTGGTGATGCAGTAAACAGTGCGGTAGCTAAATCTCAGGAAGCTGCTAAACAGGCAGCTGCATTACAAAAACTTCTCCCCCGCCGTTCTTTCATTGAGGCTGCTGAGCGGGAGCAGCCTCACTCCTCTAAAAAGAGCGCTGAACATCGTGCCACTCAAAAACAGAGTGTGTCCTCTCGTGCTCCCCCACAAAAATCTCGGGGACACGGAGGGCGCTCTCAAACCCAGCAGTCTTCGAGGGGTAAAACGGATCTGCGGACCGTTATTACCGCCAAGAAGGCTGCTGGGAAAAAGTCCTGATGTCTGAGGGCTCAGGACAAATGAGGGTAGTCCCCCCGAAGCAGAGCGGTTAACACCTCTTTTCACGGTGCCCGTCTCTCTTCGGTGCCCTCAGGGGACCGTTCTGCCAACCCTGCCACCTCTGGTGTTACAGGGCGCAGCGGTCTCCGGCGAGCACATATCTCAAGGTCCACCCGGAAACGTAGTGGCCTCGGGATGCCCGCCCCCTCTGAGGAGGGTGCTAGAGCAGTCTGTTTGGTCGTTCCCTGCCGGTGCGCCGTTACAGGGCGACGAACCGACTACTCAACAGCAGGAGAAAAATACGGTGCCGTCTCTCTTCGGTGCCCTCAGGGGACCGTTCTGCCAACCCTGCCGCCTCCGGTGTTACAGGGCGCAGCGGTCTCCGGCGAGCACATATCTCAAGGTCCACCCGGAAACGTAGTGGCCTCGGGATGCCCGCCCCCTCTGAGGAGGGTGCTGGAGCAGTCTGTTTGGTCGTTCCCTGCCGGTGCGCCGTTACAGGGCGACGAACCGACTACTCAACAGCAACAAAATCCAGAAACCAGTCTCGAGAGACTGGTACCTCTAGTAGAATCTTTGACAGCGTGGAAGCTACTGTCAAATGTTTCTCGTTGGGTCCTGCAGACCGTGGAAAAAGGGTATTAGATACAATTCTATTAACGCCCACCGCGGTTTATGGGGGTCCTGCCCACAGTGGTGGGCCCCGAGCAGGTTCTGGTTATGGAACAGGAAGTAAACACTCTGTTAGAGAAAGGGGCCATAGAATATGTACCCCCCTCCAACAGGGAAACCGGGTTTTACAACCGGTACTTCATAGTTCCAAAAAAGGACGGGGGATTGCGTCCCATTTTAGATCTTCGAGTTCTGTACGAGTACATGCAACTCAAGTTCAAAATGTTAACCTTGAGACAAATCGTGCCACAGATCAGGTCCGAGGACTGGTTTGTCACGATAGACCTCAAGGACGCATATTTCCATCCGTCCGTGTCATTGGAAGTTCCTGAGGTTTGCTTTTGGGGGCAAAGCATACCAATATCGAGTTCTTCCATTCGGCCTAGCTTTATCACCCCGCACTTTCACCAAATGCGTGGATGCAGCTCTGGCGCCTCTGCGCCTCCGGGGTATTCGCATCACGAACTACATCGACGATTGGTTGATTTTAGCTCAGTCGCATTAGATGGCGGTTCAACATCGAGATGTTGTTCTCGCCCATATGAAAGAGTTGGGGTTACGGCTGAACGCCAAGAAGAGTGTGCTTTCTCCATTTTAGAGGACCACTTTTTTAGGCGTGGTTTGGGATTCAGTGTCGATGCAGGCGCGCCTGTCATCGCCACGCTTCGATTCCATCCTGGCAGCTGTGAGAAGTGTAAAGCTAGGCCAGCTACTCACTGTCAAACAGTTCCAGAGACTGTTGGGTCTCATGGCAGCAGCTTCCAACGGGATACCTTTTGGACTGCTGCACATGAGGCCCCTGCAGTGGTGGCTCAGGACCAGAGGGTTTTTCCCCGAGGGGCAACCCATTTCGCACAATCAAGGTCACGCGGTGATGCCTACGTGCCTTGGTTATGTGGAAGAAACCTTGGTTCCTGTCCCAGGGCCCAGTGCTGGGAGCTCCTTGTCGTCGCAAACTGCTAACGACGGATGCTTCCCTCACGGGTTGGGGAGCGATCCTGAGGGTCGCTCATCTCAAGGTCTGTGGGAAGACCATCATCGTTCCTGGCATTCTATAGCCTAGAGATGTTAGCTGTCTTCCGGGCTCTGAGGAGCTTTATCACAGGTCTCAGGGGACACCATGTGTAGTACATACGGACAACACGTCGGTAGTCGCCTATATCAAGGGGGTTTGCGCTGGCATGCCATATCCTCTTGTGGTCCCAGGGGAAGTTGCTGTCACTCAAGGCAGCCTACATCCCCGGGGTCCAGAATATAGGAGCAGACACTCTGTCGAGACAGGGGCCGAGGCCCGGGGAATGGTGGCTCCACCCCCGAGGTGGTGGAGCTGATATGGAAATTATAAGTGGATCTGTTTGCGTCTCGAGAGACGTCTCACTGTCCACTTTGGTTCTCCTTCACGCATCCAGCTCCTCTGGGACTGGATGCTATGGTACAGACGTGGCCGAGGCTACGTCTGTACGCCTTTCCCCCAGTTGCTCTGCTCCCGGGAGTTCTGGAAAGAGTTCGCAGGGACCGGGTTTGCCTGCTTTTTATAGCCCCGCGCTGCCGGGCAGAGTATGGTTTCCCGATCTTGTGTCCCTCCTCGACGGGCATCCTCTGGAGTTACCCGTCAGGAGGGACCTTCTGTCCCAGGCAGAGGGCTCGATATTTCACCCTCGGCCAGAACTGTGGAACCTGTGGGCTTGGCCTCTGAGGGGGCCCAGCTCATAGAGTCAGGTCTCTCAACCGAGGTTGTTGAGACCATTCTACAGTCCAGAGCTCCCTCCACGAGGAAACTTTATGCCCTGAAGTGGAGAGTATTCACTTCTTGGTGTAGTGACCGTCGGTTGGACCCAGTCCACTGCCCAATTGGTACAGTGCTGGAGTTCCTGCAGGAACGGTTCACTGCAGGTCTGACCCCGTCCACTTTAAAGGTCTATGTGGCGGCCATAGGTGCTTACCACAGTCCTTTGGGTGGAATGTCTGTGGGGAAAGACCCCTTGGTATCTCGTTTCCTTCGTGGCACTTGGAGGTCCTCCTCCCTTTCGAAATCGGACCAGGAGGCGAATAATTTGCTTTGCCCTGTTCGGGCGTTAGACGCGTATGTCCACAGAGCTGCCCTGTGGCGTAAAAGTGACTTTTGCTCCCCTAACAAGGGAGGTCCAGTGTCTAGCAAAGGATGAGCAAGTGGGTGGTTGAGACTATCTCACTGGCTTATGAGGCGGCTGGACAGCCTTCTCCTTTGGCTGTCCGGTCGCTCTCTACTAGGAGTATGGCGGCCTCTAAGGCCCTTATATCAGGAGTATCGTTACAGGACGTCTGTGATGCGGCAGGCTGGTCCTCACCGCACACCTTCGTCAGGTTCTACTCTCTGGATTTAGACTCTACTCTAGGGTCTCATGTTTTGTCTTCTTAGTGCTGCTCACATGATTACACACAGGACAGACATTTGTAGCTATGGAGGCGTTGGTATAGACGTTCCCATAGCGTCAGCTTTTCGACGCAACGGGAGTTCCCTTGAAAGGGAACGCCTCGGTTACGACTGTAACCTCGGTTCCCTGAAGAGGGAACGAGCGTTGCGTCGCCTTGCCATATCTCCTTCATGCCTGTCAGCGCGACTTCAGACTTTACGAAGCTTTCGTTTTCTGTTTCGGGCCGGCTTTTATAGCTTCCTGGTACGTGACGTCACCCGCCTCTGACGTTCCGCCACACCATTGGACTGATTTTACATGTGCTTCAAGACGTCATCACGCAAAGCGTTCCCATAGCGTCAGCTTTTCGACGCAACGCTCGTTCCCTCTTCAGGGAACCGAGGTTACAGTCGTAACCGAGGCGTTATAAAATCAGAATTGTGTGATATATAAACTGTGCATTCAAGGAAGTTGGTTTTCTGAGTTTTTCACATCTAAGACTTATTAAAACTTATTAATTATGAAAAGCAGAGTACTCGATTTGACTTTCAGGCTCTAAATTTAAGAAGTGAATCGCAGTTTCACTGTTCCTCAGCATGTGATTGGCTGTTCGCTGCTGATGTCACGCCTAAACTCCAAACTACTAGGAAGTCTCCGCCCTCTTCTGAACGGAGGCGGAGCATCGGCTCATTTGCATTTAAAGGGACACACATAAACAGGTACATTTGACAAGCTATACAGTAATAAATGATCTGGGTGGAATTTTGAGCTGAAATTTCACAGACACCATAGATTTATATTACATCTTGTGAAAAGGGGCATAATATGTCACCTTTAATGCTCTTATACGTTGTCAATGCAACATAGCTCTTCTAATAGTAACTGTATATGTTGCAATAAGGATATGATTACAGCTGATATAATAACAGACCACTGATGGCAGAATTAAATGAACTGGGCTTCAGTCATATTGTGCTGTTGAGTGTCATCCACCCAGAAAACTAAACTCTCCTGCATATCAACATAACGTCAAACTCAACGTCAGATCCTCTGAGATTTAAGTCTCCTGTTCATTCAGTGATAAATCAGCTGTGTGATTGGATGGAGCCGGAGACGACTGTTTAAATCTCTCACACATCAAACCTCACGGGTGTCCTTACCCCGAGCTCTCTGATTACATGAGGAGATGTGGAGAAGACAGGCTTCTGGCCGGAGCGAGGGAAGAGAAGAGGACACTGGTGTTAGTTTAGGGATCTGAACACAAACAGAACGCGTCTTCCTAAGAGCCTTACAGCACTAACACTAACACATCAATAGAGACTTAACTGGAGAAAACACTGCTATGCTTCTTCCTAAGAGCCTTACAGCACTAACACTAACACATCAGTAGAGACTTAACTGGAGAAAACACTGCTATGCTTCTTCCTAAGAGCCTTACAGCACTAACACTAACACATCAGTAGAGACTTAACTGGAGAAAACACTGCTATGCTTCTTCCTAAGAGCCTTACAGCACTAACACTAACACATCAGTAGAGACTTAACTGGAGAAAACACTGCTATGCTTCTTCCTAAGAGCCTTGCAGCACTAACACTAACGCATCAGTAGAGACTTAACTGGAGGAAACACTGCTATGCTTCTTCCTAAGAGCCTTACAGCACTAACACTAACGCATCAGTAGAGACTTAACTGGAGAAAACACTGCTATGCTTCTTCCTAAGAGCCTTACAGCACTAACACTAACGCATCAGTAGAGACTTAACTGGAGAAAACACTGCTATGCTTCTTCCTAAGAGCCTTACAGCACTAACACTAACACATCAGTAGAGAATTAACTGGAGGAAACACTGCTATGCTTCTTCCTAAGAGCCTTACAGCACTAACACTAACGCATCAATAGAGACTTAACTGGAGAAAACACTGCTATGCTTCTTCCTAAGAGCCTTACAGCACTAACACTAACGCATCAATAGAGACTTAACTGGAGAAAACACTGCTATGCTTCTTCCTAAGAGCCTTGCAGCACTAACACTAACACATCAGTAGAGACTTAACTGGAGAAAACACTGCTATGCTTCTTCCTAAGAGCCTTGCAGCACTAACACTAACGCATCAGTAGAGACTTAACTGGAGAAAACACTGCTATGCTTCTTCCTAAGAGCCTTACAGCACTAACACTAACGCATCAGTAGATTAGATTAGATTAGATTAGATTCAACTTTATTGTCATTACACAAGTACAGGTACAAGGCAACGAAATGCAGTTTAGGTCTAACCAGAAGTGCAATAGCAGCAAGTGCAGGATATACAGTGGTTCCATAAGTGCAGAACATGGATATGTACTGAATAAATATAGAGTTGAATACTATTATAAACAAAAATTTACAGATAGATTTGTCCTATGAATATAATATACAGATAACTATTACTGTGAACAGAATTTACAGCTAGATATGTACTGAATATAATATACAGATGGCTATTACTATAAACAGAATTTTTACAGATAGATATGTACTGAATATATATACAGATGGGTGTTACTATAAACAGAATGTGAGCATAATATACAGATGGCTATTACTATAAACAGAATTTTACAGATAGATATGTACTATGAATATATATATACAGATGGGTGTTACTATAAACAGAATGTGAGCATAATATACAGATGGCTATTACTATAAACAGAATTTTACAAATAGATATATGTATAGTTAGGCTAAAATGAGCAGTATAACAATGGATTTAAAGTAGTGCAAATAAAGTTTGGACAGAAGCTATCCGAGTGAAAGTGCAGTGGAAGTAATTGCATATTACAGTTAAAGTATGGTATTGCAAATGTATATGTAAACAGTCGGTACTGTAAATAAACAGTCGGCAGTGCAAATTGAGCATATTCCAGTCAAGGTAGTAGTGCAAGATGCATATGTAAACAGTTGTTTCTGTAATAACAGTCAGCAGTGCAAATGAACATTATAGTATTGCAAATAACAAAATGGAGGCAGGTGTGAGGAGGGAGAGGAGAGTCAATCAGGATATGAGGGGAGTTTGATCAATGAGGGTTAGAGTTTAATAAAGAGACAGCTCTGGGGAAAAAACTGTTCTTTAGTCTGCTGGTCCTGGTCCGGAGGCACCTGAAACGCCTGCCGGAGGGCAGGAGAGAAAACAGTCTGTGGGCTGGGTGAGAGGAGTCCTTAAGGATGCTGCGCGCTCGATGCAGACAGCGTTTCCTCTGGATGTGCTCGATGGCAGGTAGTGGAGTCCCAGTGATGCGCTGGGCGGTTTTCACCACCCGCTGCAGTGCCTTGCGCTCTGCAACAGAACAGCTCCCATACCACACTGTAGCACAGTTGGTCAGGATGCTTTCTATTGCACAGCGATAGAAGTTCACCAGGATAGTGGAGGAAAGCTGATTCTTCCTCAGTGTCCTCAGGAAGAAAAGGCGCTGGTGAGCCTTCTTGACCAGGCTGGAGGTGTTGGTTGTCCAGGTCATGTCCGCCGAGATGTGGGTCCCCAGGAACTTGAAACTGGAGACACGCTCAACAGCCATTCCATTGATGTGGATGGTGTCGTGTGTGCCTCTTGACACTTTCCTGAAGTCCACGATGAGCTCCTTCGTTTTGGTGGTGTTGAGGAGCTGGTTATTTTCAGTGCACCATGTGGCCAGGTGCTTGATCTCCTCCCTATAGGCAGTCTCATCGTTGTTGCTGATGAGACCAATCACCGTAGTGTCGTCCGCAAACTTGACGATGGAATTAGATCCGTACACAGGCTTGCAGTCAGAGGTGAAGAGGGAGTAGAGAAACGGGCTTAGCACACAGCCCTGTGGTACACCAGTGTTGAGTGTGATGGACGTGGAGCAGTTGGAGCCTGATCGAACATTCTGGGGTCTGTTGGTCAAAAAGTCCAAAATCCAGTTGCACATGGAGGTGTTGATGCCCAGGTCTCCAAGTTTGGCTATTAACTTAGTTGGGATGACAGTGTTGAATGCTGAGCTGAAGTCAACAAACAGCATGCGTGCATAAGTGTTCTTATTGTCCAGATGTGTGAGCACAGAGTGCAGTGCCATGGAAACTGCATCCTCTGTGCTCCTATTGCTACGGTAGGCAAACTGGTGTGAGTCCAATGTGGATGGAAGAGAGTCTTTTAGGTGTGCCAGGACCAGCCGCTCAAAGCACTTCATTACGATGGGTGTGAGTGCTACAGGGCGGTAGTCGTTAAGGCACTTCGGGCTGGAGTGTTTTGGCACTGGCACAATGGAAGTGCATTTAAAGCATGTTGGTACAGCTGCTTGGGCAAGAGACAGGTTGAAAATGTCTGTAAAAACCCCAGCGAGCTGCTCCGCACATGCCCTGAGTACGCGTCCAGGGATGTTGTCTGGTCCAGCAGCCTTGTGCGCGCTGATCCTGCTCAGTGCATTGCAGACATCTGTGGAGGAGAGTGTGATCGGCGGGTGGTCAGCTGAGGATTTGAGCTTGGTGGCAGTTTCTCTGTTGTCTCTTTCAAAGCGAGCATAAAAGTCATTTAGCTCGTTCAGGAAGTTGACATCAGTGGCTGCGGGGGTGGAGTGAGAGGGTTTGTAGTCACTGATGGCCTGAATGCCCTGCCACATGCGCCGAGGGTCAGCGTTGGAAAAGTGTCCCTCTATCTTAAGCTTGTAGCAGTGCTTGGCCTCTTTGATGCCCCTTTTCAGATTTGCTCTGGATGTGCTATAGGCTTGTGCATCTCCTGATCTGAAGGCAGTGTTGCGTGTCTTCAATAGGAGTCGCACTTCCCTGTTCATCCATGGCTTCTGATTTGGGTATGTGGTGATCTGCTTCTGGGTTGTAACACTGTCAATGGTGGTATTGATATGATCCAGTACAGAGGAGGTGTAGCAGTCAATGTCCGTGTGAGAGCCACTGGTGGCTTGAGAAGCAAACATACTCCAGTCTGTGTGTAGAAACCTTTCCTGGAGTGAGGAATCTGCCCCCGCAGGCCACACCTTGATGGTCTTCACTGATGGCTTCACGCGATTGATGAAAGGTGCATATTTGGGGGTGAGGAACAAAGAAAGGTGATCTGACTGTCCCAGGTGGGGGAGGGGTGTCGCGACGTAAGCTCCAGCCATGTTTGTGTAAACATGGTCTAAGGTTTTGTTTCCTCTGGTGTGACAGGAAACATGCTGGTGAAATTTCGGTAGCACTGACTTTAAGTTTGAATGATTAAAATCACCCGCAACAATAAACGCAGCTTCCGGGTGAACGGTCTGTTGTTTACTGATGGCTGCGTGAAGTTCTTTCATAGCAAACTTGGCATCAGCATCCGGGGGAATATAGGCTGCAGTTATAATAGTGGAAGTGAACTCCCGCGGTAGATAAAACGGTCTACATTTAACCATGAGAAACTCAAGGTTAGCTGAACAATGTCTCCCAACAATAGCAGAGTTTGTGCACCAAGCTTTGTTAATGTAAATGCACAATCCACCACCTCTGGTCTTACCGGAGCCATCTAATGTTCTATCCGCCCGGAATGTATGGCGTCCCGCTAGCTCAATAGCGTTGTCCGGTATTCCGCTGTTTAACCATGTTTCCGTGAAAATTAGAACATTACAGTTCAAAAGTCTCTTTCTGTATGTGATGTTGAGTCGAATCTCCTCCATTTTGTTCAACAGCGACCGTACATTGGCAAGGAAAATGCTGGGTAAAGAGAGCCGGTGTGGTGTTAGCTTTAGCTTAGCTCTTAGTCCTCCGCGCTTCCCCCGCCTTTGTTTACGATCTCGACGCCGCCTGCGAGCACTTCCGCCCGGCCGGGCAGAGTGCATAGCCCCGGGTGTTTTGGCGATCTCAGGAAGGAGTCGAAGGTTGTCCATAAAACTGTCGGAAATTCGCAAACCAATATCCAAAAGCTCACCTTGGGTGTACGATGTTAAGGCACAACTGTTCTGCACGAACAGACCCGAAATGAGCAAGAAAAATACTACTAAATTGCAGAATCTGGAGAGACCGCGAGCCTCGCGATGTACTCGCGCCGCCATCTTGGTTTCATCAAGAGAGACTTACTGGACAATAGAGACTTAACTGGAGAAAACACTGCTATGCTTCTTCCTAAGAGCCTTGCAGCACTAACACTAACGCATCAGTAGAGACTTAACTGGAGAAAACACTGCTATGCTTCTTCCTAAGAGCCTTGCAGCACTAACACTAACGCATCAGTAGAGACTTAACTGGAGGAAACACTGCTATGCTTCTTCCTAAGAGCCTTACAGCACTAACACTAACACATCAGTAGAGACTTAACTGGAGGAAACACTGCTATGCTTCTTCCTAAGAGCCTTACAGCACTAACACTAACGCATCAGTAGAGACTTAACTGGAGAAAACACTGCTATGCTTCTTCCTATGAGCCTTACAGCACTAACACTAACACATCAGTAGAGACTTAACTGGAGAAAACACTGCTATGCTTCTTCCTAAGTCTGTAAACTGCTAAATATTAATCACTACACCCTCCAGATGCCCCACATAATTTGCATCATGGACACCTATTCTTCCACAGGGGTTCTGTTAGTAAAAACGGTTATTTTTGCCACTATTATGATCTATGGACCTCATTATAAGTTACTCTGCCTACGTCTGCTTGTGTGATTTTGTTTGCAAACCTTCTAGCAATCGTTTCATAACACTATAACAGCAATGCATTTTACATTTATACATTTCACAGATATTTTACAGAGACCAATCATCATTATAACATCAGAAACATGAGACGAATCTCCTCTACAATCAGCAACGTTCTCTACAGTAATTATAAATCAATCACAGCTCCATGACATTCATCTGAAGTCATTTTGACACACGTGAACGGCTGATGATGTGATATTAATAACTATGCCCCCATTTATCTGGAAATATTTTGAAACCACTTACATTATGATTTCCCAGACGGCAACAGAGTGTCGTGTCCCAGATGTGGGCCGGATGTGGGCCAGATGTGGGCCGGATGTGTTCCAGATGTGGGCCGGATGTGCCCCAGATGTGGGCCGGATGTGCCCCAGATGTGGGCCGGATGTGTTCCAGATGTGGGCCGGATGTGTTCCAGATGTGGGCCGGATGTGTCCCAGATGTGGGCCAGATGTGGGCTGGATGTGGGCCAGATCAGTGTGTTGCTGTCTGGTGCATTATATGAATTCTTCTTTTCAGTTTTACCCAATATTGCAAGTAAAACTGGTATTTTTGCCACTAATATGATTTATGCACCTTACTACAAGTCACTTTGACACTAAACTGTCCATCTGTTCGCTGTGGCACGTACTTTTATTCTAGAACTGCCATGATGTCCCGTTCAGAATGTCTCACTGTGTTCCTGAGAGAGAAGAGAAGAGGTAATGTAAGAAACGTCATCTGAGGAGGTTAGAGGTCAGAGGTCAGAGCGAGTGACCTGCCTTCCACCCGAGCCATGACCTTTGACCCAGCCTGACCCCACACCTGCAGTAAAACACCAGCAGGATCAGGTTCGGGTGTCACGAGTTTGTTTATCCTTTACAATATTTAGTTTTTTGCCACAATAGTGGTTTGAGATCTGCGGGTGACAATGCACCCCTTATAGCGTATTGCAACTGGGGCATGTTGTCACAAAGGGTCACGTGCTCATTGAACATTTGGTTAAGGATGTTCTGAAAGACTTGTGTTGTACCGTTCTGAAGGTGAAGGAACATGTTTAATGTCCACAGCATGCAGAACTGAGCTTTAGCATCAGCCTATTACACATTCTTATACAACCTGTAAAATCTTTACAAGTGCGCTGGACTCATAGAGAGCATTTATCCCTGTGGAAACGCCAGAATGGAGACCGTTAGTGTTGTAAGTGCAGTTTTACAGGGCCGGCGGACAGCAGAGGTCAAGGACAGGGAACAGAAGCCTTAAAAACACTACATAAAAATCATAATTGTCTGGAACCGAGAATAAAGGCAAAGCACCAAATGATTTACACGAGTCTGCCGAGTTTCTGTATCAGCAGCCACATCATGTCCTTGTGTGAGTCGTGAGGAGACGGATCAATGATCACACACTGTGTTTGTTAATGTTCATCTCAGACGAAGCCTGGCTTTTCTCTCTACAGTGTTCGGTCTAATATCGGCTGATATTACAGCACAATAAAAGGAAAATATTATCTATAAGAATGAATTCTACAATTTAACTGTTAGTAATTTAATCACAAAACATAAAACCTTCACACATGATTACAATCCAAACCTCAGTCGCGGGTTGTCGACCCGGATGAAGGAGAAGCAACATAATGAATGAGGAAATAGATTTAGTTTTGGCCGTTGAACCCTGTGTGAACTTTGACACGAGCTCATGCACATCTCAGTGTCACGGCTGTAAATCACTCGCGATCCCGACCAGCGGATCGAGTTCTCCTCGAGTTCTCCTTCATCTCAAACCCAAACCATTCAAACCTCTCTTTCTTCTCTGGAGGACAAAAGAAGATATTTAGAGGAATGTCTCAGAGCTTTTATTCCCCATACAGTGGAAGTCAATGTGCACTAAAACATTTTCCAAAATCTATTATTTCTGTTTATTTATTGTATATTTGTTCCAAGAATCTAAAGGTTGTTTCTGAATGTCCTCTGAACGTTATGGGAACATTGTATCATTCTTCAAACATTATGGGATGTTACTTTTGAACGTTCTGAAACAAATAGCAACATTTTAGCCAGTTAACTGTCAAGTTTCCCGGTTTAATCTCACAGTATTTTTTGAGGAAAACATTCCAGGGTTTTCCTCCATATAGTGTCTTCAATGGGGTCCAACGGGTCGAAGGTCCAGATGTGAGTTTCAGTGCAGCTTCAAATTCACATTTTATAACAAAATAAACATGATGTACTTTTAACCACAGATGCTGGTCTTGCACTAGCTGTGATGCGCCACACATTACGTAATCAGGTTGAAAGGTCAAGCGTGACATAGGCGGAAGAACAGACCCAGTGTTTACAACGCAGACGTGCAAAGACTGAGTCAAACGCCATTTACAAAAGAAATAAAAGATAAAACAAGGATATCAGCCGATTTTGAAGTTGGAGCAGAAAATGAGATGAGAGTTTTTCGCTCTATCCTACAATTTCTGCCTGACCTTTCCAATGAGCATTTGTGTTTAAAAAGTATATAAATGTTTATTTTCTTATAAAATGTCGGCTGGTTTGTCTAGATAAGACTCTTATTTCCTCGGCTGGATCGTGTCGAGACTTTGAAGCTGCACTGAAACTCACATCTGGACCTTCGACCCGTTGGACCCCATTGAAGACACTATATGGAGGAAAAAAAACCTTCATTTCTTTTCCACTGAAGAAAGAAACACGGACATCTTGGGTGACGGTGAGTAAATTAATGAATTAGTTCTGAAGTGAACTACTCCTTTAAAGGAATGGGATTGTGAAGGATTTGGTCTGTCATACACCAGAGATATTAATGTGATATTAACATATTTCACGCCAGTCTTGATCTTGAATTGATTTTGAGCTTCTGGATCTCATTAGGGGACGCTAATGAAGCTCAGCGCTGGGTCAGGGAACGTCCTTCAGATCGGGCTCCATGTTTCTCGTCTCTCTCTTGCCAATCTTGAGGTGAGTCACGTGTTTGCTCCGCTCCTGGACCGAGTCCAGTGTTCCTCACGGCCGGAGCTGAGCGAGTGGATGAGATCAAACCTCAGACTGAAGGCTTGAGGAGCTCACGTCATCTCATTACATCTGTCCTGCAGTGACACACACACACACACGCAGATGAGGCTCGGTTTAACACTGCAAAACACGCTCTATTCCTGAATCAAGATGAGGAGAACAATTACTTTTATTTAAAATAATACTAATAATCAAAACTGTGGGAGTTTGTGCTTAAGAACTAATCTGTGACAAGACAAATCATCTTAACTCAAAGGAAAACAAGATTCTTTTTCAGATATTGGTTCTTGTTTTAAGCAACTGCTCTATTAATTTTGACACGTTTCAGAAAACAAGTCTTAATATCTTTAGTCTTTCTTCTTCTCCAGTAAATGTATCTTGATTTAATGTGCTGGAAAACGAGACAGAAACACTGAGGAAGAACATCATTATCTGCAGCGTGACACTTGAGGACGGGAACAAAACGGGCTACAAACCTGTAAAAAGTCAATAAAATGATAATAAAACTTTATTTGGCAAATCATTATTTTGGATGGATCAGAATCTACCGTAAAATTTATTTCAGTGAGCAACATTTACTGAACTGAACATTTATTACATGTAGAAGTTCAGAAGCTAGTAGGACCTGCAGTTTTTATCATCTTTATCAATTATCAATTTTATATATATATATATATATATATATATATATATATATGAAATGTTATTGAATTTATAGCATTCATTTAGTAATAGTCATAGTAATAACTCTCTCTCCCTGTATATATATATATATTTCTTTTCCCAGCAAATTATGTACAATAATTTTATATAATATATTACATTTTGCATATTTTACATTTACATTTATTCATTTAGCTGACGCTTATATCCGAAGCGACTTACAATTGCTATATATGTCAGAGGTCGCACGCCTCTGGAGCAACTAGGGGTTAAGTGTCTTGCTCAGGGACACATTGGTGTCTCACAGTGGATTCGAACCCGGGTCTCTCACACCAAAGGCATGTGTCTTATCCATTGCGCCACCACCACCCCATCACCCGCATATAAGATTGTGATGCATTTGATAATTTGTAAGATACATTTTTTTTTACAAATGAAATGGCTCTTTCTTTCTTTCTATAAAGCTCTTTCTGATTCTGAATGTGATTCAGTCTAGTGGTCTTAACATATTTTATTTCTATGTTTAAGATTAGTGAGTGTTGTTCCGTTTGCGGAGAAGGTCAGAGCCGGCTTCCTGGTCTTTATCTTGTTTTATTCTCAAATCAAGATACATTTACTTGAGGAGCAAAATCACTTTTATTTAAAAGAAATCATCAAAATTAAAGTTTGGGTTAAAGTAAATTAAAGTTTTGGCTTAAAACACTCCCCCCCCCAGCAAATTATGAACAAAAAAGATTGTGATAAATTTTCTAAATATTTTTTTCCCAAAGAAATGGTACTTTCTTTCTTGCATTCTAGTGGTTTCAACAGATTATTTTAATTTTTTTGTTTCATTGTAAATTTGTGAGAATCTCAGAATCAGAATGGCTCATTCTGAAGGTCAGAGAGCCTCTCTCTCTCTCTCTCTCTCTCTCTCTCTCTCTCTCTGTGTCTCTGTGTGTGTGTGTGATTGGATCTGTCCTGCTCTCCGGACTCCTGATGACCAGTGGTGAAATCCTCCTGGTCTCTGAATAACACTGGACTCTTTCTGAGACTCACACTGAGAGTCCGACGCCATCTGTCATTACTGGAGCGTTTTTGTGAAACTCACAGACACACACACACAGGTTTCATCTCAAACACACACAGGTTTCATCTCAAACACACTCAAGGTTTCATTTATTTATGTATTTCTTCCGGCACAGAGTGTCTGTCCGCCGAAACAGAGTCATTCAGAAAACCAACAAAAAGCAATATTCCACTGGCTTCTTTATATGAAAGCCTCAGAAATCACATTATGACACACCAGTAAAAACAATACAATTATTTTTTTGTAAATAAATACTCTCTTGTTATTATATAGTCATAAACTGCTATTTTCTCAGTATTAATGCCACACTCTAAAAAAATTGGGTCGAGTATGGACGAACCCAGCCATTGGGTTACATCTTTACATTACATCTTTAACCCAACATTTGGGTTGGTCCATGTTTGACCCATAATTGGGTTAAAACAACCCAGCATTTTTTAGAGTGAAACTTTATAGTAACTGAATGTGGCAGTGACCCAGTTATCAGTACATCATCTCAGATCAAGTCTTTGTCTGACCTTTATAGTGTTTTTTGTATTTATCAGCCGTTTTTGCTCATTGAATCCCATGATCACACAGAACTGCAGTTTTCCCAGCTAACACAAATCTGTTCCAAGAATGTTTTTCTAATGTTCCTATTAAGTTCTGAAACATATGCTAGTGTGTGAATGAGCCCCAGAAAGCTAATTACAGTCAAGTAAGTGTTCACTGGCCCCTGATAAACTGTGTGATGTGATTAAACACACTCGCTTTGAGAGTCGCAGGTCATTTGAAGGAAACAGAAGCTCTCAGTGTGAAGATACTGAACACACACTGCTTCTACACTGAGTCCAGCTGACTCTCCAGAGACTCACACTGATCCATCCGCACGAGAGTGTGTGTGTGTGTGTGTGTGTGTGTGTGTGTGTGTGTGTGTGAGAGAGAGAGAGAGAGAGAGAGAGAGAGAGAGAGAGTGTGTGTGTGTGTGTGTGTGTGTGTGTGTGTGTGTGTGTGTGTTCACACTGAGAGCTTCTGTTCCCTTCAAATGACCTGCGAAGAGAGAGAAGAAGAAAGAAGAAAGCAAGAGTGGTAGAAACACACACTGAGTTGTGCACAATAAGGGTCAGGGACATTTATTAACCAGATAAAGCCTATTCTGTATCATTATATTTTTTTTATCTTTTTTTTTATATTGATATTGATATACATTTTATGTGAGTATCTGTTGTACTGTTATAAAGATCTCACTGATTGCAAGCATCAGAATTTCATCTTTCTTTTTGTCCTGTTCAATAAAAAAAATTAAATCGGATTATTATTTTATGTTAGACTTTATAGACCTTATGCGCCAGAGAAACGAGGGCGCCGCCATCTTTACAATATTGTCTTTTAACTTCCGCTTTTGCGGTCGCTCTGTATATCTCTATGGCGCTACTGTCCAGGAGTAATTCGCTTTTGAAGTGGATTTACTTAATGTAAAGTTAACGAAAGTTATCATGAGGATTGTGTCACAGGCCGGGGTGGCCTCCCCCCCGTGTCTCACACCACCCCTATTAAGCATACCACCTCGAGGAGTTACCCAAAGACACCACGAGACCAGGCAAGGTAATCAGTATCAAACCTTGTATTTTATTGAATTAAAATAGGCTAAATCCTAAACTAAAAACACAGGCTGATCCGACTCTCTTCTTCGTCAGGCTGCGTAGGAAGTTCACACAGTGATTCCTCTTCAGGCAGCCAGAGGTAAGTAATGGGGCAGACACTGATAAGGAATTCATACAGCGATTCCTCTTCGGGCAACCAGAGGTAAGTACTGGAGCAGACACTGGTACGGGGTTCACACAGCGGTTCCTCTTCGGACAGCCAGAGGTGAATACTGGAGCAGACACTGGTACGGGGTTCCCACAGCGGTTCCTCTTCGGACAGCCAGAGGTAAGTACTGGAGCAGACACTGGTACGGGGTTCACACAGCGGTTCCTCTTCGGACAGCCAGAGGTGAGTACTGGAGCAGACACTGGTACGGGGTTCACACAGCGGTTCCTCTTCGGACAGCCAGAGGTGATTAATGGAGCAGACACTGGTACGGGGTTCACACAGCGGTTCCTCTTCGGGCAGCCAGAGGTAAGTAATGGGGCAGACACTGGTACGGGGTTCACACAGCGGTTCCTCTTCGGGCAGCCAGAGGTAAGTACTGGAGCAGACACTGGTACGGGGTTCACACAGCGGTTCCTCTTCGGACAGCCAGAGGTGATTAATGGAGCAGACACTGGAAAGGGATTCACAAAGCGGTTCCTCTTCGGACAGCCAGAGGTAAGTAATGGAGCAGACACTGGAAAGAGATTCGCAAAGCGGTTCCTCTTCGGACAGCCAGAGGTAAGTAATAGAGCAGACACTGGTAAGGGATTCACAAAGCGGTTCCTCTTCGGACAGCCAGAGGTAAGTAATAGAACAGACACTGGTAAGGGATTCGCACAGCGGTTCCTCTTCGGGCAGCCAGAGGTAAGTGATGGAGTAGACACTGGTACGGGGTTCACACAGCGGTTCCTCTTCGGACAGCCAGAGGTGAGTAATGGAGCAGACACTGGAAAGGGATTCACAAAGCGGTTCCTCTTCGGACAGCCAGAGGTAAGTGATGCAGAAGACACTGGTAAGGAATTCACACAGCGGTTCCTCTTCGGGCAGCCAGAGGTAAGAAATGGAGCAGACACTGGTAAGGAATTCACACAGCGGTTCCTCTTCGGACAGCCAGAGGTAAGTAATTGAGCAAACACTGGTAAGGAATTCACACAGCGGTTCCTCTTCGGGCAGCCAGAGGTAAGTAATGGAGCAGACACTGGTATGGGGTTCACACAGCGATTCCTCTCCAGACAGCCAGAGGTAAGAAATGAAACAGACACCGGTAAGGGGTTCGCACAGCGATTCCTCTTCGGACAGCCAGAGGTAAGTAATAGAACAGACACTGGTAAGGGATTCACACAGTGGTTCTTCTTCGGGCAGCCAGAGGTAAGTGATGGAGCAGACACTGGTACGGGGTTCACACAGCGATTCCTCTTCGGACAGCCAGAGGTGAGTAATGAGTAATTAGATTTCGGTGTATAACTCGCTCTGGGCCTGGCTTTCCCTCAGGGCGGATGGTGTAGTCCGGCTGGTCGGGACGTTGCTGGCATTGTACCACATAAGGTAGGGCCTCCCACCGATCACTCAGCTTGCCCTTTCCTTGGCGCCGATTGTCCCGTATAAAAACTCTCTCTCCGGGCAATAGCGGGGCCTCTCGTGCCGTCCGGTCATACAACCGCTTATTCTTAGCAGATGCTACGTTTTTTCGATCAGTAACCCGTTCATACGCCGAGTGGAGTCGCTGATGATGCCTCAGGGAGTCTGGACAGCACGTCGGCATTAGTGTGTTCCCGGCCCGGTTGATACTGGAGTTGGTAGTCATAATTAGCCAGTTGCGATACCCACCGTTGTTCGACTGCCCCCAATTTAGCTGTCCGTAAGTGGACCAGAGGGTTGTTATCGATTATTACGAATACCTTGGCTCCCCACAGGTAATCCTTAAATTTCTCACTTAGAGTACCTTGGCTCCCCACAGGTAATCCTTAAATTTCTCACTTTCTCACATCATGGCCCACTTCATGGCCAGCAATTCGAGTTTAAATGAGCTGTAGTTGGAATCATTTCGTTCAGCGGGGTGAAGACTTCGACTTGCGTAGGCGATGACTCGCTCCACTCCCTGCTGCCGCTGGGCCAGTACTGCTCCCAGGCCGAGGTTACTAGCATCGGTATACAGAACGAAAGGCTGGGTAAAGTCTGCATATGCCAGGATTGGGGCCTGTAACAGCTCTTGCTTGAGCCTCTGAAAGGCCACGTCGCATGCAGAGTCCCAAGCGACGGGAGGGGACCCACGACCACGGGGACGGCCTGAACCCGCGAGGAGCTGGTTTAGTGGTTTGGCAATCTTCGAGAAGTCTTTAATGAACCGCCGATAATACCCCACGAAGCCCAGAAAGGATCTCACTTGCCGCACTGTCTTAGGCGCACTCCACCCTTGGACAACCGACACTTTTTCGGGATCCACAGAGACTCCAGAGGCACTTACGCAGTGGCCCAGAAATTTCACTTCTTTGCAGAACAGCTGGCATTTGTCTGGTTGCAACTTCAGTCCGTACTTCTCCATTGCCCGAAACACTTGTTCTAAATGCTGAAGGTGGGATTCAAAGTCAGGGGAGTAAATAATGACATCGTCTAGATATACTAACGTGGTGTCCACCAACTGGCCGCCCAGACACCGCTGCATCAGCCGTTGGAAGGTGGCTGGAGCGTTACAAAGGCCGAACGGCATCCGGTCCCACTCAAAGAGCCCGAAAGGGGTAGTGAACACGGTCTTTTCTCGATCTCCCTCCTCCACCTGCACCTGCCAATACCCGCTGGCCAGATCTAAGGTAGAATACCAGGCAGCTTGAGTCAGGCTGGTGAGAGAGTCCTCAATCCGCAGCAGCGGAAAGGCGTCCTTCTTGGTTACTTGGTTCAATCTACGGTAGTCCACACAGAACCTCCAAGCTCCGGTCTTCTTTCGTACCAGGACGATCGGAGCCGCCCAAGGGCTACTACTCTCACGAATGATCCCCTTCTCCAGCATCCCCCGCAACAGGGTACGAACCTCGGAATAGAGAGTTGGCGGCACCGGACGATATCGCTCCCTGCTTGGTGTGGCATCACCGGTAGGAATCTGATGTTTCACAACGTCGGTACGGCCATAATCCTCGTCGTGTGTGGAGAATACGTGCTGCCACTTCGCCAGGAACGCCTGGAGCTGTTGTGTCTGACTCTCTTCCAGCCCTTCTCCTCGCAGGGATTCCCCCAGAAGATGAACCGGCATCCCCTCTCCCGAAAAGTCCATGGGCTGGTCCACTTGCGTCAGGGCCACCTCAACCACCATAGAGCTCACTTGGCAGAAGCTAACTCCCCCACCTTCCCTCACTTGTTGGAGGCTCACCGAGGTAACTCGGGCCAGTCGTTGATGGCGGTACAGGTTGACGGGATAAAGATTTACATTCCGTATTCTCACAGCGACTCGGCCCCGACGAGCAACGGCTAGACCTCGAGCCACCTCCACAATCTGACAGTCCAAATGGGGCTCGACGAGTACCCAATCTTCTGGCCCATACATCTGAGCGGGCAACCGAGCCCAGATAACAGCCTCACTCCGGGCCGGAATAGAAAGGGCATATCGACAAGCAACCCGGCCGGTACCTTCGCGGTCTCCTTGGGAACTGGCCGTGTGGACCCGGCGACAATCCGCAACGATGCGTTCCCATTCCCGTTTCTCAGCTGGCGGAGCAGTTCGAATAGGCCTAGCTTGGAACAGTTCCTCCCAACAATCTGTAATGACATTCATGCCCAGAAGGGCTCGATGCGTCCCCAAACAAGGGTCCCGGACAACCACAACTCCCTTCTGTGGTACGGTGATCCCATGGATCTCCAAGTCCGTAACCAGGTATCCGATATAAGGAATGTCCAGACCGTTTGCTCCTCGCAAGGTAAGCCAAGGGGCCTCCGCCTCCTGTAAACATTGAGCACTGAACAGTTCTTTAGACAGGCTTTCGGAGAATAGAGTGACTTGGGACCCGGTATCCACTAGGCACCGGACCTTGACGCCGTTCACCTGAATCTCCACAAGGGGGCAATGCCCGACTAAAGGTCTCTAGGGGTGGTGGGCAAAGAAGGGTCAATCAAGGGGGTCCCGACCACTTGACCCACAGTGGCCGGTAACTCTAAAAAAAAAACCTGCGAACCGCGGCGAGAGCCGCACTGGCGACTATAGTGTCCAGGCTCTCCACAGCCGTTACAAATCGGACGACCCTGCTCGTCCCACTGGAATCTAGGGCCGGCAGGCCGGAATGGGCGTCTTCCTGGACTTCGGCTCCCGTCCGAATAAGAATGTTCTCGAGGCAAGGGCAAAGGATTTGGCCGCCCCCGGCGAAACTCCTCCAGAAGGGTCTTGGACAGCTCGGTCATTTGTTCCCGGACATCCTTCATGAGTTCAGCACGTAAGGTCTGCTTCCAATCGGACGGCCCAGAGGAAGTAGAATCGCTCGTCCCACTGGCGGCCATACAAACGGAGGGATCCGCCGTCTCCGCATGGTCCAACTCTAAAGCCAAGGCCTCCCTTCGCAAATCCTCGAACGTCAGCTCAGGATCTCGGCGGAGCTGGATACGCAAGCTCTGACGAACAGGGCCCTCCCGGAGCCCCAGGAGAAATTGATCCTGTAACAAGGTCTCTTCACCTCCCAAACCATGATCGCGCCTCCCCTTCAGCCTAGTAAACTGCTCCCGTAATCATAGAGCGAAGGCCCGTAGAGTCTGCCGGGGTCCCTGTTTACAGTTAAAGAACTGAGTCCGGAGGACAGCTACTGGAGTGGCATCGCCATACTGCCCGGTCAGGAAATCAAAGACAGCTTGTGTCGTAGCTCGAGTCGCTTCCGGTGCGGCCTGTACCTCTCTCCTAGCCTCTCCTTCAAGTGAATTCAGAATGAACTGTAACGCCTGTGGTGCGCTTAGCCCCTGAAGTCCCGCCAGATACTCGACCTGGGCCTTCCATTCCGATAAGCTCAATTCCGACCCTGGTCCTCCATATCTTTGGGCCCAAGGGGCTCCCATAAAGATGGGCATAACTTGAGGCCGGGCCACCGGCAAATCTTCGTCTGCCATCAGGGGTCTCTGGTCGCTCAACTCGAGGTGGAAACCCTGCCGACTACGCCAATTTGTCACAGGCCGGGGTGGCCTCCCCCCGTGTCTCACACAACCCCTATTAAGCATACCACCTTGAGCAGTTACCCAAAGACACCACGAGACCAGGCAAGGTAATCAGACCCACTGCCTCTCTTCCTCTGTTAGTCTTATCTCCCTTTATCGATCCAGATCCATCAAACCAGTGATTTTAGGCTCCTTCTTCCTAATGTGTAGTCTCTCCCCGCTCTGTGTCACGTCTCTCCACACAAACATGTCCTTTTATAATCCCCCTCACGAATACATGTCTCTCTCGCGGCTCAATCTCCGCTCGTTACACAGCTGACACTCATTTCCTCATTTACTAAGCCCGGTCGGACTGTTTACACGGAAGGACCCGGAACCGGCCTGGTGTCACATCGAAATCGCTCCCACAGGGAAACAACATTAGGAAAAAATAGTTCCGCTTCACGTCACCCCGTGACAATTGCAATGTTTAAAGCAGATGTCTTAACAAATGTCAGTAGATCGGGAAAATTTTAAAACGAGCCGTTCATTCATAAATACACAATATCACTGTGAAAATACAGACCGGAAGTCAAAAGACAACGAGCGCAGCGCTGAAAAGGGGCGGAGCTACAGAAGCTCTATAGAGTTAAAAGAGAACAACAATGGTTCTACCAGAAAGACTAAGGAGAATAAATACTGTGACAATTATACATTTATTAACAGCCCAGCAAGCAATAAAGTTCTTTGGCGTAGGCCCCGTCCGTAGCTCGCAGTCTGAGGGTCCAGACTCTGCATATCCTGCCTGGAGACGAAGCACAGGCGTAGCCGACCCCCTGTGAGGAATGGGAAGGATCCGTCTTGGAGGTGGTGGTGGGGAGGATGGAGGTGAATGGAAGCATCAGCATCTGTGAACTCAAACGTGTGTAAGTACCAATCTTTTATACCATGAGTATTAGAATGTGATTGGATAGATGAGAAGGTAAAGTGACGTAACAACTGAGTCTTCCCGGCAGAACTTATGCTAAAGCTTTCATGATCAGTTTTGATTTCATGCGGTGTTTTAGCTTTGCTTGTACACAAAATCCTTTAATAAACGTGTCTTTCAGCTGTAGCTCTCTCTCTCTCTCTCTCTCTCTCTCTCTCTCCTGACTAAGCTTCTCTTCTCTGATTTAAGCCAGGTCTGCCCTCTTAGCTAATTGACTTAGTCCAGGTCTGTGTTCTCAGTGACAGGACACTCGCAGACCCATAAACTACATTAGCTGGATAACCGTACGATGAGTCTCTTCAGGACTGAACACCAGCTTTCCAGCTCACAGAATATACAGTCAAAGCAAACATTACTCAAACACCAGATATCATCTGTGATAGTGTTTCACTAGTGTGATCAGGACACTATAGTTCATTAATGTGAGTGAGGAGAGCAGAATAAAGTAAACTGTGACATATTACACCCAGAAGCTCTTCATACAGGGACTACCAGTGACATTTAGAACAATGTGGGACCAGAAATGATTGGGACACTTTGAGCTGATCATGTTTTGCTGAAGTGTGTTTTCTTTAATTGCTAATGCTCTTTTTACACACAGACTGAACACAATGAAGCATTGCTTGGTGATTGGTTGAGCTAAACTGGTATTATCTAATTGTGTAGTTAAATTTAACAGCTGACAGATATTCAACATAATTCATGTGTGAGACAGTCTAACAGAAGGACGGACAAAATCAGTCAAATATCAGCTGAGTTCTGCTCATATTTTATTACCATCCTCTAAACTATAGTGAATAAACTGTGATAATGTGAGACATGTTGAAGGAGTCTGAGAAAATCTGGGTTTGACTGTAATAGTCTAATGCATGAGATGAGATCTTCTCTCTCTCACACACACACACACACACACACACACACACACACACACACACACACACACACACACACACACACACACACGAACATGTGTGACCAAACTGAACAGACTCCTGCACTGGATCTGATTATGTTTACTGGGTTAGAGAGAATGTGGAGAGACAGACCCACTGCCCCACATCGATCACAGCGTCCCAGTGCTCTCCATTATTATATTACCCAGTCCTCAAATACACACGCTGGTGAAGATACACACTGATAACACACTGATAACCCGTATTACAGGACAGGACACAGACATGACGAGCTTCACAAACCCATTAGTGCTCCTCATCATCTGTCAAAACACAAGCCTTATACTGGGTTTCTCTTCCTCTGAAAATGCAGAATATTTACTGTTCTGTTACTAAACACACTCAAGGGTTTCAGTCAAGCTAACGAGAGGCCAAACTGTGTTTGCTAACAGTGTATTTGAGATAAGATGGAGAATATTAGTTCTTGTTGAATATCATTTCCACCTGATCAAAGAGATGTTGTTTTTCAGCAGCAGATTCTGTACTCTAAAACTGCTGGGTTGTTTCAACTCATGTTTGGGTCAAATATGAACATACACAACCATTGGTTTACATGTTTAAATTAAATGTTTAACCCAACGGTTGGGTTTGTCCATAATTGACCCAAACATGGGCTGAAACAACCCAGCAGTTTTAGAGTGAGCTTGTTGTGGAGCAGCTGAACAGGTCAAGGTAACATACTGTCCTTTTAGAAATTGCATTAACATATTAATGTCTCTCACGAGTGTCATAAAACACTTCAATGTTTCTGTTCTTTTTGAGCTAAATGATGCTGTCTTTCCTGTCATCAAACAATAGCCTAATGTATTAGCAGAATCACTGTTGGAGGAACAGAGTCAGTCTGTCTTTCGAAATCAAGTGGAATAACAAATAACAGATTCCAGTCATATGAAGATCACATCACTTTTAGCGTGCCTTCGTCATTCATCTTTACTACTTTTCAAATGTTGTTTATGTAAAAAAAATTAATAATTTTAATCCTCATCAAAATGTAATACAATTATTCAGAGTGTTGGCGGTAACACATTACAAGTAATCAGATTACTTTTTCAAGTAACTAGTAAAGTAACACGTTTCTTTTAAATTTACAGCAAAATATATGAGTTACTTTTTCAAATAAGTAACGCATGTTTTAGTATTATTTTTCTTTATTAATTTTCATAATAATTTCATAATGTATTTTGTGAAGTCAGAGTGTGTTGTACATGTGTGCTGAGCAGGGAGCTGGGAGAGTTATATATTTTGCTTTGAGGTATGTGTTCAATATTACGTTCACAGAGATGTTCCACTGATGATGATACTTCAGCCGGCATGGTCTTTACAGGGAAAGGAATGTTCTTCAACTGATGCAAATGTACCACAAATGTATACACTGAGGGAAAGTGGATTGTACCATGTGTAAGCATGAGGGATACGTTCCATTTTTAAAGCTCAAGCAACATGTTTTTCTACCTTACAAGGAAGTTGTAAATCCCTCAGTAGTGTATATAAGCTCAATCCTTACTGTACTGACTCAGAGAAACATAAAGGCATAAGGGGGTGAGAGGAAGGAGAAATGGGGAACAGAGATATCTGGAATGAAGACCTCCTCACCTATAGCCCTATACTTCTATGCCTGTTTCTCTCTGTCTGATACATGTATATTAAATAATAAATAGAAATCTCTTGGCAAAAGTAACTGGTGTAGCTTCCGTGATTCAACAATAATGGGGAAAAGCATGATTTTCAAATCTACACATGTATAGACTGACAGCTCTAAATCTAAATCTGATAAAGCAAAACTCAACGTTAGTGAATGAAAGGTTGAACCCATTTCTCAGCTTTTTGTTCAAAATGTTGCTTTTGAAACTCACACACATTCAAGTGCTGATGAAAAAAGAATACACAAATTTTTTATTGTTTTTTAAGCAGAGGCTCTGTACTTCCTTTTCATATATTTAATGTTCATACAACAAAATATTCTGGGGATCATGAAAGTAACGGTCAAAACTGCTAGCGCTGGAGGCAACTTAAAAAAAACACTGGTGGGGAAAGAGTTAAATGCCCAGGGTAGGGTTGCACCAGCCGTTCGTAAGTTCTTTCTTAAATTGGAACGTAAAGTCCACACTAGAGGCTTAGTAACTACTAGCTAGTTTGTAACTAACTCTGAACTTTATTCCGTTGCACCATTTGTTCGTAAGGCAGAACGTAGCTAGTAGGTCGTAAGCTCTCCATAAAGTAATGCGTAGTCGCATAATATGACGTTTAGCCTCGATGATCCAATAGCAGCCTTCAAGTACGTGAGCAGATGTTGTGTTTAAATGCTGTGGATTTCAGTTTATCCTTCATTCTTTTGCCTCACGTTACTAACGGTAAAAACAAGTTTCCATTAAATATGATACTTGATCATCAATAGCATAAGTGTTTTTATATGCAAATAACATTCAGAAACTGTATTTGAAATGAAATGAATAAGGATCAATAAATAAATATTGATACAAAAAACATAAGAAATTAAGTTTATTGATTATGACTGATATTTGACATGCACAACATGTGCCGACGCACACAGCGGCGCGCTGTTTAGGACGGGTTCGTGTTAAAGATAGCCGCTAACAAAGTAATCTTTTCACATAATGTTCTCTCTCTTAAAATGTAAGCGAGTGTAAATGTCAGCATAATCATATATGTCTAAAGAATTGAAGTCTGTCAGGTAAAAGAAGAGCTTATTGATGCAGTTCAGTCTGTCTGATATTTTATTCCATCCGTTACTCCTGATCGGAGGCTGCCGTAAATATTTAGTTTGTACGTCGAGTTACGCTTCAACTAAGTTTAATGGTGCAACTCAAAAATATTTAGAAGTGCGTAAGTCGTAACTTAGTGTCCATTTACGTCAAAACTAGGCTAAGTTATAACTTACGCACAGCTGGTGCAACCGGCCCCGGGTGAGAAAAAGTAACGCATAAGCAACATAACACATTATTTTCCTTAAAAAGTAACCAAGTAATGCAGTTAGTTACTTTTTAGGGAGTTACATACTATTGCAGTGCATTACCTTTAAAAGTAACTTTCCCCAACACTGATTAATTTATGCATGAAAATATTTTTCACTTTTGTGTTTTTAGGGTGTATAAAAGGCTAGCTGTAGAATTATGTTTAAAGAGTAAAGACTTTATTCCAAAAATGAATTTGCAATGCCATTGCACAGAATGAGTGATGCATGTACAGTATATCCACCGTTGTGCATTGTTATTAGACAAACTAAACTATAGAAAAGCGTGTTTTATGGAGTTTATTCATTTTAAAATAGCCATGTTTTGAGGATTTTAGAGGCTTTGAAAGATGTGTCTGTTTCTGCGGGCTTTTCAAGCGTCCTTCTGAATCAACCGTTTCCCAGCATCGAGTAGAAAAACAGTAACATTCACATTTATGCATTTAGTAGATGCTTTTTTCCCACATTGCATTGATTTTATCAGTTCATGCTTTGCCTGGGAATCAAACCCATGACCTACTGTTGAGCCACAGGAATACAGAAAGCAATAACGTCTCTTCGAAGGTATAATAGCAAATATTAGCTGTGAAGCATTAGAGCTCAAAGCAAAACCTGTTCAGTCCTGGTGTTTTCCGTGATGTTGATGTTCAGGATCCCACTCTCTATCTTCCTTCAGGCAAGACGGATCTCCAGTCGTTGGCAAAAGAAAATTGGATTATTCTTGTCGTGTTGTTGGGAACGGTTCCTTCCAGAATGACAAACTGCAATGGAAAATACTGAGTCAGCAAGAGAGGCTTCTGAAAATATGATGAAGTGCTGTGTGATTGTGTTTCCGCTCAGATTCATAAACCTCGTCACCAATATGTTACAGTGACACTGCGTTTTATGGAGCTCTTTTGTCATTTTGAGCAATGCTGCGTTTAGACTTGGTGTCAGAGAGGTGTTTCTGTATTAAATCTCCGCACACCGGCCGCTAGATTAACACTAATATCTGAATTTGGCAGCTTGGACAAATCTGTGTTTCTTAAAAGTGGCCAAGTTATTAGAAGTTCATTAGACACCAGGCGGTTCTCCAAAGACTCCTAAATCACAGCAAGATTGTTGAAGTTTCAGAAATGTCTCAAAGGCTTGAAAGCATTTAGATTTTGTGCAATAGTGCAATTCAAAGTGTCTGAGCCTTAATTGATTCAAGTGTATTGATTCATTGAGATGTTTGCTGTGATACATGAAGACTTTTGCTCAAATATGTTACACCACTCATTTATCATTTACAAGTGACTCTGTTATCGTCAATCGAGCCGCTCGCAGTGCTGATACTCTCACTAAATGATCTTTATAACAGAAGTCAGTGTAGTCAACACATCATGATGATCATTAAAACATATTGTTGATGTCAATATGAGGGGAAAAAATAACACAGCAAAATATTAAAGTGCCCCTATTATGCTATTTCAATACCCTAATAATAATAATAATAACTTGGACTTATAAAGCGCCTTTCATGGTACCCAAGGGTTTGTGCTGATATAAAGTTGAATGTCATCAGCGTAGCAGTGGAAGTTGAGTCCATGTTTACGGGTAATATGTCCTAGGGGTAGTGTGTAAATGGTGAACAGCAGAGGACCAAACACAGAGCCCTGGGGCACGCCATGATTGGCGGGGGCTGGATCAGAGTTGGAGCCATTCAGGGTGATGAATTGTGTCCGGTCTGTGAGGTAAGATTGGAGGGGTTCGAAGAGCTCATGGTGGGACATGTGATGTTGAAGCTGGGCAGCCACTGCTCTTTCCAGGATCTAATGTTGTCTTAAAGGTCTCCTACAACAGGTTAACATGCATTCAAGGTAAAAAAACACACACAAAAAACCACTTTAGTTTCCTCATAATCTCCACTGCAGCGTCAGCTCTTTTCTCTCAGTGTCTGAAACGCTTCCATCGAGTATTCAGTCTCTCTAAGCCCCGCCTCTCTGAGAGCTGCTATGCTCTGATTGGTCAGAAAGCAAACGCTCATTATCATATCTGAATCTCAGCTCTTGATCACAGTGATACGAACAGTAACAATGGCGTGGGTTTTACCGTATCAATCTCATCAAAGTGGATTTGCTTTGTCAGCAGAAAACAGCGTCTTCTCGACACGAACAACACGAACCAAACTCTTCCAGTCTCAGATACACTACAGTGTTTGAGGGCGGAGCTAAGAGACGCTGTTCAGCCAATCAAGACCACAGGCTGGCATTATGCAAAGGAGTTACAAACCTACATCAGGAGTAAGACTGAATTACTGACAACTCGTTTCCACTTGATTCTATTAGGAGGAAAAAAAAACTCCATTTATCTGCACTCTGATCTGTGAAACTTTGCAGAGCTTTTACATTCACAAACACACATATTACACAATACATGAAAAGTCACATTCCAAACACCATAATAGGGCACTTTAGCAAATACAAAAACAGTGACCACCACAAAAACCTAATAAGCGTCAGCTAGATTTTCAAGTGCCTTTGTTAGCATGTGTTTGTGAGTCACGAGAGCACAGGATCCGTTCCTGCACACGAGGAAGAACGTCTGATGTTTTAATTAACCCCAGTATCTGAACAGATCACGGTCATATATAAATCACTGACGGCAATCCCAATCCTCCTCTCTATTAGAGCGCATGCCGTATATCCGGCTGACAAACTGCATGTCACTACTGACACCATAAAGAAGCGGCTCAGTTAAAGCCAACGCATTCGTTCTGTGTGTCAGGCCATCGAGCTCGAACTGTTCCTCTGCACACACTGTTCTAGCGCCTGATTCTCTTTATAATGCACAAAAAATAGCATGCAAAAGTGTTTTGCTCCTTAATGTCATTATGATTGTGAGTTTTTGACTGACATGAGGACTATATTATATCATTATCCAGTCATGTGAAAAATAACAGTGCCAAGAAAATGAAAACGTTTACTAAAGGTCAGTGTCATATTGCTTTGAACTTTTCACTTTAAGAAGCTCCACATACAGTGTGTGTTTCTAGTGGCTTACATTTAACAGGAAAACAACAACGGAACAGCACATTATATTATTTTATAGTCATATTGAGATTTAATCACAGAATGTTTGGCCATATTGAGCAGCTCTACAAACAAGCAGCAAACATGGAGTTTAAAAAAATAATAATGGTAGTAATTGTAACATTTTTCCCAAATCGTGCGGCCGGAAGATTAAAAATACTGATTTTGTACAGTTTTGTTTGATAATCCCTTAAAAAGCTACACTTAACAAAACACACAGATCTATATGTTCTTTAACACTTACATCCTGCAATTGATTTTCAGCAATTACAGACTATCATCTGGAGTAGCATTGATTCAGTCCATCGATGAGCGCTGTCTTCTCTCTGTGCCGTGAGCTGAAGGCTGGAGCTGGGAATGATAATGAAACGCTTCATCATTACAGTGTGCAAACGTCGTCTCACTGGTCAAAACAAGACGCATCAGATCATTATAACACAATATTTACCAGAACTTCTACCAGCTTTCCAATAAAACACACAAGCCTCAATGTGAAAATCACTAGAAAACTACAAAAAATCAAGTCAGTAAATGAATTTTATCCAAAGAAAGAAAGAAAGATTAGTTAGAAAGAAAGAAATATAGATAGACAGATTAGTTAGAAAGAAAGAAATATAGATAGACAGATTAGTTAGAAAGAAAGCCTATATGAGACCGTGGACCACAAAACCAGTCATGAGTCGCACAGGCAATATATTTACAAAGATAGCTGTGGCAATAGCCAACAATACATCGTATGGGTCAAAATTATATATATATATTATTTTAATTTTTTTATTTGTTTTTTATGCCAAAAATCATTAGGATATTAAGTAAAGATCATGTTCCATGAAGATATTTTATACATTTCCTACCATGAATATATAAAACATTTGTTTTAGTGAGTGAATGCAGCACAATCATCAACATTAATGGACAACTTTAAAAATAGATTTTTTTTTGCACCCTCAGATTCCAGATTTTCAAATAGTTGTATCTCAGACAAATATATCATAACACACCATACATCAATTCAAAGCTTATTTATTCAGCTTTCATATGGTGTATACATCTCAATTTCAAAATATTGACCCATGTGACTGGCTTTGTCATTCAGGGTCACAAATGACAATATTTTAACGACAGTAGTTGCTAGGAGGCTTACACACACACACACACACACACACACACACACACACACACACACACACACACACACACACACACACACGTAAAAGACATGCGAGGTCAATGTGTTAGTGAAAATGTGATTGTATTTGAAGTGAGCATGTTGTGGAATAATAGAAGGTCATCCTTCACTGGTTGAGCTCTAGCACACGGTTCGGGCTCTTAAATGTCACCGAAATGCACAACATGTCAAAGCAAACACACTAGAATATATGAATTAATAACTAGTCTGTGAACATTCATAAATAACATGTGTCTGGTTTTCATTTTACCGCTGCTCTGTTGTGCTGGAGAGAATCTGCAGTACATGTGTGTATGGTGTCGGCAGCTGGATATTCCTCATGCGACATCCGCTGATCCCGACCCGATACACTCTCACACATGATGAACTTACATTTGTTTACTGATCATTCCTTTAAAGGAGTAGCTCACTTCAGAATTACAATCTCCTGATAATTTACTCTCCATCATCCAAGATGTTCATGTCTTTCTTTCTTCAGTCGAAAAGAAATTTAAATTTAAAAGTATATAAATGTTTATTTTGTTATGAAATGTCGGCTGGTTTGTCTAGATGAGACTCTTATTCCTCGGCTGGATCGTGTCGAGACTTTGAAGCTGCACTGAAACTCACATCTGGACCTTCAGCCCGTTGGACACCATTGAAGTCACTGGAGAAACATCCTGGAGTGATTTCCTCAAAAACCTTCATTTCTTTTCAACTGAAGAAAGAAAGACATGAATATCTTGGATGACGGAGAGTAAATTATCAGGAGACTGTAATTCTGAAGTGAGCTAATCCTTGAGGAAGAGTCGGCATCATGTTTGCTCCTATCTGCTGATTTGTCACCAATGTAATGTTCACTCAAGCTGGCTTACATGCGGTTTTGTTGAAACTGCTAAATGACTCACTAGACAAAAGGTATTAAGATTTATTTATTTTTTATAAAAAAAAAAACATTAAACAAAAAATAGTTCAAACATTTTCATAATGTCTTCTTAATGATTAAATGTGGATAGTTTTTCTTCTAAAAAGACAAAAAAAAGTTCAGGTGGAGAAAAAAACGTTTTTCTTTACCTAACAGAACCATTACAGCGGGCAATGAGAAAATATAACATAAACACAGTAGTAAAACCATACACAAAGTTAAGGCAGTTACTGGTACACCCCAAGGACAAAATAGAGCAAGACAAAAAATGTAACGTCATATACGAGATACCATGCAAATCATGCAAAAAAAACATACGTAGGAGAAACAGGCAGGTCATTCAACACAAGAAAGAAAGAACATCAGAAAGAATGTGAAAAAGAAACAACAGGACAACTCACAAGAACTCAAAAGGAAAAAGCGCAACAGGAACAACTAAAATCAGCCATATCAGATCATTGCAAACGAAATAACCACATTATGGACTGGGACAACGGACACATCATTAGATCAGAACCAAACAAATACAGAAGATGGATAAAGGAGGCGATTGAAATCAGGAAACGGGCCAAGGACACCATCAACCGGGACGAGGGAGTCTACATGCTCTCACACACATGGAACACCATCCTCCAGAGACCAGCGAGCGACGGGGGGGGGGGGGGGGGAACTGTCAGGTCCGCCGGGTTGGCCACGCCCAGGAAACAACAGCTGAGAAACGACACGTCACAGCTGTCAGATGACGCTTCTGAGGAAGACTGCAGGTTGCAGTCGAAACATGTCAAGGTAAAGAAAAAAGTTTTTTTCTCCACCTGAACTTTTTTTGTCTTTTTAGAAGAAAAACTATCCACATTTAATTAAACAAAAAACCCCAGCAAAAATGGGGTCAGTAAGATTTTTTTTTCAACAAGAACACATTAAATTTATCAAAAGTGACAGTAAAGACATTTATAATGTGACATATTTAACTTTCTATTCATCATAGAATCCTGAAAAATAAAATATATCACAGTTTGTGTCAGACATGTATCTGTCACAGTTGTGTTCTGTTTAGACTGTGTTCATTTGACTTGTCTGCCTGTCATGTCACGTGTCTTCACTGTCATTATTAGTTCAGTTGTATCACCTGTGTCTAGTTCATCATCATCATCATCATCATCACCTGTGTCTAGTTCATCATCATCATCATCATCATCACCTGTGTCTAGTTCATCATCATCATCATCATCATCACCTGTGTCTAGTTCATCATCATCATCATCACCACCTGTGTCTAGTTCATCATCATCATCATCACCACCTGTGTCTAGTTCATCATCATCATCATCATCACCTGTGTCTAGTTCATCATCATCATCATCATCACCTGTGTCTAGTTCATCATCATCATCACCACCTGTGTCTAGTTCATCATCATCATCACCACCTGTGTCTAGTTCATCATCATCATCATCACCACCTGTGTCTAGTTCATCATCATCATCATCACCTGTGTCTAGTTCATCATCATCATCATCACCTGTGTCTAGTTCATCATCATCATCACCACCTGTGTCTAGTTCATCATCATCATCATCACCTGTGTCTAGTTCATCATCATCATCATCACCTGTGTCTAGTTCATCATCATCATCATCACCTGTGTCTAGTTCATCATCATCATCATCACCTGTGTCTAGTTCATCATCATCATCATCATCACCTGTGTCTAGTTCATCATCATCATCACCACCTGTGTCTAGTTCATCATCATCATCACCACCTGTGTCTAGTTCATCATCATCATCATCACCACCTGTGTCTAGTTCATCATCATCATCATCACCTGTGTCTAGTTCATCATCATCATCATCACCACCTGTGTCTAGTTCATCATCATCATCATTACCTGTGTCTAGTTCATCATCATCATCACCTGTGTCTAGTTCATCATCATCATCATCACCTGTCTAGTTCATCATCATCATCATCACCTGTGTCTAGTTCATCATCATCATCATCACCTGTGTCTAGTTCATCATCATCATCATCACCTGTGTCTAGTTCATCATCATCATCATCATCATCATCATCATCATCACCTGTGTCTAGTTCATCATCATCATCACCTGTGTCTAGTTCATCATCATCATCATCACCTGTGTCTAGTTCATCATCATCATCATCACCTGTGTCTAGTTCATCATCATCATCATCATCACCTGTGTCTAGTTCATCATCATCATCATCACCTGTGTCTAGTTCATCATCATCATCATCACCACCTGTGTCTAGTTCATCATCATCATCATCACCTGTGTCTAGTTCATCATCATCATCATCACCACCTGTGTCTAGTTCATCATCATCATCATCACCTGTGTCTAGTTCATCATCATCATCATCATCATCATCATCACCTGTGTCTAGTTCATCATCATCATCATCACCTGTGTCTAGTTCATCATCATCATCATCACCTGTGTCTAGTTCATCATCATCATCATCATCATCATCACCTGTGTCTAGTTCATCATCATCACCACCTGTGTCTAGTTCATCATCATCATCATCATCACCTGTGTCTAGTTCATCATCATCACCACCTGTGTCTAGTTCATCATCATCACCACCTGTGTCTAGTTCATCATCATCATCATCACCACCTGTGTCTAGTTCATCATCATCATCACCTGTGTCTAGTTCATCATCATCATCATCATCACCACCTGTGTCTAGTTCATCATCATCATCACCTGTGTCTAGTTCATCATCATCATCACCACCTGTGTCTAGTTCATCATCATCATCATCACCACCTGTGTCTAGTTCATCATCATCATCATCACCACCTGTGTCTAGTTCATCATCATCATCATCATCATCATCACCACCTGTGTCTAGTTCATCATCATCATCATCACCACCTGTGTCTAGTTCATCATCATCACCACCTGTGTCTAGTTCATCATCATCATCACCTGTGTCTAGTTCATCATCATCATCACCACCTGTGTCTAGTTCATCATCATCATCATCACCTGTGTCTAGTTCATCATCATCATCACCACCTGTGTCTAGTTCATCATCATCATCATCACCTGTGTCTAGTTCATCATCATCATCACCACCTGTGTCTAGTTCATCATCATCATCATCACCTGTGTCTAGTTCATCATCATCATCACCACCTGTGTCTAGTTCATCATCATCATCATCATCACCTGTGTCTAGTTCATCATCATCACCACCTGTGTCTAGTTCATCATCATCATCATCATCACCTGTGTCTAGTTCATCATCATCACCACCTGTGTCTAGTTCATCATCATCATCACCTGTGTCTAGTTCATCATCATCATCACCACCTGTGTCTAGTTCATCATCATCATCATCACCTGTGTCTAGTTCATCATCATCATCACCACCTGTGTCTAGTTCATCATCATCATCATCACCTGTGTCTAGTTCATCATCATCATCACCACCTGTGTCTAGTTCATCATCATCATCATCACCTGTGTCTAGTTCATCATCATCATCATCACCACCTGTGTCTAGTTCATCATCATCATCATCATCATCACCTGTGTCTAGTTCATCATCATCATCACCACCTGTGTCTAGTTCATCATCATCATCATCACCACCTGTGTCTAGTTCATCATCATCATCACCACCTGTGTCTAGTTCATCATCATCATCATCATCACCTGTGTCTAGTTCATCATCATCATCATCACCACCTGTGTCTAGTTCATCATCATCATCATCATCATCACCACCTGTGTCTAGTTCATCATCATCATCATCACCACCTGTGTCTAGTTCATCATCATCATCATCATCATCACCACCTGTGTCTAGTTCATCATCATCATCACCACCTGTGTCTAGTTCATCATCATCATCATCACCACCTGTGTCTAGTTCATCATCATCATCACCACCTGTGTCTAGTTCATCATCATCATCATCATCACCTGTGTCTAGTTCATCATCATCATCATCACCACCTGTGTCTAGTTCATCATCATCATCATCATCATCACCACCTGTGTCTAGTTCATCATCATCATCACCACCTGTGTCTAGTTCATCATCATCATCATCATCACCACCTGTGTCTAGTTCATCATCATCATCACCTGTGTCTAGTTCATCATCATCATCATCATCACCTGTGTCTAGTTCATCATCATCATCATCACCACCTGTGTCTAGTTCATCATCATCATCACCACCTGTGTCTAGTTCATCATCATCATCACCTGTGTCTAGTTCATCATCATCATCATCACCACCACCTGTGTCTAGTTCATCATCATCATCATCACCACCTGTGTCTAGTTCATCATCATCATCATCACCTGTGTCTAGTTCATCATCATCATCACCTGTGTCTAGTTCATCATCATCATCATCACCTGTGTCTAGTTCATCATCATCATCATCACCTGTGTCTAGTTCATCATCATCATCATCACCACCTGTGTCTAGTTCATCATCATCATCATCACCACCTGTGTCTAGTTCATCATCATCATCATCACCTGTGTCTAGTTCATCATCATCATCACCTGTGTCTAGTTCATCATCATCATCACCACCTGTGTCTAGTTCATCATCATCATCATCACCTGTGTCTAGTTCATCATCATCATCATCACCTGTGTCTAGTTCATCATCATCATCACCTGTGTCTAGTTCATCATCATCATCATCACCACCTGTGTCTAGTTCATCATCATCATCACCACCTGTGTCTAGTTCATCATCATCACCTGTGTCTAGTTCATCATCATCATCACCACCTGTGTCTAGTTCATCATCATCATCACCACCTGTGTCTAGTTCATCATCATCACCACCTGTGTCTAGTTCATCATCATCATCACCACCTGTGTCTAGTTCATCATCATCATCATCACCTGTGTCTAGTTCATCATCATCATCATCACCTGTGTCTAGTTCATCATCATCATCACCTGTGTCTAGTTCATCATCATCATCACCACCTGTGTCTAGTTCATCATCATCATCATCACCTGTGTCTAGTTCATCATCATCATCACCTGTGTCTAGTTCATCATCATCATCACCTGTGTCTAGTTCATCATCATCATCATCACCTGTGTCTAGTTCATCATCATCATCATCACCACCTGTGTCTAGTTCATCATCATCATCATCACCACCTGTGTCTAGTTCATCATCATCATCATCATCACCTGTGTCTAGTTCATCATCATCATCACCTGTGTCTAGTCATCATCATCATCATCACCTGTGTCTAGTCATCATCATCATCATCACCTGTGTCTAGTTCATCATCATCATCATCACCTGTGTCTAGTTCATCATCATCATCACCTGTGTCTAGTCATCATCATCATCATCACCTGTGTCTAGTTCATCATCATCATCATCACCTGTGTCTAGTTCATCATCATCATCATCACCTGTGTCTAGTTCATCATCATCATCACCTGTGTCTAGTCATCATCATCATCATCACCTGTGTCTAGTTCATCATCATCATCATCATCACCACCTGTGTCTAGTTCATCATCATCATCATCATCACCTGTGTCCACTTTCAACCGTCCTATTGATCTGGAGGGAAACTGTCCTCCGGTGTCTGAAAAGTGTCAGGAACACAGCCAGAGCCAGGGATTCCCCACGCCATGCCTGAGCCCTTGTCTTCAGTTAAGACGGTCGCCGCCTCACCGCTTGAGCCCATAGCCAAGAAGGCCACCGCCTGGTCACCTGAGCCTGAATCTTCTGTCCCCGAGTCTGAATCCGAATTCTCAGCCTCCCTCTCCCACCTCCTCCCATCTACCACCTCTCAACCCTTCTTCCACCACTGCCTGTCAGCCCCTCAGCTCCTCCTACCATCTTCAGGGAGGTGGAGTCGCCATGGGTCTGCTGGCTTACAACCCCAGCCTGGTCCAACCTCCGCAACCAGGGCTCCACCTCAGCTCGACGGTCCATCAACGTCCCCTTGGCTCCTACCTCCCTCAGCTCCACCGTGGCCCATCTGATCACCAGTTCCTCCAGGCTCCCTCATCCCCCTGGATCCACCTTGGTCGCTCGTCCACCTTCCCTCACCTCTGGACTGCACTCCTCTGGCTACGCCTCATCCCATCGAACCCCCGGCTCTATTGGACTCCTCACTCCCTTCAGTTCCTCCTTGGTCCTCACTCCCTCTGTCTCCACCGCGCCCATCTGTGTCCCCGCCTGCACCTCAGTCGCCAGAGCCGGCGGATCCTCGGCGTCGCCTGGACACGACAGCTCTCCGGCTCCACCCTGGTCTCCTCTCCCACCTGCTTCGCCCCCGTCAGTCGTCCACCGGGAGTCGTCAGCCCTGCCTCCTCCCTGGCTCCTCCCTCCGTCGTCTCCTCCCTGGCTCCTCCCTCCGTCGTCTCCTCCATGGTCCCTCCTGCCTTCAGTCTGCCCTCACCCGCTCTTCGTCCTCCTCCTGAGTCCCCTCCCTCCACAGTTAGTCCTTCTACGGCGTGAGGACGCGCTTACCGGGAGGGGGGAGTAATGTCACAGTTGTGTTCTGTTTAGATTGTGTTCATTTGACTTGTCTGCCTGTCATGTCACGTGTCTTCACTGTCATTATTAGTTCAGTTGTATCACCTGTGTCTAGTTCATCATCATCATCATCATCACCTGTGTTCAGTTAATCAGTGTTCATCTGTGTTAGTATTTAAGTTCCTTCAGTTCAGTCAGGCTTTGTCTGTTATCTGTTGTAGGTTGGTGTGTGAGTATCCTATCTGTACTATTTAGTAAAAGTTTGTATTGGAGCCTTTTTGCCTTGGCCTTCTTCTGCCTGCACCACACCCTGACAGTCTCAAAATCTATCAGACTGAAACTATTTCTGAAGGATCATGTGACACTGAAGACTGGAGTAATGATGCTGAAAATTCAGCTTTGATCACAGGAATAAATTACACTTTACTATATATTCACATAGTGAACAGCTGATTTACATTATGAATTTTCACTATTTTTACAGTATTTTTGATCAAATAAATGCAGCCAGAAACAAAACCATTAAAAAAGAAAAACACTTTCTAACCACAAACCAGACATAACGTTTGTGTGTGTGTGTGTGTGTACCAAAGCTCCTGACACCCAGACCACCCACTGCATCCCTGTTTCCACAACAGCATTGATCACTGGAGTGTGTGTTCAGGATCAGTGTGTTGGAAAAGCCGGACTCAGGGAGTGCTAGCACGAGTCCGGGGAACATACCGATCAGTTTTAGGAAACTGCCATTGCCATCAGCCAAACGCAGCCGAGATCTGATGAAACACACCAGTATAAATTATTAATGCGTTTCCTCCGCTGATGATAATAGAGCCTGACAAGATACAGGCCGTGATTCAGAGGCTTTGATTTCAGACACTACAGACCGTAAAACACTTCAGACATGAGGGGTGAAGCCCTACACACACACACACACACACACACACACACACACACACACACACACACACACACACACACTGCAGAGGAATAAACCTCTTCAACACTCGCACATCACGCAGAACGGACGGGGCAAGTTGTCACAGGAGCAAAGCTGTTGTTTCAAACAGTTTTCAACATTTAATCATAAATGTTTCTTGATCATCTCTCCATCATATTAGAGTGATTTGTGAAGGATCATGTGACACTGAAGACTGGAGTAATGATGCTGAAGTTCAGCTTTGATCACAGGAATAAATTACACTTTACTATATATTCACATAGAGAACAGATGATTTACATTACAATAAAATATTAAAACAATGGAATTTAATGGCAAGTTCACACTGTGACAACTTACCCCAAATAAATAACACCCCGAGAAATATTTGCTTTAGAAAACAGTGTGACAACAAGCCCCGGTCTTTTACACACTGGCTTTGACGTTCCCGACTCCCTGTGTGTTCATGAAGAGTGTGTGAGGTTCAGACATGACAGATGAGATTTCAGTGTGTGTGTGTGTGTGTGTGTGTGTGTGTGTGTGTGTGTGTGTGTGTGTGTGTGTGTGTCTGTGTGTGTATGTGTGTGAGGTTCAGTCATGACAGATAAGATTTCAGTGTGTGTGTGTGTGTGTGTGTGTGTGTGTGTGTGTGTGTGTGTGTGTGTGTGTGTGTGTGTGTGTGTGTGTGTGTGTGTGTGTGTGTCTGTGTGTGTATGTGTGTGAGGTTCAGTCATGACAGATAAGATTTCAGTGTGTGTGTGTGTGTGTGTGTGTGTGTGTGTGTGCATGTCTGTGTTTGTATGTGCGTGCGTGTCTGAGTGTGTGTGTGTCTGTGTGTGTGTGTGAGGTTCAGTCATGACAGATAAGATTTCAGTGTGTGTGTGTGTGTGTGTGTGTGTGTGTGTGTGTGTGTGTGTGTGTGTGTGTGTGTGTGTGCGTGTATGTGTCTGTGACGTTTAGTCATGACAGATAAGATTTCAGTTTGTATGTGTGTATGTGTGTATGTGTCTATGTGTGTGTTTGTGTGTGTGTACGTGTGTGTCTATGTGCATGTCTGTGTTTGTATGTGCGTGCGTGTCTGAGTGTGTGTGAGGTTCAGTCATGACAGATAAGATTTCAGTGTGTGTGTGTGACACCTCTCAGACAAACACTGCCTCATTAATACGACACGATCTAATAAAGGAAAGTGACACGGACAGTGATGAGATGTAGATGATGATGTCATATAAGCACAGCTGCGAGTTCATTATTCATTATTACTTCATTATTGCTTTAAACAACTGTTTACAAGAGTGAAGGTTTGGTAACTTACATTTCTGACACAATGTTGCCGGTTACTATGTCTGTTTAAGCTCCACCAGTGAAGCTAGTTCCCACAGGAAGGCCGTGTCCCACACAGAACCGCAGCTCAGAACTGGGATTTTCCACCTCGTTCAAAGTCGGACATTCAGTTGGAACACGTGGCGCCAACATGAAGAGTGTGTTATTTGGGACAGAGCCGAAGACACGAGCGACACGGCTGCCTCGTTACTGAACGAATCGGTTCAGTGAATGACTCAGTGATTCACTCATAACGATGGTCACTTGTCGCCATCTACTGGCTGAAGGATGTCAAGTACAGAGAGAGCGGAAAAATATGTATAGAATTAAACATTGGTGCAAAATATTCTTGACAAAAATTTGGAATATTATACTGTATATTGTATTGATTATCAATCTTCTGAGTACATGGAACAAACCTTTTTTCAATAATTTTTTCTGTCAACAATTATTAGCATTTTTTTTCAGCATTTTATATTTTCTTTGTTTTAATGTATTAATTTTATACTCATTATTACTGTTTTTATTATATATGTTAGATAAAGTTCTATCAAAATAATTAAAGCATACTATCAAACTCAAATTAATTAAAATATAATACTTGTGACACACACACACACACACACACACACAGAGATCTCGCTCTTCATAGCCTCGTCTGATCTGAGGCACCAGTGTTTTCCATTAACTTATTTATTGTATAGGCTGTATATGTAATTTATTATAGGTTGATTTATCTAAAGTGCCCTGAGTGTTCCTGCAGACGCAGCTGGAGATGGAGATGGAGATGGAGATGGAGATGGTGGATGTCTAGCACCAGCTAGTGGAACATCATAGACATAACATGAGGGCCATGACATAAACTCATACACACACACATTCTCTCTCTCTCTCTCTCTCTCTCTCTCTCTCTCTCTCTCTCTCTCTCTCTCTCTCTCTCTCACACACACACACACACACACACACAATCCTGTCATCTGCCTTCACACCACGTCTCTTACACACACACACAGATGAGTGTGTTATTCTTACTCTAGTTATTTTAGTCGATAAAGTTTTAAATATGGTTATTTCTCTTAGATGAGCGCATCGCTTCACCCCAGAAGGCCTTTATTAACCCCGTGTGTGGAGCACTGTATGATGGACAGATGCGCTTCCGAAGTCATACAGACATTCACTCCCATTATCAAGCTTAAGAGCCAGGACATTTTTTAATATAACTCTGATTGTGTTCGTCTGAGAGAAGAATGTCATATACACCTAAGATGGCTTGAGGGAGAGTAAATCATGGGCTAATATTCATTTTTGGGTGAACTATCCCTTTAAGACTGCAGTGAAATCGCTGGTGTTTCTGACGTCACAAACTGCCTTGTAACCAATCAGATCAACGTGTGATCATCAACCAGTGGATCTCTGAGCTGAGTGAGTGAGTGGAGGCGGGGCTCATTTGCATATTCATAGAACCGCGTATACCTAATGAGACGAGGGTGTCGAGTTACATTCAAGATATTTTAAGGCATTAAGAAACATTTCTTAAGGAAAACACCTGTCTAAATATGTAATTTTGGTGATCAAATATGAGTTTAAAAGCCATTATTGACCACAGGGGGACTTTAAAAGTTTGTATTAGTTTATTTCATACCCGTAACTCTTGTTTTCATGAGATGAACTATCAAAATAATAGCATAGGCGTAGCAGTAGCGCTAACAAACTCAACAAAAGCCACTAAATGTAATTTTACAAATGTTGTGCTTTTGATTTTTAATGATTTTTTTATTTTCCAGACAGTAAACCCAAAACAAAAAAGAAAAGAAAAGTTTCAGGTTCTCATTTGTATCCTGTCGCTCGCTCGCGGCCGCGGTGCATGCTGGGACTGCGGGTCCTCCACGCGCGCCTCCATCTTTAAACCCCAGAGGGGAAAAAAACAGCTTCCGCTCAGTCGTACACACACAAGATCCTGCGTTCACACACACATTTATGACACTTTGAGCTCCAGATCTGCGTTTTAAATCGACGGATTGTACTAGCAAAGACCTGAGGAACTTATTCAAAGCGCGTTCAGAGATTAAACAGCTTTATTTCTGCACTGACATCCACAAAAACACGGCGGAGTGATCGCAACTGCGCGTCTCTTCTTCTTCTTTTGTCCACCTCTCTCTCGCTCTCTCGGTTTCTCGGCTCCTGATGCCCGGAGATGAGTAGAGGAACATGTCGGTTTCGGGACTGAAGGCCGAGCTGAAGTTTCTGGAGTCCATTTTCGACCCGAACCACGAACGCTTCAGGATTCTGGACTGGAAGCCGGACGAGTTGAGCTGCCAGTTCAACGTGACCGGAGAGAAGCTGCTCATCATCCACTGCAACATCACGGTAAGACCGATGGAACACACACACACACACACACACACACTCTTCATCACAACACACGGTGGGTTCGGGCGCGCGGCTTCGAGAATAGCCGAGCTCAAGCGCGTTCGCGTCGGTAAACATCAGTGTTCGGCTCCGTGTGTTCACACTAGCTTCACCTCAGGTTTATTATCTGAAAGTTAATCTATTAGGAGTCATTATTGTAAAGTGCGCACTTCTGAGACCTTTATTGACCCGGTTCTGGTGTCTCGTTTCATGGGTTTTCTTAATTTCCGGATGCCATTTTCTGTGGCGACTCTGACGTCATCAATCCACACATATGATCATGATCAAATATCATAACACTTAGCCTAATAGGCAGCTGTTTATGGTCGTGGTGAAAGACTCAGTTTATACCGTGAAACCTAACACTATGAATGTGTCAAATATTATTTGGTAAATATTTGGTCTCTATTGAAAATAATCATGTAAAAACAACCCTACTCATTATAGGACTGTACTGTTAGATGTTATTTAAATCTTTTATTTTAATTTTTTATTATTAATACTGTGAAAACGAATATATTAAATGTGTAAAATGTTATTTGAAAATGTTTTGGTCTATTAAAAATAATAATGTGAAACAAATTGTGGGCTAGTGCTTATTTAAAGTTATTTAAATTATTATTATTATTATAAACTAGTTGATTATTTAAATATAAATAAATACATTAATGAAACATATTGAAAAATTATAGTACTGTTAGATGTTATTTGTCTATTTTAATAATTTTTTATTTAGCCTATACTGTGTATATACAAATATATTAAATGCGTAAAATATTATTTGGAAAATATTTAGTTTTTCTTAAAATAATAATGTTAATTTTTTCTAATCATTATAGTACTTATCATTTTTTTATTATTATTTGTACTTAAAACGAATATTAGAAATGCATAAAATAATATTTGGAAAGTATTTGGTCTCTTAAAAAATAATGTAACTTTTTTTTCTACTTAGTACTTATTTAAATATTTTTTTCATTTATTTTAATATTTTTATTTTATTATTTATACTGTGAAAACGAATATATTAAATGCTTAAAATATTATTTGAAAATGTTTTGGTCTATTAAAAATAATAATGTGAAAAAAATGTTGTAATTTTGTACTAATAGTGCTTATTTAAAGTTATTTAAATTATTAGTATTATTATTATTATAAACTAGTTGATTATTTAAATATAAATACATTTATGAGACATTTACTAGTTATAGTACTGTTAGATGTTATTTGTCTATTTATTTTAATATTTTTTATTTATACTGTATATACAAATATATTAAATACATAAAATATTATTTGGAAAATATTTAGTTTTTCTTAAAATAATAATGCAATTTTTTTTCTAATCTTTATAGTACTTAATTTTTTTTAATTATTATTATTATTTGTACTTAAAACGAATATTAGAAATGCATAAAATAATATTTGGAAAGTATTTGGTCTCTTAAAAATAATAATGTAACTTTTTTACTCATAGTACTTATTTAAATCTTTTTTCATTTATTTTAATATTTATTTTGTTTTATACTGTGAAAATGTATATATTTAATGCTTAAAATATTATTTGGAAAATAATTAGTTTTTCTTAAAATAATAATGTAAAGTTTTCTACTCATTATAGTAGCCTACTTATTTTTTTAAAAAAAGATTAATTTATATATTTATTTTATACTAGACGAATATTAGACATGCTAACAATAATAATGTAACTTTTTTTGTGTAAAATGTTTTTATTTTAAATGTTTTCTATTTATTATACCCTATTTAAGGGGTATGCTTTCTATTTAAACCCTTTACTAAATCTTTTTATTTATTTTAATCCTTTTTTTATTTTATTTGTATTATTTATCTGGTGAAAATGAATATTATAAATGCGTAAAATATTATTTGGAGAATATTTAGTTTTTCTTAAATAATAATTAACATTATTATAAAAATGTTTTACTCACTATAGTACTATTTATTATTTCTTTTTTTTCTTGACTTGCTGCATGTTTTAAACTAGATGTAGTAACTTCACAGCAACACACTTTAATTAAAAAACATTATACACTACTTAAAGATGCAAAGTGTCAAGGACAAATAAGCATCGACTATAAATGACATCAGTTAATGTACTTAAATATTTACTTTTATTTCAAAGTGCATGAATTACTAATGGATCTTGTCAGCCATAAAGTGTTTGCATAAAAGTATAACAATAAGGTCCTCTTTGTGAACATGAACTAACATGAACAGTATATTCTTCACAGCATTTATCACTGTTAGTTAATGCAACTGGTCATGCTGGTTCGCAGTGCATTAGCTTATACTAACAGACACAACGTTGGAGCTTAGAAATGTATTATAAATGTTGAGACTGAGATTAATAAATACTGTAGAAGTATTCTTCATTAACTAATGAAACCTTATTGAGTAGCACTTTATTTTACAGTCCGGTTTCGCACATACATACTATATACTTCTTATAGTGGTTAAAATAACTGTATTACAAACGCTGATCCCACTAAACGTCCCTGATATTACAAACCCTGAATCTGATCCCACTAAACTTCCCTAATATTACAAACCCAGATCCCACTAAACGTCCCTGATATTACAAACGCTGATCCCACTAAACTTCCCTGATATTACAAACCCTGATCCCACTAAACTTCCCTGATATTACAAACCCTGATCCCACTAAACTTCCCTGATATTACAAACCCAGATCCCACTAAACTTCCCTGATATTACAAACCCTGATCCCACTAAACTTCCCTGATATTACAAACCCTGATCCCACTAAACTTCCCTGATATTACAAACCCTGATCCCACTAAACTTCCCTGATATTACAAACCCTGATCTTCCCTGATATTACAAACCCTGATCCCACTAAACTTCCCTGATATTACAAACCCTGATCCCACTAAACTTCCCTGATATTTCAAACCCTGATCCCACTAAACTTCCCTGATATTACAAACCCAGATCCCACTAAACGTCCCTGATATTACAAACGCTGATCCCACTAAACATCCCTGATAATACAAACCCTGATCCCACTAAACGTCCCTGATATTACAAACGCTGATCCCACTAAACTTCCCTGATATTACAAACCCTGATCCCACTAAACTTCCCTGACATTACAAACCCTGATCCCACTAAACTTCCCTGATATTACAAACCCTGATCCCACTAAACTTCCCTGATATTACAAACCCAGATCCCACTAAACGTCCCTGATATTACAAACGCTGATCCCACTAAACATCCCTGATATTACAAACCCAGATCCCACTAAACGTCCCTGATATTACAAACGCTGATCCCACTAAACTTCCCTGATATTACAAACACTGATCCCACTAAACTTCCCTGATATTACAAACCCAGATCCCACTAAACTTCCCTGATATTACAAACCCAGATCCCACTAAACGTCCCTGATATTACAAACCCTGATCCCACTAAACTTCCCTGATATTACAAACCCTGATCCCACTAAACTTCCCTGATATTACAAACCCTGATCCCACTAAACATCCCTGATATTACACACCCTGATCCCACTAAACTTCCCTGATATTACAAACCCTGATCCCACTAAACGTCCCTGATATTACAAATCCTGAATCTGATCCCACTAAACTTCCCTGATATTACAAATCCTGAATCTGATCCCACTAAACTTCCCTGATATTACAAACCCTGAATCTGATCCCACTAAACGTCCCTGATATTACAAACCCTGAATCTGATCCCACTAAACGTCCCTGATATTACAAACCCAGATCCCACTAAACATCCCTGATATTACAAACCCTGATCCCACTAAACTTCCCTGATATTACAAACCCTGAATCTGATCCCACTAAACGTCCCTGATATTACAAACCCTGAATCTGATCCCACTAAACTTCCCTGATATTACAAACCCTGATCCCACTAAACTTCCCTGATATTACAAACGCTGATCCCACTAAACGTCCCTGATATTACAAACCCAGATCCCACTAAACGTCCCTGACTCCTGTGTTCCTCATATCCCAGTGTTCCTCATATCCCAGAGCTTGCCTGAGTTAAGGCACATACTGTACAATAAAGTGTAAAGCCGCGTTTCCACCGCAGGAACTTTCCCCAGGAACTAGGGACTTTGGGCTGGTACTCGATGTGTTTACACCGCAGGAACCAGGGTCTAAATGAAGTTCCGGGTAAATATTTCCCCCTCCGATAGTCCCTGCTCATGAGGTAGTACTTTTTCAAAGTTCAGGAACTTTCAGGGGTGGGACTTGTGCGCTGCACAAGCTGATTGGTTGTGTTCACGCCGCATTTTGGTTGGATGATTCCACGCAGCATTTTATTTATTTTTAACCTCCCTTTTTAAAAAATCTATTGCGGTTCGTGTCGTGGCTAGTTGTCTGTCTGCAAATATGGAATTTAATAAAAAAAACTGGTGGACTGGCGACGAGTTTCAGGCTTTATTAAGGGTATTTGTGGAAGAGTAAACTTTCTGCGCGTTCGTCCCAACCATCTCACGGTCAATGTCCGCAATAGCTGATAACATACAAATTTTATATCTAACGTTAGCATTACGAACTTACTGAACACGCTTTATCAGTGCTCGTCTCTTTTCTGCCACAGCTTTTATTATTAAGTCATTATGTTTACACATTGTCATCTATTGCAAGGCACTCCAAACCATGTTACAAATTTACTATAACAGGATTGAAATAGCGCTTTTGAGGTTAGTAACAAACAACTATTTACAAGACTATTCACTATTTATGATTGATAGACGGGGTTCGGGCTTTTTTTAAGCGTATTTGCGAAAGAGGAATTTTTTTTGCGCGTTCGTCCCAGGCATCTCACATGATAACACTGATAACATACGTTGTCTAATTTTATACGCATACGAGCTTTCTGAACACGCTTTAGTATCAGTGCTCGTCTATTTTGTTTTGTTAATTACCTCGTTAGTAAACCAATACATAACTGCAGCACAGTTTGAAACTCCTCCATAGCCTACTTATTATAAATGTGGCGCTCAAAACTGATTACTGTCCGTCGCAGACTGGGAGGAGCAGTTGCGCGCAGTTTACCTTCCCGGTACTTTAGACCGCGGTGTAAACGCATAAAGCAACCGGTCTGGGGCGAAAAAAGTTCCTGGGAAAAAAGTTCCTGGTACAAATTGTTCCGGGTAATTTCGGTGGAAACGCGGCTTAAGATTAACAAGCTTTCCTGCCGAGGGTTTGTGGATGTTTATATAGATCTAGATGTGTAAATATGAGCATGTTTAATGGAAGTTCCTGGACCTGCTTAAAGATGGGAATGTTGGAAAAACATCATTACCGGTCAAACGCTTCGACACGCCTCTTTCTTCATTATTATTATCACTATTATTATCACTATTAGCCACATTTTACAGTAATAGTAAAGTCAACATAACTATGAAATGAAAGAGAAACAGGATTAGGAGACTCAGAAGAAGATTTTATCTGTAGAGCGGCGTGAGATCATGCTGTGGGTTTTGCTAGTTTTAATTCTGTTTTAATTTCAATTAAATTGTATGAATTAAACCGCTCGTAAACATACTTTATCACTTAAACTTGAAATAACCCATTAAACATGAAAGTATTTGCAGTGTTGCACTATGGGTAATGTGTCCTCGTGGTGTAAACTCTTCAGATTTACAGTGTTGCACTATGGGTAATGTGTCCTCGTGGTGTAAACTCTTCAGATTTACAGTGTTGCACTATGGGTAATGTGTCCTCGTGGTGTAAACTCTTCAGATTTACAGTGTTGCACTATGGGTAATGTGGTGTAAACTCTCCGGCCTCGTCTTGCAGGAGTCCTACCCCTCGACGTCCCCGATATGGTTTGTGGACTCCGATGACCCGAGTCTGACCCAGGTTCTGGAGCGGCTGGAGGACGTGAGGAAGGGAAACACGCTGGTAAACCATCACACTCTTCTCACTGTACTGGCATTCCTCTATACTGGCATTCCTCTATACTGGCATTCCTCTATACTGGCATTCCTCTATACTGTTCCTGAATCAAACTCCGTCTGGTGGCGTTGAAGAAGACCTGTGCTGTTCTTCATCTCTCTTTAGTGTTTGATCATGAAGAAGCTCCAGTTCTTCTCTATATCAGTGTCAGTGTTTCTGAACTCCTGAAACGCCTCCATTGTAGTCTTGAGTTTCTTCCGGGAACGAACACGTCACAATATTCCTCATTTACATAATTCATGCGCAGAATAAAGGGGCGGGGCCTGGTTGAGTAAGTTAGTAGTGTGTTAAACTGGCAGTTATGGTAAGGGGCGGGACTTTCCCAAACACACTCGAAGCGCTCAACCAATCACAACACACTGCTCCAGCCGACCAATCAGAGCAAAGTGTGCTTTTCAGGAGGAGGGGCTTCATAGAGACAGGAAGTAAACTGGGGTGTGTTTCCCAGAAGCATCGTTAGCCAGCTGTGTTTGCAAGTTCTGTCGTTATCATCAGTTCATCGAGTCGGTGTTTCCCGAAAACATGGTTCTACCAAACATACACAAACATCATCGCACAGTTGTGTGAGCGTTACCGGTGTATATCAGTTATGAACGGCTGGCATAATTCATTAATCATACGTAATGAGATCAGAAGAGTGTGTAGGTTGGTTAGGTTTAACATTTACATGAAACAAAGCCTTTAGCATGTCTATAGGCCTAACGTGACGCTCATCGACTTGGCTAGCGGCTCTGGGCCGGCCTTCATACCCATGGCTCGATCACATCTTTCATAACAACCACAAATAAATAGAAATTAACAACAAAATGGATGTAAATTAATTCGTCAATTCATTCAAATGCAAGTTTTAAAAGAGAACAATTTAGCAGATGAGTTACCTCAGAGGACAAGGGTAACGCTGGCGGCTATTTGGCCCGTTACTTTAAACAGCAGCAATTAATACTCGTGATCAGAGGCTAAAATAGCTGTATTTGTAAAACAAGTAATTAAATTAATTAATTCACCATTATTTTTATTACGAATTTTAAACGACAAGACAGAAATTTCAAGCGCTTGCCTGACAGAAGCGAGGAGCTGTGACCCGGATGACCTCAGCTGAGTGATTGACAGGTCGTTAGCTCCAGCAGTCTCATTGGTTATAATTAATCATGTGCTGAAGAGCTGATAACGGGCATCTAATCTGTGTAGGTTTATATTATATTACTGAGCATTACTTTATCCGTTAATTCCCCCCTCATTTAATGAGCTATAACATTTCTGAAGAATACCAACAATAATAATCAAATGAGTAAATTAATCAGTCAATATTTAAAACAATAATTATTTTATTGGGAAGAAAAGTTCATTTCAATTCATCCATCATTATAATAAATACACTTCATACTGGCATATAATAAATGCGTGTTATTTATGAATTCATATTCACAACATTAAAGCGGGGAAACCTGTTCTACTAGACACACACTAGATCTTCTTTAAGTCATATATTTAATTTCTCATGTCAAGTGACAGTAAATGAAGGTAATTAGTAATATACTCTCAATGATGGTGGCAGGTGCTGTAATCACGATGCTTTGAACAGCAGTAAACAGTGATTACCAGCCGAGCTTCACTGTAATCGAGTCGACCGTTACACAACACACTGTAATATGAGCGCGCACTTCAGTGACGACCACAGGTGATCACACACACGAGTCTCTGTGAGACAGGCTTTTATTAACTATTTGTTGTGTGTAGTAGATTAACTGGGACTCCGGCACACTTCTAGACGGACTGCATGCCTGAGTAAAACAGGAAGGTGGACCTTCCTCAAGTCTTCCACATTTAAACTCGTTCTTCTTGAAGGATTAGTTTAACCTGGAAATCATCGTTCACTGGGTCTCGTGTCGTTCCAATCCTGTGACGTTTGTTCTTCAACACAAAGGAGGGCGTTGGGCAGGAATCTTCTGAACGCTTACAATGCTTTATGCCAATCAAATGTTCATTCACTCCAAATCTTCTTCATGTTTGTCATCAACAATAACAGGTTTGACTTCAGTAATGCAGATGCAATTGGTGGTTTCATGAGCGATTATCATATCAATGGGTGTGTTTTTGGAGTCGATTGTCTAAAGCTCTCTCTGGACGGGACTAGTGTGACATGGAGAGGTGCGGTAACGTAATAATCACCAGAGCTTCTCCGTGATTTTAGTCCCGTCTGAATGTGCATCTCGGAGATCATTACGGATAATGTCAGGAAAGATTACGGAGAGTTTTACCTTCAGGAAAAAGGTCCGGAAAAATGACCTCAGGTGATGCTAATCCCGTGCGAACAGACCCGCTGTAAATATGTACGTTAATATTTCAGCATTCCGTGTTTAAAAGTAGTTTTCCGCGTTCTTTCAAGTATGGAGACGCTTGAGAAGCATCAGTTGTGTTCTAGACACTGGAACGAGTCTGTGGTAAAACTCACGTGTTTCACACACACCATCAGATCAGAGAGAAGATCGATAGCACTCGAAACATCGTTTAGCATTAGTGCCTATTACCAACACAATCCAATTAATACAAAGTTAATTAATACATCGTTCCACCGAATATAACTGTTATATATATATAAATAAATAAATAAATAAATATAGGTTATATGTGTTTGCGCACATGATATCAGGAAGCAGTGTAATACACACATGAGGACAGAGTTATTCTCCCACTTCTGCTGGTTTACTGAGATCTCTTATCCCGTGCAAACTAGCCATTAATATCACAGTCGTCCTGTGGTAAAACTACATCACTCCATCTTCCCTGGTAAAGCTAATCCCGTCCTCTATGCTGTCACTGTGTGGAAAAGAGCCTCATCGTCATTCTGCTGAACTTCTACTTGTGTGTTACACAGAAGAAAAGCTTCATACGGGTATGGAACGACGTGGGTTTCATAAATTAGGACAGAATATACATTTCTGTATAAAGGAATCCCTTAAAGTGAAGAAGGCACTGTCCAGCAAACACACGTGTTCATTTCTCTCAGTCATGTGACAGAAGTTTAACTTAAATATGATTTTTGTGGAAACCGTGATACACTTTATTTTTCAGGATTCTTTGATGAATGAAAGAGTTTGAAATGGGAAATCCTTTGTAACATTATAAATGTTTCTACTGTCACTTTGGATTAATTTAATGTGTCTTTGCTGAATAAAAGTCTTGATTTCTTTTAAAACACATCTTACGACCCCGAGCGTTGAACAGTGTGTGTGTATTAAACTGGACTGCTCTCTTCCTCCTCATGAAGCCTGATTTATTTTCTGTCAGGTTTTCTTTACATGCAAGTGAAAGTCTCTCTGCTTGTATTGTAGAGTTGATATCAGGACTCTCTGACAGGATTGGTCTTTTCCCTCTAAAGGGAACGGATCTCGTGCACAAATTACCCATAAGTCCTGTTGTTCTAACTTGACTAATGCTACCAAATCTCTTTCTGCATGTTATTAACCGTTCATAACAGTGGTTGGGGTCAGTGTCAGAAATGATCTTTTCCATCAGAATTAGTTCACTTCAGAATGAATATTTCTTGATAATTTACTCTCCCACACGTCATCCAAGATGTTCATGTCTTTCTTTCTCACTCCAGGATGTTTCTCCATATAGTGTCTTCAATGGGGTCCAACGGGCTGAAGGTCCAGATGTGAGTTTCAGTGCAGCTTCACGACACGATCCAGCCGAGGAATAAGAGTCTTATCTAGACAAACCAGCCGACATTTTATAAAAATAAATAACACTTATATACTTTTAACCACAAATGCTGGTCTTGCACTTCCACGACTTCACTTCAAAAACTCCATCTTATTTTCTATTCAATATCATCCGACATCATTGTTTTACCTTTTATTTTTGACTATATTTGGCGTTTTGACTCAGTCTTTGCTTTGTAAACACTAGATCTGTTCTTCCGCCTACGTCACGCTTGACCTTTCAACCTGATGACGTAATGTGTGGCGCATCACAGCTAGTGCAAGACAAGCATTTGTGGATAAAAAGTATATAGGCTAAATGTTATTATTTTGTTATAAAATGACGGCTGGTTTGTCTAGATAAGACTCTTATTCCTCGGCTGGATCGTGTCGAGACTTTGAAGCTGCACTGAAACTCACATCTGGACCTTCGACCCGTTGGACCCCATTGAAGACACTATATGGAGGAAAACCCTGGAATGTTTTCCTCAAAAACCTTCATTTCTTTTTTGACTAAAGAAAGAAAGACATGAATATCTTGGATGAGGAAATTATGAGGAAATTAATTCTGAAGTGAGCTACTCCGTCAAGGGTTAATATGTGGGAGTTGATAATGAGGGTATATTTTGCTCCCACATTTATTAGGGGTTCAAGCACGAAGTGCTGAACACCTATTGTTATTGTAAGGATTTTTATTATTATTATTTTCCCCTAAAACGCATCGTGCAGCCCAAACCGTAAATGCTGGAGACTTGAAACTCAGCCAAATGGTAGTCCTCAATTTGGGGAGAACCTATCAAAGTATGACAACGATTGGCCAATAGGTGGCGCTACAGCAAGCAAAAGTATGAAATCAGCCATAACTCCTAGACCGTTTGTCATAGACTCAAGTATCTTATATCACTGTAATCCTTGGCTCAAGACGGACAAAATGTATATCTCCGATTTCATTTCCGCCTGGAAAAATTTTCCGCCATTTTGAATTTTGTCCAAAACCTACTTTTGCGAACTAGTCCCTGGTTTTTTGCCTGATCGGAACCAAAAAAGTGCATACATGTTCTCTGGAGTCTGGTTATCAATAATTATCGAAAAAAAGTTGAAATTTCGATCCATGTTGCTAAGGGGCGTCAAAACGTTTGCAGGAGGCGGAGCTCATTTTACTAAAATGGCTATAACTCGTGAACGAAATGAGATATTTTCACCAAACTCGGTACACATGTGTAAGAGGTCAATCTGAGGTCACAGTAAAAAAATAGCGGCGATTGGCCACATGGTGGCGCTATAACATGAAAAAAACATAAAACAGGCTATAACCACCTGACCGTTAGTCCGATTGACTTGAAAATTGGTATGCAGTGTCTTGGTCCAAGGTGTCATGTATGTCTATGAGGACATTGGTGTATCTCAAAAAACATGGCCGCCATCGGCCAATGAAGTTTGAGCACCTATTAGACAAGGTTAACGGTGGCTGATTGAAACAAAACTCAGTGGGCATGTTCGACTCATGGCCCTAGAGGTATGTAAGAATTTTGAAAGAAATCGACCACTAGTTGGCGCTAACAAGGTTTACGCCCTCTGTAATCACGTGGTGTTGCACACATCAACACAATATGCATATCATTTGATAGATCTGCTCATGCTGAACAACTTTGCCTCAAGAGCCACTGCTGTCAATCAAACCGTTCATTAAATATTCACAAACATGTTAAAAACCTACTTTTGCGAACTAGTCCCTGGTTTTTCGCCCGATCAGAACCAGACCAGTCTAGGGCAATTCTCTGGACTCTCTCGATCAATAATTATCGAAAAAAAGTTGAACTTTTGCATTTGAATGGCTGTAATAGGGTCATTTAGAAAATGGGCGTGGCAAAATACACTAAAAAGCCTATAAATCCTTAATAAAAACTCAGAACTTCACAAAAATTGATGAGCATATGTGACATAATATGCTAAAGAAGCATGGAAATTTTTATGGAGATTGGACCATAGGTGGCGCTATAACTGTTAAAAAGTTTTAAAACCATATATTTCCCATGGTAAACTACCTGTATTGGCTGTAAATGGTCTTTTCCGTCTATTATGTCATGCTTGCTAAATAAAACGTAATAACTTTTGATGCTTTTGTGCTTAAAGGCCTTGATTGCTTGAACCCCGCTAAATGCTGCTTGCAGCTTTAATTTCTCTTTGCTCTCCTGTTTTCATCTTCAGGGACATGTTGGTCAGTTTCGGTGTGATTTGTGAGCTTGCTCGTGTGTGTGTGTGTGTTTCAGCTCTTGCAGCAGCTGAAGAGGCTGATCTGTGATCTGTGTCGCCTCTATAATCTTCCCCAACACCCTGATGTGGAGATGCTGGACCAGCCGCTCCCCGCAGCGCCTCTGAACCCCGACCGCAAGGTGAACTTCTTCAGGGGCTTTCGCACCGGGTGGTTATAGGAACTCCAGCCACCAGAACTTTTATAAAGAGAAAATAAATAACTTTTTTTACTCAGACAAGTGAATAACAAGCATAAAAAGTGAATGATTTTACAATAGAATAGAAAACTTTATTGTCATTGCATTTAAAATACAACAAATTGTGAATGCCCTTCCAACTACGTAACACACCATACACACTACATAAATACATACAACAGATCATTTAAATAGAATTGCACTGATACTCTGGATATCGCCCAAGTACATGATATAATGACAGATGAGCAAATAATTAATTCATTTATGATGTTTTTTTTAACGAATGTTTTATCCTGTAGCTTGGGACCACGGATGAGGTCACATCAGAGGAGGAAGAGGAGGAAGAGATGGGAGAGGTTCGTATACGTTTTCCTTAGGGATGCACCGATATGAACATTTTGTCCGATACCGATAATTCTTTCTATTTGAAAGCCGATAACCGATATATTGGCTGATGAATCTAAATCCAAATTTTGTATATCATTTTTGAGAGCCTGATTTTAAAACCTAAAGTCTCACCATTAAAAAGCCATGACCCAAACACACAATTATAATTTTATGTAGCCGACATGACGGACTTGCGCTGCACATGTTGCACTGCACATGTTTTCCTTTTTTGAAGTGATCCCAATCATATTTCAGGCAACTCAAGACGCTGATCATGTTGAACAGTGCACATCTGTCTCAGCTGAGGGAAATAATACAGTATTTATCGGCTTTAATATATCGGCCAAATTTTCTTATCAAGCCGATAACGATAACATTATAAATGAACACATACTTGCCGATATATCATGCATCCCTAGTTTTCCTCGTGTTTATTATGATGATGTGTTCTCATGTGTGATCGCTAGGGCTGGGCATCGATTCAGATCTTCCAGCTCTCAATTCGATTCGATTTTTTATTTCGATTTTACATTCGATTTCTATTCTCAATTCAACTCAATGAATATAGATTTAATATAAATCCTATATTTATAAAAAAGAACAGTGAACATAAGTTTACAAGTCAAAAACCTGTATATTAAACTGTTTATTTTAGGTACACTACACTTGTACATTAAAACAGAACCCAACTCTATATTTAAAATACATACAATGAATAGACAGGATTTTGGTGCAAGATGAAAAATTGATGCTGAAAATTGGACAAGTCAGAACAATGTCACATGCCTTGATCAAACAGGATCAGGTGTTATTTTCTGTTTAAGATAAAACAACCATAAAATCATTAGCTGTAACATGGAGGCTGCAAGCCTATGAACAGTGCAGGAAAATAATACTGGCTTTTGGGTGATAGTTCATCATTTATGAATGTATTAATCATGTATAAATTTCTTTCTTCTGTTGAACACAAAAGATGATATTTTGAAGAAAATGGGTACCGCTATCTAAACTGTTTCTGGTCTCCATGGACTTCTTTTACTAAGGAAGTCAATAGGGCCCATCAACTGTTTGGTTGGAGAAGACTAGTAATAAGATTACCGTAAATCTTATGTTCAATGTTTGCGGAAATAAATATGGAAAAAAATCGATTCATGGACTTTGAGAATCGATTCTGAATCGGCCACATTTTAAAAAACGATTAATCGAATTTTTTTTGCCCAGCCCTAGTGACCTCATCATATATGTGCTCTCTGTCAGCAGGACATCGACCTGGAACACTATGAAATGAAAGAGGAGGAGCCGGTGGATGGGAAGAAGTCTGAGGATGATGGGATCGAGAAGGAGAACTTGGCCATTCTGGAGAAGATCCGCAAGAACCAGAGGCAGGACCACTTGAATGTAAGTGCTCATTCGGTAAGGTCACTTTCCTCATGTTTCGGGGTTCTGGTGGGGTGAAATGGAGGCTTTTGTTGGAAGCAGTAGTTTCACAGTCCTGATTAGATGGAGATTGAATGATTATGATGAGAAGGTTCAGTCTGATGGCCTTCAGAGTGATTGATGTAGTTCCTTTTGAAATGAATCGTTCGTGAACTCAGGCAAGCAAACTACTACTCTTCTGACGAAAGCTTCTGTTTTGAATCTTGATTTTGAGTTGAGATTTGATGACTCGAGACTTAAAAATTGACCATATTCATAAAAGGAGATTTTTGAATATTAATTTTTATATTTATTACATATGATATTAACCACCATTTCCAGAAAATTAGCGCGATTGCAAATGTGATGTTGGCTTTATATGACAGTTCAGTAAACAGAGTGAAAATTGCGATAAGTGACATTTTAGACATAACATTGTCAATGTTCTTTGTTTTTGCTCTATTTCTCCAAGGACAATAGTTCCAAACAAGCCACAGCAAAAGAGTTACGCGTCTATGTGGCAATAACGTACAGTGGTGTTTCGTCAGTCACTAAACTAATCCAGGGTTTTGAACGAATCGGTTCAGTGACTTGACTTTCTTGACTTGACTTATGCTGCGTTCCAGTCCACTTTTAGACACGCACTCGCGAACTTCCCCTAAGCACTTCCCCTCGGGGGAATCCCCGCCGCCATTTTGAAGTGCGTTCCACTTCGTGAAGTGGACGAGGGAAGTTTAGATGGACAGACCCTCGTTCCCTCGATTTGGACAGAGGGAGCGAGTCTACTTCATATGTACACTTCAGGCACCTATATATCCCACAATGCAGTACGATTGTGATGTCACCACAGATCTCATCTAATCACCACCACAACAAACAACTCTATGATATATTAATTCTAATTTTTTTAATTGAAAACAACCCAAACACCCTATATACATTTGGATGCTGCATTAAACAAATTATTAAAGGGAAAACAAATGTAAATAATAAATCAACTACATAGCTGATTCCAAGTGATCAAGGGCTTAGGACGTTCCAATTCAGCCCATTGCAGTTTCCGCCAGTAGTGGGCACTCGCAATGACGTACATCCGAGTGAACGAGACGGAGGGAAGTTAGCAAGTGAAGGGCATGACAATTTTGGACTGGAAAGCAGCCTTAGTTGACTTAGTTGACTTAGTTGACTTTACTTACTTGACTTTCTTGACTTGACTTAGTTGACTTACTTGACTTACTTCCTTGACTTGACTTACTTCCTTGACTTGACTTAGTTGACTTTACTTACTTGACTTTCTTGACTTGACTTCCTTGACTTCCTTGACTTAGTTGACTTAGTTGACTTACTTCCTTGACTTTACTTAGTTGACTTACTTGACATACTTCCTTGACTTACTTGACTTAGTTGACTTACTTCCTTGACTTGACTTAGTTGACTTACTTGACATACTTCCTTGACTTACTTGACTTAGTTGACTTACTTCCTTGACTTGACTTAGTTGACTTAGTTGACTTAGTTGACTTAGTTGACTTAGTTGACTTAGTTGACTTACTTGACTTACTTGACTTACTTGACTTACTTGACATACTTCCTTGACTTAGTTGACTTACTTGACTTACTTGACTGACTTCCTTGACTTGACTTAGTTAACTTAGTTGACTTTACTTACTTGACTGACTTCCTTGACTTGACTTAGTTGACTTAGGCCCTGTCCCATTTCTCCCCCCTTAAAACTTCCGCTTGGTTTTGAGTGCCCTCAAAAGTAAAGTCCCCTCAACGAGGGAAGTGGAGTTGAAGATCTTTCCCTATAAAATGGGCCACCACTACTATGTGAATACATGCACATAACTATTCCAGTTATGATCAGGGTATAAGTATCCATAATAATATGCTAGAAATCTAATAAAGTAATCAAATGTAAAATAACACAGCATAGTTTATTATAGATAGATTAATGCTTATTAAAGCTAAAGTTATTCATTCAAGAGCTGGGAGTAATTTTCTCTTTGCCTTTAGTTGTTTTATTCACATTTAAGGTGTAATCATTAGCAGGTTTATTAGACGCTGCCACTTTAAGACCGAATGCAGATCTAATAATACACATTTTCTCCCAACTATTCCACAACTAACTCCCATTTAAGACATAAACTGTGTTAAAGTGAATCTCCAAACCAGTCATTTAACCATATTTTTGTCTGTATTTGATAGTTTAGATGCGCACATGAAACCCAAAGTATAGTTTGCTTGTCTAGTTGCAGTCCGTTTCCGAACGCGCGCCGCCATGGGAACAGGGTCAACGTCTCTTGCGTGGATCATTGTGCTTATAATAGCCCTTTTTACAATCAAACACCTCCCGCAATTTAGAATCAGCAGACACTGCTTTTTACAACAATCACTGATTGTGCTCAGTGCTGTTTGGGTTTAACGTTAGGGAGAAGTGACAGCGCGCTGTAAAGAAAAAGATGAAGCACTAGATGAACGCGGCTAGTTTTTAATAGTTTTGCCTCACATCTTCTTTTTATAATCCTTGGAAGCCAACATCGAAAATAAAATTTGATGAACTACCCAGATCAGATGTATATTTGATGGGCAGACTCTCTCGAAGCACTCTGCAGATATCATGAACATCGTCAGATAGCTTTGTGAAATATTTTCTAACATTAGTGTTCAAAACTTAACAGTCCATTGGATGTGCATCAAACTAACATATTCCAACATATTTAGAAATTTTAACATGCTTATTTGTGAAAATATACTTAAAATTCAATTGTTCCTTTCCAGCGGTATCCGCCATCTTGTTTAAAAAAAATTACCGGCTTGCTGAGTCCGCAAGGTATCCTGGGTAATTTCGTCTTCCACTTCGTTTTAAGCCTGCATCGGACCGCACTATGTTTTGAGGGTTGATTTTAAGGGGAGAATAGCACTCCCCCTTGCTCTTTAGAGTATTGGGACACCCTACCCCTACACGAGAACGCGCAAAAACAAGGGTTAGGGCAGAGATCTAGGGTAAGGGGAGGTATTGGGACAGGCCCTTAGTTGACTTAGTTGACCTACTTGACTTTACTTCCTTGACTTGACTTAATTGATTTGACTTACTTGACTTGATTTGACTTTCTTGACTTACTTGACTTACTTCCTTGACTTACTTGACTTACTTCCTTGACTTGACTTACTTGACTTGATTTGACTTTCTTGACTTACTTACTTGACTTACTTTCTTGACTTGACTTACTTGACTTGATTTGACTTACTTGACTTGATTTGACTTACTTGACTTGATTTTACTTTCTTGACTTACTTTCTTGACTTACTTTCTTGACTTACTTTCTTGACTTACTTTCTTGAATAACTTGACTTACTTCCTTGACTTGACTTGACTTACTTGACTTGATTTGACTTTCTTGACTTACTTTCTTGACTTATTTACTTGACTTACTTCCTTGACTTGACTTACTTGACTTGATTTGACTTTCTTGACTTACTTACTTGACTTACTTTCTTGACTTGACTTACTTGACTTGATTTGACTGACTTACTTCCTTGACTTGACTTACTTGACTTGATTTGACTTTCTTGACTTAACTTTCTTGACTTACTTTCTTGACTTACTTGACTTACTTCCTTGACTTGACTTACTTGACTTGATTTGACTTTCTTGACTTACTTTCTTGACTTACTTTGACTTACTTGACACTTTCTTGACTTAATTGACTTTACTTGACTGACTTACTTTGACTTACTTGACACTTTCTTGACTTAATTGACTTTACTTGACTGACTTGACTTCTTTCTTGACTTAATTGACTTTACTTGACTGACTTGATTTTAAACATCCTGTAAAGGTTTTTAGTTAAGTTATGTATTTTGTCATGTAACCTAGATTTCACCATGTAAGCTGGCATGGCGTTGAAAAACATTTTCTCACAAATAAACAGACTAAAGAGAATTCAATAATGACACAATTTAATGCAGTTACACACTGCACGTTTTGCACAATATGACTGTATTGTAGCATTACATTTTTTAAAAGCATGTAGCATTTTTTAAATAATAATAATAATTTGAAAAAGGGGTAATGCTGTACAATAAGCTCTTATTTGTTAACATTAATGCATGAACTGACAATGAACAATATTACAGCATTTTTTAACCGTTGCTTGTTGCTTATTAAAATCTTCATGTTAGTTCACAGTGCATTAACGGTTACATTTTAACATGGATTGTTATGTCACGTTAGCTGATGTAATTAACTAATGTTAACAAATGAAACCTGATTGTAAAGTGTTACAGTGAATCTGAAATATTTGAAACGACACGTCTTGTCTTGTTCACTGAGCTGTCGGGCTCCTAGTGCTCATTAATCTGAGCTGTGGGATTCATAAGAGTTCATGTGCGCCGTGGGTCAATAATGCGTCTGATTGATTGATTGAGTGTGTTCTCTCGGGTCCTGTAGGGCGCTGTGTCTGGATCAGTTCAAGCGTCGGATCGCCTCATGAAGGAGCTCAGGGAGATCTACCGGTCTCAGAGTTATAAAAACGGTTTGGACTCCTGATAACTGATGTGTGAATGATCGAGACGCCACTGGAAGCGTCGACGCTCTTCTTATTCTGCTTTATTCTGTTTCCCAGGAATCTACTCAGTGGAGCTGTTCAACGACAGCCTGTACGAGTGGCATGTGAAGATAAGAACGTAAGAACTGGATTTTCCCATTATTGCTTGTGTTAGTTAGGAGTTTTCAGAAAGCTGAAGGTGTGTGTGTTGTGTTCAGTGTGGATCCAGACAGTCCTCTGCACAGTGACCTGCAGGTGCTGAAGGAGAAGGAGGGAATCGACTACATACTCCTCAACTTCTCTTACAAAGTGAGTTCGCTGGCCATGCCCAGGTGTGTGTGTGATGGTAAGGGGTAGGGTAAGTGTGTGTGTGTGATGGTTAGGGGAAGGGTTAGTGTGTGTGTGTGTGTGTGTGTGTGTGTGTGTGTGTGTGATGGTTAGGGGTAGGGTTAGTGTGTGTGTGTGTGTGAGAGATGGGTAGGTTTAGGGGTAGTGTTAGTGTGTGTGTGTGTGTGTGTGTGTGTGAGAGAGATGGGTAGGTTTAGGGGTAGGGTAAGTGTTGTGTGTGTTTGAGATGGGTAGGTTTAGGGGTAGGGTTAGTGTGTGTGTGTGTGAGAGAGAGAGTTTAGTGTTTAGTTCATGAGACATGTGCCGGTATTTTGTAATGTGATAAATCGCGGTAATGAATAAGCACGATATTGTTATCGCGGGCACTTCAAAATACCGTGAAAAATAATAGATCAGAATTTAGATTTATAGAACACGCATTAGCTTATATTCCATCAACCGCTTAAACAAACACTGCGTATATGCTGCGCGAAACACGTGCGCACTCTGATGTAATGAATCCCCACATGTAGAAGCACTGTGTGCATGCGGCGCTGTGCGCACTCTAGTCTAATGTAATGAATCCTCACATGGAGATGAAGCACGGCGGAAGGAGGAACGCTGCCGACGATTTATCCCCCTTCTAAAAGCAGGGCTGCCAACTCTACGCATTCAGCGTGAGACTCACGCAATCGACACTTTTCACACGCTCTCGCGCCACACATCCACGGAGTAAAGAGGACACTGACACCGACAGACTAGACAGAGCAGGTTACTATTGATATGAAAAAAATTCTCAGCTCTCATGTTCTGTCCATTTTATTACGAAATTCAGACAATAAATACCGTTTTGGCGCTTGTAAATGTGACGTGACCGATCGCTGTAGCGCCTCAGTTCAAGTAAACCGATCATCTGTTACCTCTTATTTAAAGATACAGTACAACTTACCGAAAGGTA
>NC_138734.1:1636897-1644397 GCF_965113295.1 Leuciscus leuciscus
TTCTGCACTCAGGACACTTAACAGGCCTCAACTTAAGGCTCATATCATGCATTTATTTAATATACAGTCAAAGCAAACATTACTCAGACACCAGATATAATGTGTGATATGTGTCACTAGTGTGATCAGGACACTATAGTTCATTAATGTGAGTGAGGAGAGCAGAAATGTTTTGTCTTTAATTGCTAATGCTCTTTTTACACACAGACTGAACAAAATGAAGCATTGCTTGGTGATTGGTTGAGCTAAACTGGTATTATCTAATTGTGTAGTTAAATTTAACAGCTGACAGATATTCAACATAATTCATGTGTGAGACAGTCTAACAGAAGGACGGACAAAACCAGTAAAATATCAACTGAGTTCTGCTCATATGTTATTACCATTCTCTAAACTATAGTGAATAAACTGATAATGTGAGACATGTTGAAGGGGTCTCTTGGTTTGACTGTATTATTTCGTCCTGATGTCCAGTTTTAAACTGTGAAATTGTCTGTTTTCAAAGTGCATCAAACTCTTTAATTGAAAAGCGTCCCAGGAAACGGGCCTGATATGAGTCCTCTTGTGTCCTGATACACAGATGTGTGTGACTGAGGTTGTAAGAGAGCTGTGTTTGTGTGACTGACAGTCATGTGATCTGTGTCCTCAGGGCTGGAGCAGTGCCTATTCCATAGAGTCCGTCATCATGCAGATCAATGCCACTTTAGTCAAGGGAAAAGCAAGAGTGCAGTTTGGAGCCAATAAGGTAATCTCACTCAAGACCCGTTCACACCCAGAACCAGATCCAGAAACAGAACCATCAGGGTTTGAGTCAATAGCATTATTTCAAACTCCGAAACAACTTGTTTAACACGAAATACATCTCATTTTTTCCCCGCGTATGACAAATCCACAAGATAAATATAAAGAAAATAAAGGTAGTTATAGTTCCACTCGCTCGCCTTCATGATTTAATACTGAAAGATTTCCAATATTGTGACGTAACTCCATCTTTGCTCGCAAAATGAAGTCCACTGACTTATATTTCATGTTCTGTTTAGATTAAAGGAATAGTGGAGGATCTTTCCGAATTTTAGATAAGACCTGCCCTCTCCACTTTTTGAATAAGTTTGATTGATTCACCAGAATGATTGACAATTAGGAGGACCAATAGTATAGGTGATCCACCCGGAAGTAAAAAATCCTCCGCTATACCTTTAAGCGCTGCGGTTTGGCGTCCGTCTCTTTAAATGCTCGAGCTCTTTAGAGCAGGATTCTGATTGGCTGTCAGTGTTTCTCCTTCATCAGCTGGAAAACATCGTTCTGAACGTGATTCCGTCGTTCCTCAGCGGCGTTATCGTTATAGTTGTGCTGTGATTCCGTCGTTCCTCAGCGGCGTTATCGTTATAGTTGTGCTGTGATTCCGTCGTTCCTCAGCGGCGTTATCGTTATAGTTGTGCTGTGATTCCGTCGTTCCTCAGTGGCGTTATCGTTATAGTTGTGCTGTGATTCCGTCGTTCATCAGCGGCGTTATCGTTATAGTTGTGCTGTGATTCCGTCGTTCATCAGCGGCGCTATCGTTATAGTTGTGCGGTGATTCCATCGTTCCTCAGCGGCGTTATCATTATAGTTGTGCGGTGATTCCGTCGTTCCTCAGCGGCGCTATCGTTATAGTTGTGCTGTGATTCCGTCGTTCCTCAGCGGCGTTATCGTTATAGTTGTGCTGTGATTCCGTCGTTCCTCAGCGGCGATATCGTTATAGTTGTGCGGTGATTCCGTCGTTCATCAGTGGCGTTATCGTTATAGTTGTGCTGTGATTCCGTCGTTCCTCAGCGGCGATATCGTTATAGTTGTGCGGTGATTCCGTCATTCCTCAGCGGCGCTATCGTTATAGTTGTGCTGTGATTCCGTCGTTCCTCAGCGGCGTTATCGTTATAGTTGTGCTGTGATTCCGTCGTTCCTCAGCGGCGATATCGTTATAGTTGTGCGGTGATTCCGTCGTTCATCAGTGGCGTTATCGTTATAGTTGTGCTGTGATTCCGTCGTTCCTCAGCGGCGATATCGTTATAGTTGTGCGGTGATTCCGTCGTTCATCAGTGGCGTTATCGTTATAGTTGTGCTGTGATTCCGTCGTTCCTCAGCGGCGTTATCGTTATAGTTGTGCGGTGATTCCGTCGTTCCTCAGCGGCGTTATCGTTATAGTTGTGCTGTGATTCCGGCGTTCCTCAGCGGCGTTATCGTTATAGTTGTGCTGTGATTCCGTCGTTCATCAGTGGCGTTATCGTTATAGTTGTGCTGTGATTCCGTCGTTCCTCAGCGGCGTTATCGTTATAGTTGTGCGGTGATTCCGTCGTTCATCAGTGGCGTTATAGTTGTGCGGTGATTCCGTCGTTCCTCAGCGGCATTATCGTTATAGTTGTGCTGTGATTCCGTCGTTCGTCAGCGGCGATATCGTTATAGTTGTGCGGTGATTCCTTCGTTCATCAGTGGCGTTATCGTTATAGTTGTGCTGTGATTCCGTCGTTCCTCAGCGGCGATATCGTTATAGTTGTGCGGTGATTCCGTCGTTCATCAGTGGCGTTATCGTTATAGTTGTGCTGTGATTCCGTCGTTCCTCAGCGGCGTTATCGTTATAGTTGTGCGGTGATTCCGTCGTTCCTCAGCGGCGTTATCGTTATAGTTGTGCTGTGATTCCGGCGTTCCTCAGCGGCGTTATCGTTATAGTTGTGCTGTGATTCCGTCGTTCATCAGTGGCGTTATCGTCATAGTTGTGCTGTGATTCCGGCGTTCCTCAGCGGCGTTATCGTTATAGTTGTGCGGTGATTCCGTCGTTCATCAGTGGCGTTATCGTTATAGTTGTGCGGTGATTCCGTCGTTCATCAGTGGCGTTATCGTTATAGTTGTGCTGTGACTCCGTCGTTTCTCAGCGGCGTTATCGTTATAGTTGTGCTGTGATTCCGTCGTTCCTCAGCGGCGTTATCGTTATAGTTGTGCTGTGATTCCGTCGTTCCTCAGCGGCGTTATCGTTATAGTTGTGCTGTGATTCCGTCGTTCATCAGCGGCGTTATCGTTATAGTTGTGCTGTGATTCCGTCGTTCATCAGCGGCGTTATCGTTATAGTTGTGCTGTGATTCCGTCGTTCATCAGCGTCGCTATCGTTATAGTTGTGCTGTGATTCCGTCGTTCATCAGCGGCGTTATCGTTATAGTTGTGCTGTGATTCCGTCGTTCCTCAGCGGCGTTATCGTTATAGTTGTGCGGTGATTCCGTCGTTCCTCAGCGTCGCTATCGTTATAGTTGTGCTGTGATTCCGTCGTTCCTCAGCGGCGTTATCGTTATAGTTGTGCGGTGATTCCGTCGTTCCTCAGTGGCGTTATCGTTATAGTTGTGCGGTGATTCCGTCGTTCCTCAGCGGCGTTATCGTTATAGTTGTGCGGTGATTCCGTCGTTCCTCAGCGGCGTTATCGTTATAGTTGTGCGGTGATTCCGTCGTTCCTCAGCGGCGTTATCGTTATAGTTGTGCGGTGATTCCGTCGTTCCTCAGCGGCGTTATCGTTATAGTTGTGCGGTGATTCCGTCGTTCCTCAGCGGCGTTATCGTTATAGTTGTGCGGTGATTCCGTCGTTCCTCAGCGGCGTTATCGTTATAGTTGTGCTGTGATTCCGGCGTTCATCAGCGGCGTTATCGTTATAGTTGTGCTGTGATTCCGTCGTTCATCAGTGGCGTTATCGTTATAGTTGTGCTGTGATTCCGTCGTTCCTCAGCGGCGTTATCGTTATAGTTGTGCGGTGATTCCGTCGTTCATCAGTGGCGTTATCGTTATAGTTGTGCGGTGATTCCGTCGTTCATCAGTGGCGTTATCGTTATAGTTGTGCGGTGATTCCGTCGTTCCTCAGCGGCGTTATCGTTATAGTTGTGCGGTGATTCCGTCGTTCCTCAGCGGCGTTATCGTTATAGTTGTGCGGTGATTCCGTCGTTCCTCAGCGGCGTTATCGTTATAGTTGTGCGGTGATTCCGTCGTTCCTCAGCGGCGTTATCGTTATAGTTGTGCTGTGATTCCGGCGTTCATCAGCGGCGTTATCGTTATAGTTGTGCTGTGATTCCGTCGTTCATCAGTGGCGTTATCGTTATAGTTGTGCTGTGATTCCGTCGTTCCTCAGCGGCGTTATCGTTATAGTTGTGCGGTGATTCCGTCGTTCATCAGTGGCGTTATCGTTATAGTTGTGCGGTGATTCCGTCGTTCATCAGTGGCGTTATCGTTATAGTTGTGCTGTGACTCCGTCGTTTCTCAGCGGCGTTATCGTTATAGTTGTGCTGTGATTCCGTCGTTCCTCAGCGGCGTTATCGTTATAGTTGTGCTGTGATTCCGTGGTTCATCAGCGGCGTTATCGTTATAGTTGTGCTGTGATTCCGTCGTTCATCAGCGTCGCTATCGTTATAGTTGTGCTGTGTTTCCGTCGTTCATCAGCGGCGTTATCGTTATAGTTGTGCTGTGATTCCGTCGTTCCTCAGCGGCGTTATCGTTATAGTTGTGCGGTGATTCCGTCGTTCCTCAGCGTCGCTATCGTTATAGTTGTGCTGTGATTCCGTCGTTCCTCAGCGGCGTTATCGTTATAGTTGTGCGGTGATTCCGTCGTTCCTCAGTGGCGTTATCGTTATAGTTGTGCTGTGATTCCGTCGTTCCTCAGCGGCGTTATCGTTATAGTTGTGCTGTGATTCCGTCGTTCCTCAGCGTCGCTATCGTTATAGTTGTGCTGTGATTCCGTCGTTCCTCAGCGTCGTTATCGTTATAGTTGTGCGGTGATTCCGTCGTTCCTCAGTGGCGTTATCGTTATAGTTGTGCTGTGATTCCGTCGTTCCTCAGCGGCGTTATCGTTATAGTTGTGCGGTGATTCCGTCGTTCCTCAGCGGCGTTATCGTTATAGTTGTGCTGTGATTCCGTCGTTCCTCAGCGGCGTTATCGTTATAGTTGTGCTGTGATTCCGTCGTTCATCAGCGGCGTTATCGTTATAGTTGTGCTGTGATTCCGTCGTTCCTCAGCGGCGTTATCGTTATAGTTGTGCTGTGATTCCGTCGTTCATCAGCGGCGTTATCGTTATAGTTGTGCTGTGATTCCGTCGTTCCTCAGCGGCGTTATCGTTATAGTTGTGCTGTGATTCCGTCGTTCCTCAGTGGCGTTATCGTTATAGTTGTGCGGTGATTCCGTCGTTCCTCAGTGGCGTTATCGTTATAGTTGTGCTGTGATTCCGTCGTTCCTCAGCGGCGTTATCGTTATAGTTGTGCTGTGATTCCGTCGTTCCTCAGCGGCGTTATCGTTATAGTTGTGCTGTGATTCCGTCGTTCCTCAGCGGCGTTATCGTTATAGTTGTGCTGTGATTCCGTCGTTCCTCAGCGGCGTTATCGTTATAGTTGTGCTGTGATTCCGTCGTTCCTCAGCGGCGTTATCGTTATAGTTGTGCTGTGATTCCGTCGTTCCTCAGCGGCGTTATCGTTATAGTTGTGCTGTGATTCCGTCGTTCCTCAGCGGCGTTATCGTTATAGTTGAGCTGTGATTCCGTCGTTCCTCAGTGGCGTTATCGTTATAGTTGTGCTGTGATTCCGTCGTTCCTCAGCGGCGTTATCGTTATAGTTGTGCTGTGATTCCGTCGTTCCTCAGCGGCGTTATCGTTATAGTTGTGCTGTGATTCCGTCGTTCCTCAGCGGCGTTATCGTTATAGTTGTGCTGTGATTCCGTCGTTCCTCAGCGGCGTTATCGTTATAGTTGTGCTGTGATTCCGTCGTTCCTCAGCGGCGTTATCGTTATAGTTGTGCTGTGATTCCGTCGTTCCTCAGCGGCGTTATCGTTATAGTTGTGCTGTGATTCCGTCGTTCCTCAGCGGCGTTATCGTTATAGTTGTGCTGTGATTCCGTCGTTCATCAGCGGCGTTATCGTTATAGTTGTGCTGTGATTCCGTCGTTCCTCAGTGGCGTTATCGTTATAGTTGTGCTGTGATTCCGTCGTTCCTCAGTGGCGTTATCGTTATAGTTGTGCTGTGATTCCGTCGTTCCTCAGCGGCGTTATCGTTATAGTTGTGCTGTGATTCCGTCGTTCCTCAGCGGCGTTATCGTTATAGTTGTGCTGTGATTCCGTCGTTCCTCAGCGGCGTTATCGTTATAGTTGTGCGGTGATTCCGTCGTTCCTCAGCGGCGTTATCGTTATAGTTGTGCGGTGATTCCGTCGTTCCTCAGCGGCGTTATCGTTATAGTTGTGCTGTGATTCCGTCGTTCCTCAGCGGCGTTATCGTTATAGTTGTGCGGTGATTCCGTCGTTCCTCAGCGGCGTTATCGTTATAGTTGTGCTGTGATTCCGTCGTTCCTCAGCGGCGTTATCGTTATAGTTGTGCGGTGATTCCGTCGTTCCTCAGCCGCGTTATCGTTATAGTTGTGGACTCGCTTATTCTCTGACATTGAGAGCGATTGTTAGAACTGCATCTGTCTCGCTCTAGCTCTCGTCTCTGGTGTGATCAAGCCTTTACTCTGTGTGTGTGTGTCTGATTGTGGTGTTTGATATGAAAGCTTGTTTCTGCTACAGAATAAAACATTAAAGTTTTGCAGAATTGCGAGTTGTACAATGCAAGAAATCAGAATTGTGAGAATTTTTTTAATTAAATGTTTTATTCTGTAACGGAAACTCTTTTCTTAGAATTTTCGGATATAAATATAAAACAAGTTTTCCATTGTGAAAGAAACGTTACGCTATTTATTTGATGTATTGATTCACTTGTTTCTATATATGGTTGTATATTAAAGCGTATTGTAATTGCACAGTAGAGACTAGAATGAAGATTTTCTGTGTTTCAGAATCAGTACAACCTGGCCAGAGCACAGCAGTCGTACAAATCACTGGTGCAGATCCACGAGAAGAACGGTGAGAACTCAGCAGCTTTACAGCTGGAAACACTGTGTTCATCTTCAGATATTTCACAGTTTAATATCACAATAACATTCTGCTGGAGATCATGTGATTGAACAAACAGGACATCTTTCTAGAAGAGTCATTTGTACATTTTTAAACACCTCTACATGATCTGAGTGCAGTTTCATTTCCTACTGACATTTTCGGACACAGATTCACTGTAATTTATACATTTACACATTATACATTTAAGCTCGGAGTAATTTTAATTAAAGTCTACTTGCTATATAGTTAGGGTCTGGCTTAGCATTAATTGCTTGTAATTATGTAAAATGTACTGTTATTACTATATTAAGTATATGTAATATAACAAGGAGACTGTAAAATAATGTTGCCAATTTTTCTGCTAAAACAAGTTTTTATTTTTATTTATCATTTGTTGTTTTATTTTATTTGGTAACACTTTATTTTACAGTGTCCTTCTGGCAGGTTACATGTAATTACCATAAATTGTGCATAATTACATGAAAACCTTTTATTTAACAAAAATTTTTACATTGTAATTAAACCCAATCAGCAATATTTTTGGTCAAAGTGAGTAGATTAGGCTTTCAGGAGTGTGTGTGT
>NC_138734.1:1646897-1652685 GCF_965113295.1 Leuciscus leuciscus
CGGTGTGATCCGTCCACGAGAGCGCTCACACACTTATGCACTGTTAGCATGCTTTGGTTATACTGCTTTTATTTTACTTTTTTTTTTTTTTTCATTGTAAGTGTAATTTTGACCATGTACAGTACAATTTGTAAACTTGCATCAAGTTTATGAATAAAGAATTTTAAGAAATACATCAGTGTCTGTTGTTCTGTTTTAGACGTTTAATTCCATCACGTGTGTGTGTGTGTGTGTGTGTGTGTGAGAGAGTGTGTGTGTGTGTTTATTTTTTTGCTTGCACCGATACTAAATTTCTACCGATGACACATTTTTCTGCTTTCTTTTGATTGACAGGTTATAACCGGCCCTGATTATTGGCTGTTTTCATCGATGGCCAATAGTGCAGCCGATACATCAGTGCATCTCTAGTGACTAAAGTAAAGTTACATGTTTATTTTATTATCAGGCAATTGTGAGGGAAGGGAAATGCTAAACCAAAAATAAATGCATATTCCTTTGTGCTTAATTTAATGTACGAATAATTTGAGTTTTTTTATATGAATCCTGTTCAGAATGAGTCTTTTCTCACATTGTCCAGCTTTTAATGTAGTTTGTGTCTATGTGGTGTGTTTAATATGCTTTAAGACCAACCATGTGTAACTTCATAAGTCGACAGCATTGCTGAGTATTTCCTCCTTAAAACTGCAGTGAACCAAAGACAGTCTCAAACACACGCTTTGAAATCGCTGGTGTTTCTGACGTCACAAACTACCTTGTAACCAATCAGATCAACGTGTGATCGTCAACCAGTGGATCTCTGAGCTGAGTGAGTGAGTGGAGGCGGGGTGAATTTGCATATTCATAGAACCGCGCATACTAAATGAGGCGAGGGTGTCGAGTTACACAAGATATTTTAAGGCATGAAGAATTTTTTTTTTTTTAAGAAAAAACATTTAAATATGACATTTTGGTGATCAAAGATGAGTTTAAAGAGATACAATTATTAACTACAGGGGACTTTAAATTTTAAAGTTTTAGTCATTTTGAGGCTCTTTTACTTATTAAATGTACCAAATATGCTGCTTGTATCCGATGACGTTTTACTTGCTTCACATTACGGACCACGGTCACATTTTTTATTTAAAATGTGTTTTAAATTGGAAACTCACATTTCCTACTAAATTTGTGCCCTTATGTCTTGCAAAACAACTTTTCATATGGTATTTTCATACAAGCTTATTAATTTTGGGGGGAAAAAGGTGCAATATGCCGTTTAATCTGGAAAGACTGCTGGGATGAAGATGTGTTGAGCTGGTAATGAAGCGTGTGTGTGTGTGTGTGTGTGTACTTGTACAACTATCTTTGTGAGGACCAGTTTGAGTGTTAGACCAGTGGAGTGAGGACAGAGAGAGTAAAGTGAGGACATGTTGGCCGGTCCTCACTCTCTGAGAGCCTTTAAAGGCCTGTTTGAGGGTCAAGACTTGGTTTTAGGGATAAGGTTATAATGAGGTTAAGGGTCGGTTTAGGGTCAGGGGTCGGGTTAGGCACTTAGTTGTGATGGGTAAGGTTAGGGTAAGCGGCTAGAGATTGCATTGTGTCAATGAATGTCCTCATAAAGATATGTGTGTGTGTGTGTCCAGCAGAGGGCAGCATCAGTCCAGGAACCACAGGACTCTCTCTCTCCTCCTCTCTCTCTCTCTCCTCTCTCTCTCTCTCTCTCTCTCTCTCTCTCTCTCTCTCTCTCTCTCTCTCTCTCTCTCTCTCTCTCTCTCTCTCTCTCTCTCTCTCTCTCTCTCTCTCTCTCTCTCTCTCTCTCTCTCTCTCTCTCTCTCTCTCTCTCTCTCTGTCTAATCCCTCATTCTTTCACAGTGAGTTTGTGTTTCTGGTCCAGTTTCTGCATGTAAAGTCCAGCCACTGATGCGCTGATGTTCTGCTGCGTTCAATACCATGCTTTTAAGAGTCCTTCTGAGAAACACTAATCAATCTCAGTCTTTATCATTAGTCTTCTCCACACTTTCCAACAAATGCACAACAGAGATGAATATGATGAAGTATCGTCTGGATTAAACCGTGTTTCTGAGTCTCTCCAGGAGGTTTATAGCCGATTGTTCAAATAACTCCCAATTATACACTACAGTCGAAAACTTTAATGTTTTTAAAAGAAGTCTCTTATACTCACCAAGGCTGCATTTATTTGATACAAAAAAAAAAGTAATATTGTGAATTATTATTATAATTTATACCATGGGCTGTTTAAATACTCGATTCTGATTGGCTGGAAGGTGTGCAGTAAAACCCTTTAATGCACAGGTAGTTCCAGTCAGTTTGATTACAGTTACAGTTCGAAATGAATCCGCTACTATAAACATTGGTAACCATAGTAACACAGTTACACTTGCAAGCAGAGAGAGAGACTCATATGAAAACGTTTATTTAGGTAGGCTAAATGGATGATTTTTGCATATCGTTTAATTTGTATGGTGAATATGGCAATTTTGAGAAATGGGCCCAGGCACAAGACGAAAAAGAAGACTTGTTGAATGACAAAAAGCGGCACAAAGAATCTAACAATAAATAAATGACATTAGTTCAAATAAGATTGCCTTGTCACTGTCAGTGTTGCCTGTCATTCATAAATAATTTTAATAAATCCATTAAAGAATCATTAAGTTAGCTATATGCGCGCACCGCATCTCTCTCTCTCTCTCTCTCTCTCTCTGTTCCTTCTCTTTCAGTTCTCTGTCTCTCTCTTTAATAATGAATTTAAATAAATGTGATGATTCATTCAAATAAAAAGCAATCCGATGGCTCTACTTTATTTAAAGTGGACGGAGTGCTAGAACTAACTTAAGAAAATAACCGTCATTTTTACACGTCTGTTAAAAAATTACACTGTGAACATCAGTTACAGCTTTAACTTGTTTTTAACTTGGCAAATAACCAAGGTATAAGCGGGATAATCCACAGCTAGCCATGCATTAAAGAATTTTAATGCACTTCGTAGAGGCAACCACCCTCCGCTTCGCGTCGGGCGGTTCTTCGCCTCTACGTCGTGCATTAAAATCCTTTAATGCATGGCTAGCTGTGGATTATCCCTTACGTAAATCATCTGTTCTCTATGTGAATATACAGTAAAGTGTAATTTATTATGTGATCAAAGCTGAACTTCAGCATCATTACTCCATTTTATTCTTTATTATATTTATATTTTTGGGGGGGAATAAAATAAATCAATACTTTTATTCATCAAGGATGAATTAAATTGATCAAAGGTGACAGTAAAGACATTTATAATGTTATAAAAGTTTATATTTCAAATAAATGCTGTTCTTTTAAAGGAACACGGTGACTTTTTGGGACTTTATCTTCTTCCCCGTATCCCCCAGAGTTAGATAAGTCCACACATACCCTTCTCATCTCTGTGCCGTAACTCTGACGCACACACCGCTAGCCTAGCTTAGCACAAAGACTGGAGGTAAACGGCTCCAGCTAGCATACTGCCAGAGCCGATCAGCCCTATACGCACACTACGCAAGGTGCGTAGGGCCCCGCAAATTACTCAAGGCCCCGCCTCCCCTCGTGTCAAAGCGCGTCAATCAATGTTTACAATATCGATGAGAAAATGAAGCGGAACTATCCTTCTGGTCACGAAAAGAGAGAGAAAAAAAACACCATGAGAGTTAATTGCGGCAACAGTTATCAGGTAGACTTGTGTGCTCTCCTCTCAAAGTTTGATGTCAGCAAAGAACAGTAGGCTAAAGTTAAGTTGATGTGCGTTGATTTATTATGTTTAATAAACGACAAAGGACAACGGTGTTTGTTTATAAACTGCAGCTCGGAAAAGATAACCGTGTCGCGCGTTAACATGCGATCATATGAACGTGCATGAAATGAAACGCGCACTTTCCAGCAGAAACATCTGTTGTGAGTGTGAGTTGGGACCAGTACAATATGGGCGTGATGGCACTCCTCATTATAGTTTTAAAACAAGACGATGATTATCTAGTCGCTCAGTCAAGGTTTAGTTACAACTCTGCACTAATGCAATATGGAAAGCAATGTATTGACATTGACTATTGATAGGCTCCATTGAATTTAAAATGTTGATTGGCTGGAGATTCTGGTCAATATGGATGCACATCCCTCAGTAAATAATAACCATCAAGAATCAAGAGTATCAAGAATTACTTTTATCATTTAAAAACACAGTGACATGCTACGGCGCCATTTTAGCTTTTATTCATTCACAGGATATGCATTTTTGATATCAATAATTCAATTTGTACTATTTAAAAATGTGAATTCTTGATATTAAGAATTAACTTTTTACTAGTAACAATGTCTTCTGATATCAGGAATTACATTTTCACTAGAACTAGATAAAGGAGGGATTGTAGTGGGAACACTGGGGTGTCAGGTGTGACTGTGTGGCAATGGCAAATAGTTAATGGCTCACGGGTCAGGTATGAGGGCCCCTAAACAGAATTTTGCTTAGGGCCCCAGGGAGGTCAGGATCGGCTCTGCATTACTGCTCCCCTTCTCAAGCGCTGCGTGCAAATCCCTCCGCAGAAGTAGCAGTGCTTGGCCTCTGAGAATATAGTTCCCAGTATGTGTACGGTTAGAAGATGCTGTGTCTCATGTGACCTTGTTATTTGTACACGCTGTGACTATACACATCACAACATGTAAATAGGAAAATGTTGGTGTTATTTTGTCTCTTATTGGGAGCAGTATGCTAGCTGGAGCTGTTTACCTCCAGTATTTGTGCTAAGCTAGGCTAGCGGTGGGTGCGTCAGACGGAGATGAGAAGGGTGTGTGTGGACTTATCTAACTCTGGGGGATACGGGGAAGAAGATAAAGTCTCAAAGTCGGCGTGTCCTTTAAACTTTCTATTTATCATAGAATCCTGAAATATTTTTGTAGGAGCCATTTTGAGTTTAAATCTAAATTGTTGTGCTATTGGAGCACTAGTATATTTTGTTAGATTTAGGGTCCTTTATTTTGTAGGGACTTTTAGTTTGACGGTCGGTGAGAATGTTTGTAGATAAAGATGGCCGCCTCTCACATTTCTAAAATAAAAGAAAGAACAAGGAAGCTGTTGGAATGTATTAAGCATACAGTTCTTTACATCGCTATTGAAACTCTATTGAATCTTTATTGGATCTCTATTGAATATTTGGACATTATTTTTTGATATTAAGTTGTGCCTTTTTTAACCACCATTTTTCAACCACTTACCAATCGTTTGTTGGATTACTGGAGTCCATACTTTGTCTGCTACTACCAACCTACTTACCTGCCTGCTGCCTGCTTTGCTCTACTTACCTGCCCTGTTTACCTATCTGCTGGAATCCCGTCTCATCCACCTCAAAAAGGTACAATTTAAGTTTCACTGTGTTGGATAGCTTGTCAAAGAAGCTAAGCAATACGTCCCAGCTAAGAGTGGTCCGCCACTACAATAGGTAAAGAACTTTGCAACCATTTACACTGCTTCACAATTGAATTGTTTGGAACCCATGGAAGCATTTGTTTGACTGTTACTGAAGCATAAACGTTTTTTGATACTTTGGAGTTGACGAAGTTTTGGATCTTTTGAGAATTTACCTTTTCAAGTTCACTATTGGAGTGCATTATTGTTTGTTACTGGATTTGCTACTGGAGCGGACTATGATTTTTGCTCAGTTGAAGAGTTGAAGATAACTGTGCTGTGTTATAATTTTTTGAAAAGGAAAAAGAAAATAACATATTTTTTGTTGTTCTCAAAAAAGCTCAAATATGGCTGATGACAAACTTAAAGAGCTTTGCGCAA
>NC_138734.1:1652885-1735385 GCF_965113295.1 Leuciscus leuciscus
CCAAATTGATGGAACCTTGGAGAATTATCAATAGCCAGGGTAATGGACCATTTGCTGTTAAAACACTGCTAGGTTGGGTGGTGAATGGACTTCTCCATACTGAGGATGCATGCATCAACAAGCAAGGTCAGAAATATGTTCATGCACATCGGATTTCTGTTGATAACCTGAGTGAACTTTTGATTCAGCAATACAATCATGATTTCCCAGAAAAAAGTTTTGAGGAAAAGAAGCAAATGTCGGTGGAAGACCACAAATTCATGCAGATAATGGACAGCTCTGTTGAAATAATGGATGGACATTATCAATTGCCTTTGCCATTCAAGAAGGATAATCCTATGATGCCAAACAACCGTCACATGGCAGAGCAACGAGCATTGTCTTTAAAAAGAAAGTTTCAAAAGAATAGTGACTTTCATAATGAGTATAAGGCATTTATGGAAAAGGTCCTATCATGCAGACATGCTGAACTTGTACCCCAAGACCAGTTGATGCAGGAAAATGGAAAAGTGTGGTATATTCCACACCATGGTGTGTTTCACCCAAAGAAGGGGAGCTTGCGTGTGGTATTTGACTGCTCTGCAGCTTATCAGGGTGCCTCACTGAACACTGAACTCATTCAAGGACCCAATCTTACAAACAGCTTAATTGGGGTCTTAGTCCGTTTTCGTCTTGACAACATTGCTATCCTGGCTGATGTGGAGAAAATGTACTATCAAGTAAAGGTCCCATCTCATCATGTGAACTTCTTGCGCTTCCTTTGGTGGCCAAATGGGGACGTCAGTCAGCCACTGAAAGAGTACAGGATGATCGTTCATCTTTTTGGTGCAACATCATCAGCTAGCTGTGCAAGTTATGCTTTAAGGAGGACAGCTGAGGATAACAAGGGGTACTTCTCAGCTGATGCAACTAGCACAGTCAAGAACAACTTCTATGTAGATGATTTGTTGAAGGCGGTGGACACAGAGGGCCATGCCATTGGACTTTGTAAAGAGCTGAAATTACTCTGTGCAACTGGAGGCTTTAAGTTGACCAAATGGATTAGTAACAACAGAGCTGTATTGGCCTCCATTCCAGAGCCTGAGAGGGCCAAGGACATAAAGAATCTTGACCTTGACATAGAAGATTTGCCAGTTGAAAGAGCTCTCGGTGTGCAATGGTGTGTTAAGGAAGACACTTTCACATTCCAGGTGACCATAAAGGAGCGTCCATGCACCAGACGTGGGATTCTGTCCATGGTCAGTTCTATATATGACCCACTTGGATTCCTTGCACCTCTCACCTTTCCGGCAAAACACATCTTGCAAGAGTTATGCAAGCAGAACATTGGATGGGATGAAGAATTGCCAGAGGTTCACGCTCAAGCTTGGAAGCAATGGTGGCAAGATCTTCCAAGAGTGAGAGAGTTCAAGGTCAACCGATGCCTTGTACCAAACAACTTTGGAGATGTCAAAATGGCACAGATGCACCACTTCTGTGACGCGAGTGACCTGGGGTATGGAACAGTTACCTATCTTAGGCTGACTAGCAGCAACAAGGTCCACGTCACCTTTATAATGGGAAAGGCCCGAGTTGCTCCCTTAAAACTGATGACCACACCACGAATGGAGCTCACTGCTGCAGTTTTGGCCGTACGAATGGACAAGATGCTATCTGAGGAGTTGCATATGGAATTGGAAAAGTCACATCCGGAATGAAAGCAGAAGATTCCTAACCTTTGTGGCAAACCGTGTTAATGTCATCAGAAGTGAGTCAGATGTCTCCCAATGGAAGTATATAGGCACAAAACTCAATCCCGCTGATTATGCCTCCCGAGGACTACATGTCAACACATTCTTGAAAAGAACAACATGGATCAGTGGCCCAGACTTTCTGAAGGAATCATCTCATTGCTGGCCAGAGCTTCCATCTGAACCTATTCTCTCTCAAGATGACCCTGAATTAAGAAAAGGAGTTGTCACTGTCAATGTTGCTGTGAAGGAAAACTGTGACGCCACTACTTACCTCATGAATTATTTTTCAACTTGGATGAGGCTCAAGAAAGCTGTGGCATGGTTCCTGAGGTTCAAGTCTGTTCTGTTGAAATTATTTAAGAATGGCAAGAAAGATCTAAACAGACATATCATGACCACAAGAAAAGGAAAACATGAAAAGACAGGTCCATATGTTCTGTCAATCAGTGATCTAGAGGATGCTGAGGTTGCAATCTTGCAGTTTTGCCAAAGGCAGGGATTCCCACAAGAAATAGCCTGTTTGCAGAAAGGCATGCAAAATGTAAACAGAAACAGCTCCATCTACAGGTTAGATCCTCTTCTGGCCAATGGCATCTTAAGGGTTGGTGGGCGTCTGAGTAAAATGGCAATGCCCACTGAGCGGAAACACCCTGCTATTCTCCCTAAGGACCATCACGTTTCCAAACTGTTACTTCAGCACATCCATCAAGAAGTTGGACACAGTGGAAGAAATTTCATGCTCTCCAAACTCAGACAAAGATATTGGATTCCTTGCGCCAACACTCTGGCCAGAAAGGTAGTTTTTGAATGCACCAGGTGCAGAAGAGTCAAGTTGAGTGCAGGTGAACAGAAAATGGCAGACTTGCCAGTTGACAGGTTGACCCCTGACCTTCCGCCCTTCACGCATGTAGGGGTTGATTATTTTGGGCCATTAGAGGTAAAACGAGGCCGCAGCATTGTAAAACGGTACGGCGTGATTTTCACATGTCTTACCAGCCGTGCTATACACTTGGAGGTTGCACATTCACTTGATACTGACTCTTGCATTCATGCATTCAGACGTTTCATTGCCAGAAGAGGACCAGTGTCTGAGTTGCGGTCAGATAATGGAACAAACTTTGTTGCAACTGAAAAGGAACTAAAAGAGTCCTTGAAATCTTGGAACATGCAACAAATTGAAAAAAGTCTGCTCCAAAAGGGAGTGAAATGGACATTTAACCCTCCCATGGTGCCCATTATGGAGGGATATGGGAGAGGTTGATTCGCATGATCAAAACGACGGTACGGTCAGTCACCAGCCAACAGTATCTGGATGATGAAGGCCTTCAGACAGTAATGTGTGAGGTTGAGGCCATTTTCAATAGCCGTCCACTCACGACTGTTTCTGATAACCCAAATGACTTGGAGCCGTTAACACCTAATCATATACTGCAGCTTAAGGTGCAGCCTGTTATACCTCCAGGTTTGTTCGTGAAAGAAGATCTTTACACCAGACATCGTTGGAGACAGATCCAGTACATTGCCGACTTATTTTGGAAACGCTGGGTCCGAGAATACCTCCCTCTTCTGCAAACACGGCAAAAATGGTCTCGTGTCAGACGCAACTTCTGTCCAGGAGACGTCGTGCTAGTAGCTGATAGCACAGCGCCAAGAGGATCATGGATGCTGGCTAGAGTCACTGAAGCCTTCCCTGACTCTAAAGGCTTGGTCCGCAGTGTACGGCTTCAAACCAAAACAAGCCAGCTTGAAAGACCTATCAGTAAGATCTGTTTGCTAGTAGAAGGCCAGCAATCTAAAGCTGAGTGAGACCTGAATGAACTTGCGCACGAGCACACACTGTCATACAGATACATACACTGAATCTTTGCACTCATTTATTCTTGTAAATAATGCATAATGAGTTTAAGGGAATAATATATGGCTCCTTGGAAAATTACATTTAGTTAGTTATAGCTTGCTTCCTGCAATAGCTATAAGGGGCCGGCTATGTAGGAGCCATTTTGAGTTTAATCTAAATTGTTGTGCTATTGGAGCACTAGTATATTTTGTTAGATTTAGGGTCCTTTATTTTGTAGGGACTTTTAGTTTGACGGTCGGTGAGAATGTTTGTAGATAAAGATGGCCGCCTCTCACATTTCTAAAATAAAAGAAAGAACAAGGAAGCTGTTGGAATGTATTAAGCATACAGTTCTTTACATCGCTATTGAAACTCTATTGAATCTTTATTGGATCTCTATTGAATATTTGGACATTATTTTTTGATATTAAGTTGTGCCTTTTTTAACCACCATTTTTCAACCACTTACCAATCGTTTGTTGGATTACTGGAGTCCATACTTTGTCTGCTACTACCAACCTACTTACCTGCCTGCTGCCTGCTTTGCTCTACTTACCTGCCCTGTTTACCTATCTGCTGGAATCCCGTTTCATCCACCTCAAAAAGGTACAATTTAAGTTTCACTGTGTTGGATAGCTTGTCAAAGAAGCTAAGCAATACGTCCCAGCTAAGAGTGGTCCGCCACTACAATTTTTTTTACAGAACTGTTTTCAACATTGATAATAATAATGCTTTTTTTATTTTACATTTTTTTTATCAAATCATCATATTAGAGTGATTTGTGAAGGATCATGTGACACTGAAGACTGGAGTAATGATGCTGAAGTTCAGCTTTGATCACATAGGAATAAATTACACTTTACTATATATTCACATAGAAAACAGATGATTTACACTCATCATTGTTTTTTTAATCAAATAAATGCAGCGTTGCTGAGCAGAAGACACTTCTTTTAAAAACACTATGAGCGTTTGAGTGTGTGTGTGTGTGTGTGTGTGTGTGTGTGTGTGTGTGTGTGTGTGTGTGTGTGTGTGTGTGTGTGTGTGTGTGTGAGTGAGTGAGATAGCAGGAGCTGTACAGCACATCAGAGAGAAACACAGCGCTTATTCCAGCCCTGTTCCATTTATATTGGCAAATTGAATTTCTGTGTATGATCTGAACTAAAGATGAGAGCAACTGGTCGTCATCTCTGGACAGGCCGTTATCACAGACTAACACTGTCAGCCAGGAGATAAGGGTCTCTCTCACACACACACACACACACACACACACACACACACACACACACACACACACACACACACACACACACACACACACACACACACACACAGACAGACAGACAGACAGACAGACACACACACACACACACACACACACACACACACACACACACACACAGAGACACACACACACACACACACACAGAGACACAGACACACACACACACACACACACACACACACACACACACACACACACAGACACACAGACAGACAGACACACACACACACACACACACACACACACACACAGAGAGAGACACAGACACACACACACACACACACACACACACACAGAGAGAGACACACACACACACACACAGAGAGAGACACAGACACACACACACACACACACACACACACACAGAGACACAGACACACACACACACACACACACACACACACACACACACACACACAGAGAGACACAGACACACACACACACACACACACAGAGAGAGACACACACACACACACACACACAGACACACACACACACACACACACACACACACACACAGACAGACACAGACAGACACACACACACACACACACACACACACACACACACAGAGAGACACAGACACACACACACACACACACAGAGAGACAGACACACACACACACACACACACGCACGCACACACACACACACACACACAGACAGACAGACACACAGATACACACACACACACAGACACACACAGAGAGACACAGACACACGCACGCACGCACACACACACACACACACACACACACACACAGACAGACACACAGACAGACACACAGACAGACACACAGACAGACACACAGATACACACACAGATACACACACAGATACACACACACACACACACACACACACACACAGAGAGAGACACAGGCACACACACACACACACACAGACAGACAGACACACAGACAGACACACAGACAGACACACAGACAGACACACAGATACACACACACACACAGACACACACAGACAGACACACACACACACACACACACACACACACACAGACAGACAGACAGACAGACAGACAGACAGACAGACAGACACACAGACAGACACACAGACACACAGACAGACACACAGATACACACACACACACACACACACACACACACAGAGTTTGGGGTCAGTAAAGTGTGTTCATGTTCCTGAATGAGTCTCTTCTGCTCACCAAGGCTGCATTTATTTGATTATAAAAACAGTGGAATATGATGACAATGTAAATCAGCTGTTTATATGTGAATATATAGTAAAGTGTAATTTATATCCTGTGATCAAAGCTGAATGTTCAGCATCATTACTCCAGTCTTACTCCTTTTCTTATATAAAGAAAATGGCTGTAAAATGCGGAAGGTTTTCTGTTCACATCTGATCATTAGATTATTAGATTATTGGATTATAAGATTATTAGATCATTCGATTATAAGATTATAAGATTATAAGATTATTAAATCATTAGATCATTAGATTATTAGATTCCACATTGAAAAAAAACATTGGTGTGGAAACTATTTTCACACTTAAAATAATAAATTGCTAATAAATTTCATAAACACAAAGAAACCTTGATATTTACTCCAATAATATTTTATAACTTCAAAACAATTTTTTACAGTATAGTATTTATAACTATATAAACACAATTAGTCTATAGAATATCCCCGTTTAGATAGTAAATGTATGATAAATGAACTGAATCTTTTTCTCTGGACAGTAAAACTAGTTTGTATTCGTCGGCGAGACATACGACATACGACACGAGGATAAACTCTTCACGGAAGTAAAGCTTTGACAACATGCCCCACTTTCCCCGAATAATAATTTAACATTTTAACAATTAATGCCATTTTTCATCATTTGTGTTTGTCATCGACGCCGGAGGCCGAAACTCACTCAGGAATATCTGTCCGTTTCCTTCCATAAAGAAAACATGGCTATTATCTTCATGTTTAGCGTAGTCAATATTTCATGTTCCACTGAGGATGTTTGCAGTCACATCTATTATTTCAGTCAAAATTGCTTTAGTGTTTCTGGGCTGACAGAAGCCAGGCGATGGAAAGCATGTGATGTCGACTGCACTAAACCCCACTGAACATCTACTCATGTTCTCTGAGCCATAACGTAACATGCAAATAAAATCACATTAATATTGAAATATTTCCAGGGTTTAGGCTATATGTGACGCTGGACACTTTTCTGAAATTGACATGTATACATCATCTGAAACATGAATAAATACGCTTTCCATTGATGTATGGTTTGTTAGGATTTGATTTATTTAATATTTGGTCGAGATACAACTATTGAACATCTGGAATCTGAGGGTGCAAAAAAATCGAAACATTGACAAACTCGCCTTTAAAGTTGTTCATTAATGTTGGCGATTGTGCTGCATTCACTCACAGAAATACATGTTTTATATATTTACAGAAGGAAATTTACAAAATATCTTCGTGGATCATGATCTTTACTTAATATCCTAATTATTTTTGGCATAAAAGAAAAATCAATCATTTTGACCCATACTATGTATTGTAAATCTAATATAAAGGTCACATGTATAATTCAGAAAGTGTTGTTATTAGCGCCACCAGTGGCCGTGGAGTGAACTGCTCGTCGACAGACTGGTCATTAAAAACACGGTTATGATAGTTTGATTATGAAGTATCTTTGAGGCTACAGGATCAACAGAGAGATGGCAGAACACATCCTCATATATACAGTGGTGAGGCTGTATAACAGCACATTTACCTCGCTCACCGCGCTTCAGACTCAGGTCTCCACGTTTACCTCGCTCACCGCACTTCAGACTCAGGTCTCCACGTTTACCTCGCTCACCGCGCTTCAGACTCAGGTCTCCACGTTTACCTCGCTCACCGCGCTTCAGACTCAGGTCTCCACATTTACCTCGCTCACCGCGCTTCAGACTCAGGTCTCCACATTTACCTCGCTCACCGCGGTTCAGACTCAGGTCTCCACATTTACCTCGCTCACCGCGCTTCAGACTCAGGTCTCCACGTTTACCTCGCTCACCGCACTTCAGACTCAGGTCTCCACGTTTACCTCGCTCACCGCGCTTCAGACTCAGGTCTCCACGTTTACCTCGCTCACCGCGCTTCAGACTCAGGTCTCCACGTTTACCTCGCTCACCGCGCTTCAGACTCAGGTCTCCACGTTTACCTCGCTCACCACGCTTCAGACTCAGGTCTCCACATTTACCTCGCTCACCGCGCTTCAGACTCAGGTCTCCACATTTACCTCGCTCACCGCGGTTCAGACTCAGGTCTCCACATTTACCTCGCTCACCGCGCTTCAGACTCAGGTCTCCACATTTACCTCGCTCACCGCGCTTCAGACTCAGGTCTCCACATTTACCTCGCTCACCGCGCTTCAGACTCAGGTCTCCACATTTACCTCGCTCACCGCGCTTCAGACTCAGGTCTCCACATTTACCTCGCTCACCGCGCTTCAGACTCAGGTCTCCACATTTACCTCGCTCACCGCGGTTCAGACTCAGGTCTCCACATTTACCTCGCTCACCGCGCTTCAGACTCAGGTCTCCACATTTACCTCGCTCACCGCGCTTCAGACTCAGGTCTCCACGTTTACCTCGCTCACCGCGCTTCAGACTCAGGTCTCCACGTTTACCTCGCTCACCGCGCTTCAGACTCAGGTCTCCACATTTACCTCGCTCACCGCGCTTCAGACTCAGGTCTCCACATTTACCTCGCTCACCGCGGTTCAGACTCAGGTCTCCACATTTACCTCGCTTACCGCGGTTCAGGTCTCCACGTTTACCTCGCTCACCGCGCTTCAGACTCAGGTCTCCACATTTACCTCGCTCACCGCGGTTCAGACTCAGGTCTCCACATTTACCTCGCTCACCGCGGTTCAGACTCAGGTCTCCACATTTACCTCGCTCACCGCGCTTCAGACTCAGGTCTCCACATTTACCTCGCTCACCGCGCTTCAGACTCAGGTCTCCACATTTACCTCGCTCACCGCGGTTCAGACTCAGGTCTCCACATTTACCTCGCTCACCGCGCTTCAGACTCAGGTCTCCACGTTTACCTCGCTCACCGCGGTTCAGACTCAGGTCTCCACATTTACCTCGCTCACCGCGGTTCAGACTCAGGTCTCCACATTTACCTCGCTTACCGCGCTTCAGACTCAGGTCTCCACGTTTACCTCGCTCACCGCGGTTCAGACTCAGGTCTCCACGTTTACCTCGCTTCAGACTCAGGTCTCCACGTTTACCTCGCTCACTGGATTACCGCGGTTCAGACGCTGAGGTCTCCACATTCCCTGCTCTTTAACTCCAGTGACATTTTCTCCTCCAGGAATGAATCTCATTTCACTACAATTAGCACATCAGCATTGAGGGAATGACCTTCTCAGGCATGTCGGCTTGTTGCTCTTCATAACTGTGCCTGGAGTGTGTTCGTGCCGCTGACAGAACGCATATATTACTGTAAAGACCCTGCGACTCACTTCCAGCCGGAGTCAGTGTCGATATTAATGGCCCATTCTTCTGTAATTCTGTTTGTGTTTGGAGAGTTTTCCCCGAGATCCCTCGAGCTAAAGAGGTCTGATGCTGTTCAGATCACTCTGATGGTATTAAAAAGCTTTTTATTACCGTTATAAATGGGTTAGTGGATTTGTAAATGTCGATAAATGTTATGAATGCAGATGTTTGAGATGCTGGAAATGAATTACCAAGAAACAAGAGGGATATCACGTGAAAAAAGTGCATCACATGTTTTTAACCACTGAGAAAAATAAGTAAACTTTTACATACTTAAAAAAAGACGGTAACACTTTATTTTACAGTGTCCTTGTTACATATGTTACATGTACTTACCATAGTAATAACAGTAAAGTATGCACAATTACATGCAACTAACCCTCAACCAAACCCTAACCCTATAGTAAGTACATGTAGTTGCTTAATATTACTCAGCACTTAAATATATAATTGCACTGTAACAATGACACCTTAAAATTTATTGAAAAAAATATATTGGAATGTAATATTTTCTGGACATTTAATTTCATGTTATTTACAATTAAACGAAAATATAGTATAGTTTAAAGGGATACTCCACTTTAAAATGAAAATTCTGTCATCATATACTCACCCTCATGTTGTTTCAAACCTGTATGAATTTCTTTCTTCTGCTGAACAGAAAGAAAGATATTTAGAAGAATGTCAGTTACCAGACAGTTTCTGGTACCATTGACTTCCATAGTAGGAAAAATATATATATTTATGGAAGTCAATGGTACCAGAAACTGTCTGGTTACTGACATTCTTCTAAATATCTTTCTTTCTGTTCAGCAGAATATCCCTTTAAATGTATATTAAATGCAATTAGCTGAACTATATGGTGCTTTTTGACCCACTTAAGCACATCTTTATGTGTAATTAAGTTGCCTTGAGAAAGCCAACTTACTGATATTGTACTTAAACTTATTATTATTATTCTGACCCAAAATTTTCTGACTCTATCTCCTCCTAGAGCTTTAACTCTACAAACTCGGGTCAGACCTTCAGACTGTTCTGACTCGAGTTGCTATATCTTTTCAGACTGATTTGACTTTCAGTTTTCTTAAAAATTAATATTAAAAACCATAAAAATTCCATAGACTTACATTGCAGAATGCTCAAATTGAGCCAAGGCTACGGTGGCCCAGTTGTGCACAAACACAAAAAAACTCAAATCTAAACTTTAGACTCAATTAAACTATCTATCTATCTATCTATCTATCTATCTATCTATCTATCTATCTATCTATCTATCTATCTATCTATCTCTTTCTAACTAATCTTTCTTTCCAACTTTTTTTTCTAGTTTCATAATTCTATTGTCTCTGAAATATGGTTAAAGTGTTGAATGTACTGACAAGCATTTATATTAAACTAAATCATGCTTTAATGCTGTTTGTATTGAAACTTGCATTTAAATAGATTTATACAGTAAATGCACATGTGAATGATTGCGTTGCAGTTTAGTGCTTTAAAATATATTAACTCTAAATGTAATATCAAATAACACAATAGAGTTAATATTGTAATGAAGTCAACACATCAAAATCAGTGCACTTCTTTAAAGAACAACATAGTGATTTAAAATGTACTTTCAATTTTTTATTTGACATTATTACAAAGTGCACTTTTTAAAAGTGTGTTAAGAAACGGTCATGAAAGTGTTCTGTCTTTAAAAGTGACATACATGTAATTCAGTGTTAACTTCTTGTTTATTGAATATATAGATCATAAAGCGTACTGTACTTCCGCTGCTGAATGTCAGATTGATTTCTCTGTGTATTAGAATATGATGGACAGATACAGCAGCGTTTGATATCAACACACTGTTCTTATTTCCCGAGAGACGAACACACACTTTCCTCTGTCCTCGTGACTCTCTGAGTGATTCTTCTGCTGTAACTGTATTAATGTCCCTCGTTCCATCAATCCGGCACGATGTCATCGGGATCTGATGGGAGTCAGTGGATCAGGTTCTCACTTACACACTTTATGGCCCTTTATTACCCACAATGCATCTCAGGTTTCAGGGGAAATGGGCCGGTGTATCCGGCGCCGACGGCGAGCTGAAGAACCGCAGATAAACCACAGAAACACTGCTAAGTGCTCGAAGCGCGTGTGTGTGTGTGTGTGTGTGTGTGTGCGCGTGCTTATGAAGAATGAGACGTTGTCGACCGCAGATATTGAACGTGAATGACAACAATCAGTCATAAACATGAAGTGTGTCTAAAAGCTGGTAATGTGAATAAATATCTCAGTCTTCAGTCTCCGGGCGGATCAAGTTCTTATAAGTGATGTCGTCATCATCATCTCTTCCTCTCCTCGTCAGTGAACATTAACACATTAACAGTAATAAATGAGCAAATCCATTACAGGAGACTCTGCATATAGATAGCCTGATTATGAGCGCGCCGGCCGCTCATTAGCATGACCTGCAGGGGCTGCTGGGTAATTATCAATCCAGACCGGGAAACCAGACCTGGTTTAATGTGGTCAGTCAGTGTCCAATTACATGTCTTTAGAAATAAAGAGAAGCAAAGAGAAGAGATGGTCTTTGCTATTCCTACACCCTCGTGGAAAAGAAGTGCACTTATTTGCACTGAATGTGCTGCAAGTCTCATATATACACAAAGTACATTTCTATATTTTTATATATTGCACTGAATGTGCACTTGTAGAGTGTTGCAAGTCTTAAAAGTATAGTAAAAAAAAAAAAACTGTACATGCAGATAATACAAAATTAACTAAATAAAGTGTAAGAAAGTACAGTTTTATGGTTACTTTTAAAAGTTCCCTTTACTTTAAAAGACATTTTAAATCCTTATGTTTTAATATAGTCTTTAAAAACGTGCACTTATTTTGATATGTTGACGAACACACTAAAGTGCTTACCTTATAATTTTACCTGTTGGTATTACATTTAAACGTAAAAAAATAAAAAAAAAATAAAAAAAATAATATATATATATATATATATATATATATATAGGTCCTATATATATATATATACACCATTAAATATATGTACATTGTTATTGATCATTTAGTTTACCATCAGTACATTCAGCACTTTAACCATATTTCAAAGACAATAGTTCAACCAGTTGCATTTAATATAAATTTAAACGAAATTACATTTAATGGTAAATAACATGCAATTAAGTGTCAAAAAACTTCTGCATCAGACAAACATGAAATCATCAGAATTGAACACCACTGAATATGAGCGGTGTGCATCTTTTGTCTTGTAAATGCACTGTAAGGAAGAGCGTCTGCAGGATGAATCCCCTGATGAGTGTGAACACTGTATTACTGTGGTGAAGTCCTCTAACACTAGCAGTGAATGAAGCCTCTCTGATCATCAGTGGCTCAGTTCCAGCAGGACTCAGATGTCCATCTGTCCGAGCGCTCACGGGTCGTATCATGGAGCAATCCGTCTTCACACACCGCTCACGCATGCAGCGCACGCTAACTCACACACTTCATCATGGGGAACGGTCCTGTGGTGTGTTGTTCCACTCTCACTGCACTCGTCTGTCAGAAGGCTTGCGATGTTAAAGTCTGCATGATGTTATTTGTGTTATTGTGAACAATACATTACATTTATGCATTTAGCAGATGTTTTTATCCCAAGGAACTTGCATTGCATTCAAGATGTAAATCAGCAGTGTAGGGGAAAGATACATTTAAAAGTAATCCAATACAATATTGTGTTACTCCCAAAAAAGTAACTAATTGCATTACATAGTTACTTTTTATGAAAAGTAATGTGTTACATTACTTGTGCGTTACTTTTTCTCACCTGGGCTGGGCTTGCTTGTTTGTTTTTTAATAACAACAAATTTTTTTTTTTTTTGGGCCCTTTCACACCAAAAGTGAAATGAATAATCCTCAGGCTGAAGGAAATGCATATTTACTCCTGTACAGTAGTGTACAGTAGAGTACCGCAGTGTACAGTAGAGGTATAGTACAGTAGATGTAGAGTACAGTAGTGTACAGTAGATGTAGAATACAGTAGTGTACTGTAGAGATGGAGAACCGTAGAAGTAGAGTACAGTAGTGTACAGTAGATGTAGAATACAGTAGTGTACTGTAGAGGTGGAGAACCGTAGAAGTAGAGTACAGTAGAGGCAGAGTACAGTAGAGGTAGAGTGCAGTAGAGGTTGAGTACAGTAGAGGTAGAGTACAGTAGTGTACTGTAGAGGTGGAGAACAGTAGAAGTAGTGTACAGTAGAGTACAGTAGATACAGAGTACAGTGGAGTATATGTAGAGTACAGTAGAGGTAGAGTACAGTAGATACAGAGTACAGTAATGTGCAGTAGAGGCAGAGTACAGTAGAACATATGTAGAGTACAGTAGAGGCAGAGTACAGTAGAGTACAGTAGAGACAGAGTACAGTAGAGTACAGTGGAATACAGTAGAGTATATGTATAGTACAGTAGATGTAGAATACATTGGTGTACAGTAGTGTACTGTAGAGGTGGAGAACAGTAGAAGTAGAGTACAGCAGAGTACAGTAGAGGTAGAGTACAATAGAGTACAGTAGAGGTAGAGTACAATAGAGTACAGTAGAGGTAGAGTACAATAGAGTACAGTAGAGGGCGCCGCTCAAACAAATTCTGGATTAAAGAACAATAGGATACAGGAGAAGGAAGTTCAAAACTCTTATTTCTGATCTGGTTGAATTAGATCATTGAAGGTGATCAGTGGCTCAGTGGTTCATGTAGGTTGTCTACAAACCGGAAGGTTGGTGGTTCAATCCCCGGTCGCCTTGCATGGCTGACACCGCCGTCGGTGTGTGAATGTGTGAGTGAATGTGTGAATGTGAGGCTATATGTAAAGCGCTTTGGTGGCCATAGGTCTGTGAAAGCGCTATATAAATGCAGTCCATTTACCAAGGTTAGCAACAAAGACATTGATTAATAAAGTGAGATTATATAAAGTATATTTGTGTAATTTAATATAGTTAATTATAAAAGTTGTGTGTAAAATTATAAGATTGCATTTTACTGTTTTTATTCCATTTTATTTTGAGGAATACTGAATGTTTTCATGCAAGTGAGATGAGTAATGGCATGTTCACATTTAGTCTAGAACTGAAATAACCATCATGTTTACACAGCGCGCACACACACACACACATCCTTTATTTCTCTCAACATGGGGACAGGAGAGCTGTCAGTCAATAAATGTGAAAGTTGCGTTACTTATTTGAAAAAGTTACAGATATTTTGTTGTAAATTGAAAAAGTAATGCGTTCCTTTACTAGTTACTTGAAAAAGTAATCTGATTATGTAACTCAGGTTACTTGTAATGAGTTTCCCCCCACACTGTATATCAGTTCATGGATTCCCTGGAAATCGAAGCCATAATCTTGGTGTTGTGTTGCATTTTCCCCCAAAAAAAGAAAGAAAGAAAATAGCTCTGACTCCATCTGTGATGAATACCTGATGAATTTGGCGAACTGTTTTACTTTACATATACTGGCTTGTCTCTTGGTTTGTAAAGTAATGACGAGTTTGACATTCAGCTGGACATCATGATAGTGCTTTAGGAAATGCATCGGCGAGACCCAGGCGATAAAGCATAAATCCCGCTTTGATGTCGGCCCGTCGTCATGGAAGCACAGCTTGATTTTCCAGCAACACAGGGAAGCGTTTATGAATGGAGATGAAACATCACTCGATGGATTGTTTTAAATAGACGCCCTGGTGACATGTGAGATAGCAGCCCTTCTTTAACAAGCTCCCTCCGTCATGAAAACCCTCATTCTTCAGCTTCACGCTCTCGTTCTGGCTGTAATCATTGCAGAAAGGCTTCGGCCCAATCAGCTGGTCACTGAGGGAAGCTCGTGTGGGCAAGAAAAGCAATTTAAATCAAGAAGCAAGCTGTCGACTATCTAATCTGTTCTTCCTTCCTCTGTAACTTTCCCCACAGCTGATGCTTCACTAGCACTTTGTGAGCCGAAGCTGCAATTTCTGGTTGTTTTCTCTCCAACTGGCCATCGGCGAACACTAATTTATTGGTTAATGAATCCCTGTGGAATGAAGCATAATGAAAAACTTGGGCAAATAGATGCTGAGCTTGAACTCTCAGTGCTAATACAGCCGTGCAGAGACAGAGACCTCAGATGCTTTTCTGTGTAATGAACACTAAACTTGACTAGACTAGAGTTGTGTCACATTGCATTGAACATGGCTTTTGAATTTGCATTGGATTTGAATTCTGTCCTAGCAAACTGGATGCAAAATTTAACTTTGAATTGCTTGGTTGTGATTTGTGATTGATTTGGTTGCGAGTGCAGTGCGTTTGCAGAGAGACTCCACCCACACGCTCTTCTGATTGGCTGTGATTTGTGATTGATTTGGTTGCGAGTGCAGTGCGTTTGCAGAGAGACTCCACCCACACGCTCTTCTGATTGGCTGTGATTTGTGATTGATTTGGTTGCGAGTGCAGTGTGTTTGCAGAGAGACTCCACCCACACGCTCTTCTGATTGGCTGTGATTTGTGATTGATTTGGTTGCGAGTGCAGTGCGTTTGCAGAGAGACTCCGCCCACACGCTCTTCTGATTGGCTGTGATTTGTGATTGATTTGGTTGCGAGTGCAGTGCGTTTGCAGAGAGACTCCACCCACACGCTCTTCTGATTGGCTGTGATTTGTGATTGATTTGGTTGCGAGTGCAGTGCGTTTGCAGAGAGACTCCACCCACACGCTCTTCTGATTGGCTGTGATTTGTGATTGATTTGGTTGCGAGTGCAGTGCGTTTGCAGAGAGACTCCACCCACACGCTCTTCTGATTGGCTGTGATTTGTGATTGATTTGGTTGCGAGTGCAGTGCGTTTGCAGAGAGACTCCACCCACACGCTCTTCTGATTGGCTGTGATTTGTGATTGATTTGGTTGCGAGTGCAGTGCGTTTGCAGAGAGACTCCACCCACACGCTCTTCTGATTGGCTGTGATTTGTGATTGATTTGGTTGCGAGTGCAGTGCGTTTGCAGAGAGACTCCACCCACACGCTCTTCTGATTGGCTGTGATTTGTGATTGATTTGGTTGCGAGTGCAGTGTGTTTGCAGAGAGACTCCACCCACACGCTCTTCTGATTGGCTGTGATTTGTGATTGATTTGGTTGCGAGTGCAGTGCGTTTGCAGAGAGACTCCACCCACACGGTCTTCTGATTGGCTGTGATTTGTGATTGATTTGGTTGCGAGTGCAGTGTGTTTGCAGAGAGACTCCACCCACACGCTCTTCTGATTGGCTGTGATTTGTGATTGATTTGGTTGCGAGTGCAGTGCGTTTGCAGAGAGACTCCGCCCACACGGTCTTCTGATTGGCTGTGATTTGTGATTGATTTGGTTGCGAGTGCAGTGTGTTTGCAGAGAGACTCCACCCACACGCTCTTCTGATTGGCTGTGATTTGTGATTGATTTGGTTGCGAGTGCAGTGTGTTTGCAGAGAGACTCCGCCCACACGCTCTTCTGATTGGCTGTGATTTGTGATTGATTTGGTTGCGAGTGCAGTGCGTTTGCAGAGAGACTCCACCCACACGCTCTTCTGATTGGCTGTGATTTGTGATTGATTTGGTTGCGAGTGCAGTGCGTTTGCAGAGAGACTCCACCCACACGCTCTTCTGATTGGCTGTGATTTGTGATTGATTTGGTTGCGAGTGCAGTGCGTTTGCAGAGAGACTCCACCCACACGCTCTTCTGATTGGCTGTGATTTGTGATTGATTTGGTTGCGAGTGCAGTGCGTTTGCAGAGAGACTCCACCCACACGCTCTTCTGATTGGCTGTGATTTTTGATTGATTTTGATTGATTGATATTTGCTTGTGCCATGTATGCTTTCAAGAGGGTCACTCTCAGGAGCTCAGTGAACTCAAGGCTGGTACCAGCTAGCGGATGGTGAGGAGATGTTTGCTGGATGTGACAAAAAATGTTTTGGCCTAAAAAACGTGTGACATCGCTTAGAGCAGCTTTAAACATGTAGAAGCCAAATTGGCTGGTGAGTGAAAAAGTTAATTTCAACCCTGAATCTAGTGTATCTATTGTGATGCCGTCAGCCCTCATGCAGTGAAACACCAGGCCTGTGTCTCGGCCCATCTGTGTTTGAGCTGTGGGCACTGGAGCGTGAAGCTCTCTATATAGGGGACTTCTCCACACAGCCTCACTGAAGATATATATGAGAGAGAGAGAGAGAGAGAGATGGCCTGTTCTCTGTCCTGATGAACCCTATTGAAAGGTGTGTGTGTGTGTGTGTGTGTGTGTGTGTGTGTGTGTGTGTGTGTGTGTGTGTGTGTGTGTGTGTGTGTGTGTGTAATAGGACTGCTTCAGTTCTCCAGGTGTGATTCCCACAGAAGAGCAGGTCTCCTGAACGATGTGCTGATTGATGATCCTCATGCACACATTTCTCCGCGGATGCTTCCGGGCTCCTCCATTTGAAAGCATAATTCATACGTATGTGGAGATTAGGTGTCTCGGACAGGGGCGCTCGGAGAAAACTAATAGAGGATTTGACATGTTTTATGGACGAGTGAAAGTGAGGCAAGAGTCTTCATCTATTAAGATGAAGGGGTTGTGAATGAATATGGAGCACTTTTTCATCAGCATGATGGGAAGTTATGAGGGAAAGGAAGAAATCCTGGTTCAGTCCAGGTGAATGTGTCTAAACTCACATCATGAGGATCAGGCTTTCCTTCATCTTTTGAGGAAACAGCGCCTGATGTTTCATGTAAATAAACGTAAAAAGATTTAAAATAAATTTTTTTTATATATATATATCACAATTAAATATAAAAAATACAATTCTTGAAATCTTAAGTAGTTAGGCAAAATGAATTGTATTAAAGAAGACCTGCTATGCTTTCCCCTCTTTCTTTAGTGTGTAATGTTGTGTTTGATCATGAAGAAGCTCCAGTTCTTCTCTATATCAGTGTCAGTGTTTCTGAACTCCTGAAACGCCTCCACTGTAGTCTTGAGTTTCTTCCGGGAACAAACGTCACAATATTCCTCATTATAATAATTAATGCGCAGAATAAAGGGGCGGGGCCTGGTTGAGTTAGTTAGTAGTGTGTTAAACTGGCGGTTATGGTAAGGGGCGGGACATTTCACAAACACACTCGAAGCGCTCGACCAATCACAACACACTGCTCCAGCCGACCAATCAGAGCACAGTGTGCTTTTCAGAAGGAGGGGCTTCATAGAGACAGGAAGTAAACAGAGCGTTACTGACAGACTGGGAAGAGAGGAGCCGCAACAATGGAGAATATGAGGAGAATAATCAACATTCAAGCAGGAAAACCTGTTCTAGTAGAGCCTGAAACATCATCAAGACTCTGAGAAAGGGCTTGATAGGTCTTCTTCAATAAAATAACCAAACTGCTGCACTGCTGATTTTTATTTGAAAAGTTTTGTCTTCCAAATATATCTATACAAATATTTGTGTATAGATGTGGCCACTCACATACTGTATTGAAGATGTAGCAGTTCTATTTTATGACTATTTTGTGAACTAATCTTGGACCACAGGGAGAAACATTTAGAAAATAAGACACAACTGCCTTTTTAAAGTATATTCTTCCCTTATTTGTTTGGTGAATGATTGACCAGTTCCTTCCTTTCCTCACACTCACTGTAAACATGTTTCCACCGTTGAGTCTGCGGAGTGTGAAGGCAGTTAGTGAGTGGGAAACCTGGGAAAGTAAACACACACACTTCACCTGTGCTGATAAGATGCTTATCCTGATGCTGGCTGTGTTTATCTGTGGTTCTGTTAGCCTTTAGCCTCCACAGCTTCACTTCTGTTAGCCTTTAGCCTCCACAGCTTCACTGCAATCCTTCATAATCAACTCCAGAATAGATCTTCACATGGGAGATTCACAGTCACGCCTTCAGGCCGTTTCTACGTGTTTATTCTCATGTTTACACTGTGATCATATTAATGCAATGCAAATATATATGCACATCTGAACCCATTCTCTGAGTGTGACGTGACTCACTTCAGGTTACAGTAGTAAAACTCTGGAAAGAGTGTTCAGGCTGCGTCCTCTTGTTGTAATTGTCCTACATTTCACTTTAAAGGCAAGAATTTGAAGCAACAATCATTTGACTTGTACGGAGGCCCTGGAGGGGACGTTGTGGTGGAAGGTTTCAGAGCTCTGTACGTTAATGGGGTGTTTCATAGAGTTTGAACTTGGACTCTAATATAAATAAATGCGGTCAAGAACATTTCGTGTTGTATATTATTAAAGCATTTTATTTTTATTTTTTGCAATAATATATTTCACATTTTAGGGTTATTTGAGTTGATCAGTCTTTGTATTCTTTCTATTTCGTTAACACTCTATTATTTATGGAAGCCCATTTCCCCAAGGGGAAAAAAAAACTACTTGTCTGGGCTTTACATTTTGATACAGATTTGTATCACGTCGGGGTAGATACGCGAACCGCATTTTCCCGACAACGCTTTATCTAGAGTGGTAAAGGGATCCTCCATAAGGAGAAACTAGTTGGCACTTTAGCACCCCGCTATGACATCGGGTCCAGGCGCAGGTCCTTCATCAGATCTGGATACGGCCTGGATACGGCGGACTGCAGTAAACCTCGGGATAAACAAAAACACAAAAATTAGCGTAGATATCATTCTTCTTATGATGTAACGAGTACATCAGGATTTATGGGAAGTGTTCCCGGTTCCGGCTGACCTGATCTATGCAGCCTAACATTGAATTATAGAAGTCTATAATGTGTTATGTGTATGCTAGGCCAAAGAGATGTGTTTTTAGTCTAGATTTGAACTGACAGAGTGTGTCTGCTTCCCGGACAATGGTAGGAAGACTGTTCCAGAGTTTTGGTGCTAAATAGGAGAAGGATCTACCGCCAGCAGTCGATTTAGATATTCTAGGTATTATCAACTGGCCGGAGTTTTGAGATCGCAATAGACGTGAAGGACAATAATGCGTTAAGAGCTCGCTCAAGCACTGCGGAGCTAAACCATTTAGTGCTTTGTAAGTAATCAGCAATATTTTAACATTTATACGATGTTTAATAGGGAGCCAGTGCAGTGTTGACAGAACTGGGCTAATATGGTCATACTTCCTGGTTCTGGTAAGAACTTGAGCTGCTGCGTTTTGAACTAGCTGTAGTTTGTTTATTAAGCGTGCAGGGCAACCACCCATTACAATAATCTAGCCTTGAGGTCATGAACACATGAACTAATTGTTCCGCATTTGTCAATGAGAGCATATGACGTAATTTTGATATATTTTTAAGATGGAAAAATGCGGTTTTACAGACACTAGACACGTGACTTTCAAATGAAAGATTGGTATCAAAGAGCACACACACACACACACACACACACACACACACACACACACACACACACACACACACACACACACACACACACACACAGGTTCCTAACCGACGACGAAGACTTGACGGAGCAGCCATCAAGTGTTAGTCAGTATTCTAGGTTATTACGTGAGGAAGTTTTTTGTCCAATATTTAGAATCTCAGTTTTTTCAGAATTTAGTAGTAGGAAATTACTAGTCATCCAATTTTTTATATCAGCTATACATTCCGTTAATTTTGTGAATTGTTAAGTTTCGTCAGGGCGTGAAGAAATATAGAGTATTATCAGCATAACAGTGAAAACTAATTCCATGTTTCCTAATGATATCTCCTAATGGTAGCATGTACAGAGGGAACAGCAGCGGTCCTAGTACTGAGCCTTGTGGTACACCATACTGAACTTGTGCTCGATAAGACATCTCTTCATTTACTGCTACAAACTGATAACGGTCAGATAAGTATGATTTAAACCATGCTAGTGCAATTCCACTAATGCCAACATCATTTTCAAGTCTATTTAAAAGAATGTTGAGGTCAATAGTGCACTATCCAGCACTATCCAGCACTAAGATCAAGTGACACTAATAGTGAGATACAACCACGATCGGATGATAAGAGCAAATCATTTGTGACTCTAATGAGAGCTGTCTCGGTACTATGGTACGGTCTAAATCCGGACTGAAAAGAGACAAAGATGAATTAATGATATTAAGAAGAGGATCTATGACCTCTGGGAGCATCTCTTTCAGTAGCTTAGTCGGTATAGGGTCTAACATACATGTTGTCGATTTAGATGATTTAATGAGTTTAGCTAATTCTTCCTCTTCTATAGCAATGAATTAATCAAATCTTTCCTCAGGGAGACTACAATGCACTGTCTGATGCGATACTGTAGTAGACGGTTGCATAGTTATGATTTTGTCCCTGATATTATCAATCTTATAAGTGAAGAAGTTCATAAAGTCATTACTGCTGTGCTGCTTGGAAACTTCTGGGCTTGAAGCTTTCTTTTTCGTTAGTTTAGCCACTGTTTCAAATAAATACCTAGGATTATGTTTATTTTCTTCTAATAGGGTTGAAAAATAAGCAGATCTAGCAGCTTTTAAAGCCTCTCTGTATGCAATCGAGCTCTCCTTCCATGAAATGCGAAATACCTCTAGGTTTGTTTTCTTCCAGTTGCGCTCCATCTCTCTGGCTTCTCTCAAGGGCCGAGTGTGCTCATTGTACCACGGTGTTGGACTATCTTCTTTTTTTCTTTTACTATTTTCTTTTCTTAAGTCATAATTATGAGATTAAAAATGGAGTTGTATTTAGTTCTAGATAAATGTTCTGTCTTTTTTTCTCATAATTTTGACTAATCCTGTCATAATATAGACTTTTAAGTCAGTATTTAGTGTCAATTTCAACTTTTTAAGTCATAATTCCAAATTGGTATGTCATCATTTTCATAAATATGACTTATAGGTTATAGTTTCAACTTTTTATGTCAATTATGATTTTCAAAAGCACAATCGGTTTTTTTTTCATGTGGCAGATTTATGATTTATGCATAATTCTATGATATAGTCATATCCTATTTTTGAATGACAAAGTTTTTTTTTTTTTTTTTGCATTAAAACAAATGAAATGATAATAACTCTCCTATGAGTTGCATCTTGCATTTTAGTATATGAAAAATGGCCTCTTCATCTCACATTTGGTGCCATAAATCAGATTAAACTGTATAGACATGCACTCTTATATAGATTGTATAGGCCTATGTTTCTTTAAGGCTTCACCGTCTGCACTTCTTCCTCTTCTCTCTCTCTCTCTCTCTCTCTCTCTCTCTGTGTCTCTCTCTCATTCTGCTGTCCAGATGCTGGCCTTCATTAACACACGTCAGATCACTTCATCAGTCTCAGCACGCTCTCCTCCATCCCTCTCTCTCTCTCTCTCTCTCTCTCTCTCTCTCTCTCTCTCTCTCTCTCTCTCTCTCTCCTCCATCCCTCTCTCTCTCTCTCTCTCCTCCATCCCTCCATCCTCTCTCTCCTCCATCCCTCCATCCTCTCTCCCCATCCTCTCTCTCTCTCTCTCTCTCTCTCTCTCTCTCTCTCTCCTTCTCTCTCTCCATCCTCTCTCTCCTTCGCTCCTTCTCTCCCTCTCCTTCTCTCTCTCTCCTTCTCTCCCTCTCCTTCTCTCTCTCTCTCTCTCTCTCTCTCTCTCTCTCTCTCTCTCTCTCTCTCCATCAGCATTCCAGGTTTTTCCCGATTCTCCAGCTGTAGTCCACATGCCTCTATATCCGGCTCTATAACTCCTGAAGCCGTATGATAGCTCCGTGTTGGGAATAATCGAGTGTTTTCTTCCTTTATGAGCCCTTGGGCTTCATCTGATGTTGAGTGTGTTTCCAGGTCAGACCGAACACAGATCCGTGACCTCGGGTCGACTGAACGCATGAAGCTGATCTCAGAACAGTCTATAACACATGCGGGTCAGTCGTCTGGTGCTCACTTTTGATCTTTCAGATGATTCCAGGATACACTGTAATGCACAAAGATTCTCCTTTTTTGTTCTACATCCTCGTGTGTAAAAACAAGAGACAATCTGTAGAGATCTACGACTATGACTGAGCGATTTAACATTTCATGCTCGGGATCATTTGCTTTCTTTCCATCTAAACTCACATTATGTTTTTTTTCTTTTTCTGAGAGATTGATGACACAAATATTGTACATTTAAAGTGGTTCTGCATGACTCTCTCTCTGTTTCCCCCAGGCTCCTGGTAGAACAACAGCGACAAGAAAAGTCAATTCAGCTTCTTTGTTCTTCACCTGTGAGTCTCAGTAAGATTGATAGTTGACTTTTCAAGATCGTCTGGTTTTGCAATCGATCTGCATCTGTGACACGGACACAACACACACTTATGTGGAGACATCTCTCTCACACACTATTCTCATGTTTATTTTCTCCAGCAAAAGCTCAATCTCAGGAGCGAGCCATTACAGTTTCAAGACATCGCTTCTCTTTCATCTCACATCTCATAGTTTACTGAATATATATCCAGAATGAATCATTATCCTGTTAGGTTCAGTCAACCATATGTGTCCTTATTCATGGAGATCAAGTCAGAGACGTACTGATGTGTCCCTGTGGAGGACGAATCGCCCTCATCTCAGAGGGTCAGAAACATGATGTTATTTGTACGTCATGGCTTAAAATAGTAGCGTGGCCATAAAGAGGCATCGCGCCATCCATCCATCAATATCTGCTGTCTTGTTTGCTGGAAATGTTTTTGTTTTTGAGTATTTATGAGCTGCAAGGGAGAAGTGGAACACTGAAAAATGTATTTGCTGTCGGGTGAAATTAGGTGCCAGAAGGCTTTTCAATTAACTGCATTTCATGTGTCACTTTCCATCAGGAGGAGAGCAGAGCGGATGTGTGCCGTCGCCGAGAGAGAGGAGGACGAGAAGGCTGAGACGTGAACATGCGCACGCTCACACCTGACAGTGGCATTCACCGCATTCACCGCATTCACACCATTCACACCATGTCCTAATTACCATTATTTTGAGATGACAACACGTGGCGTTCTATGGCTCTATCAGAGCCTGAATGAGTCTGCAGTGGTACAAGCTTTTGGAGAATTCCCAGGTTACAAGTACTAATTACGAGTTCTACACTGTAAAAAATGTTATTGTGTTTTTAAAGGTAAAAGACTGTAAAAATGCTGCTGTTAATTGGTTAACAAAGTTTCCGTAATATATACACTGAATTACAGTAAAATACCGTTAAATTTACAGTTTTTGGAAGTGAAAAAGAACAAGTCATTGTATAAAAAAACGTAAATTGACATTTCCACAATTCCCTGCGTGACGCGTCACATCTGATGTATTTCTGCTGGAATAACTGTTTCTTCACAGTTTTTCTAATCAGTGTACATTAGGTTTTTATGTTAAATTTAATGTTGTTAAATGAATGTTTATTGCATTTTTAAAATGTCAGGTGTGTTACTATAATGGTGTTTAGTGTGTGTGTGAATGACACTGTGCAGCTTCTATATATTAGTATTAACTTTCTAGTGTAAAAGCTGCTTGTGATGAGCTTTGATTGATCATGTGACTCTCATCTCCGCTGTGATTCGTCATTATCAGTGTATTACAGTGGTACAAAACAGATATCAGTACTTCAATAGGTGGGTGACTTAACATTATATCAGATTATTAAATAAGTTTATTTACTGTAAATTTAAGTTAACTCTGTAAAACCCCAAATGTTGCTACCGTATTTTTTCACGGTAAATTTCTGGCAACCACAGCTGCTGTTTTTTTACTGTAAATTTAACAGAATTTATTTTTTACAGTGTGCGAGGGCATGAGCGCTTTACAAGTTGGAATCTCAAAGTTACACCAGTTACGGGACGGTGTGAACTCACGAAAGTCACATGCATGATGATGGTGTTTTGTGCATTCTTGCGGCGACATCAGTGTTGTCATTACGTGAATTTTCAGACTGATTTACATGTCAACACACTCACTGATCTAAAAAAGGCGGCAAAAACTACGGCATTAGTTGAGCCAGTGTGTTTCTTTCCAGCCTAGTCGTCATCACAGCTTTATACTCTAAAAAACAATTGCAGCCCTATTTATCATGACAAAGAGCATCTCGAAGTGAATCTGAGATGAAGTGCTGATCAGCTGACACGTCATGACCTCATGCCCGATGAGTTACGGCTGATGGGCTCTCAGCTCAGATTAGAGTCCTGATGCATGACTTTAGCTGATTGGAAATGTTGCAGTCGCACGTTTATGAGCTCACGCTATAGTGTTCGGGAGATTTGACACTGAACTGTTGGCACAGTTGCGTGAGGCATTACATCATCACCAGACTCAAGAGCACAGGCACATACAAAAACAATTTCTTCGGTGTAATAAAGCCGGCCCTGAAGGATCAATAAATGCCTCTTGAGCCATCGCTGCAAAATCATTGTTTCTGTGATGAGAAATTCTTTTTTTCTGTCCCATTATTGATTGAATGAATGAATGTCAAGTCTGTGTTTTATAATAACTTGATAACTGCTGTCTCAGAGCCTGTAAAACTCCTTTATTTCAGACATAATCCTCAGACTGACTCAAACCAACCAGACTGATTAGTCACATGATGGCAGATTTCAGCTCGTGCGCTTCGGTCCTGCATCAGCTGCTATAGGTGTGTAAGATGTCATGGCAACACTGATTGACTGATAGTGAACATTTACATGTATTAATTATTATTTTAAATTTATTAAGAGCATTCCAGGCAGGCTGTCAGTCAGTGGAGGGGATTGTTTTCTCTTTCTGCTCATTACATCATTCAGCCAGTAGGTGGCGGCAAGTCAGCGAATCACTGAATCATTCATGCAACCAATTTATTAGATATTACATATTAATTGTTATTAACACATAAAGTGTTTTCCTACTAATATAGTTACCTGCTAGATGTTATTGGTACAGAGATGTAGGCCCTTATGTGTTTTGTATTACGTTTATATATATATATATAAGAAAAATGTGTTATTTATATATAAAATATTTATATTTATAAATAATATAAATTATGTATAAATACATATACAGAATATACATGCAAATATTTCTTAAATATATACATGCATATAATCGTATTTATATACAAAATAATTATACACCATACACACACATTATGTAAAGACAAACTTTTATTTTGGATGCGATTAGTTGTAATTAATCGTTTAACAGCACTGGTATAAATAAAGCTGTGTAAAAACTTATTTGCATTTTTTTAACACTATGTAGTAAGTGTAATAATAATCACATCTGGGTGATCAAACACACGTGTGGTCTTCATGCCCACTTCGGTGGAATACAGGAAATACGTCATGTAAGTGGACAAGTGTGTGTATTAAAACAAGCCCGTCATCTGAGTGAGTCACTGAATCATTTACTCAACCGATTCATTTATTGAACTGTTATATATTGGAACAGGCCTGTCATCTGAGTGAGTCACTGAATCATTTACTCAACCGATTCATTTATTGAACTGTTATATATTGGAACAGGCCTGTCATCTGAGTGAGTCACTGAATCATTTACTCAACCGATTCATTTATTGAACTGTTATATATTGGAACAGGCCTGTCATCTGAGTGAGTCACTGAATCATTTACTCAACCGATTCATTTATTGAACTGTTATATATTGGAACAAGCCCGTCATCTGAGTGAGTCACTGAATCATTTACTCAAACGATTCATTTATTGAACTGTTATATATTGGAACAGGCCTGTCATCTGAGTGAGTCACTGAATCATTTACTCAACCGATTCATTTATTGAACTGTTGTATATTGGAACAAGCCAGTTGTCTGAGTGAGTCACTGAATCATTTACTCAACCGATTTATTTAATAAACTGTTATATATTGGAACAGGCCTGTCATCTGAGTGAGTCACTGAATCATTTGCTCAACCGATTCATTTATTGAACTGTTATATATTGGAACAGGCCTGTCATCTGAGTGAGTCACTGAATCATTTACTCAACCGATTCATTTATTGAACTGTTATATATTGGAACAAGCCCATCGTCTGAGTGAGTCACTGAATCATTTACTCAACCGATTCATTTATTGAACTGTTGTATATTGGAACAAGCCCGTCGTCTGAGTGAGTCACTGAATCATTTACTCAACCGATTCATTTATTGAACTGTTATATATTGGAACAGGCCTGTCATCTGAGTGAGTCACTGAATCATTTACTCAACCGATTCATTTATTGAACTGTTGTATATTGGAACAAGCCAGTTGTCTGAGTGAGTCACTGAATCATTTACTCAACCGATTTATTTAATAAACTGTTATATATTGGAACAGGCCTGTCATCTGAGTGAGTCACTGAATCATTTACTCAACCGATTCATTTATTGAACTGTTATATATTGGAACAAGCCCATCGTCTGAGTGAGTCACTGAATCATTTACTCAACCGATTCATTTATTGAACTGTTGTATATTGGAACAGGCCTGTCGTCTGAGTGAGTCACTGAATCATTTACTCAACCGATTCATTTATTGAACTGTTGTATATTGGAACAGGCCTGTCGTCTGAGTGAGTCACTGAATCATTTACTCAACCGATTCATTTATTGAACTGTTGTATATTGGAACAGGCCTGTCGTCTGAGTGAGTCACTGAATCATTTACTCAACCGATTCTTTAATTGAACTGTTGTATATACACGATATCACACAGTCACACTGCTTTCATGTAACTTCTTTCTTCTGGTCCAGGCTGTTGCAGAATTGATGAATGCCGGCCCTGAGGTAATGCTGATCAGTGTTGATTAATCTAGTGTAATGCGGTGCGCTCCGTCATCAGTGTGTGTCGAGTCTCCTCTCGTTCCCGTTCCCGCCCTCTCCATCTTCCTGTCTTTCTGAGGACTCTGTGTAAAATTGATTATCCTCCTTGCAGTTCAGTCTTAAAAATCACTTTGGGATTAGAAACACGGAGAGCTCTCACAGCCGGGACTGTAAATAGATTATAAAAGCGTGGGGGTTTGTGACATTGCTCCGTCCCGAGGGAGAGACTCGTGGATAGTGAGCCGGCAGGTTTTACAGCGAGTGTGAAGGTCTGGAGTCTCTGGAGAGTTTGGAGAGTTTGGAGAGCGCTGGACTGTTGACTCTCACCCCATCGATCCCGATGCTGACCTGTTCCCTGCCGCTCACCGGGAGAAACACACTAGTGCTGGGAATGACAATGCTCGAGTGCAACTGGAAACGGCTGGAAACTCTCATTACTGTGAGACATGGATGAGTGGGAATCTCACAGGGAGCCTCAAACAATTATAAACAGAGAGAGTAGCCGACTCTAATATACTCTAAACATGAGGAAATATAGTGACAAATTAAGACAAATTTAAATTTTTTGGGTGAAGGTCACGTTAAAACTGTCTTGATAACTTTTTTTCATTCCTTCCTTATTTCTTTTTCATTATGTGCTACTTATAGATTTAATTGATTTACCCAAACCTATTACATTTCTATTCTGATAATATGAATTATCATGTTTAAAGCTACGATGAAATAAAGAGTGAAATAACCATTTCAATATTCATTGTATGCAAATGTTTATAAATAGGCATATAGTTTCAGTTGTGAGAATTTGCACATGCTGCAGAGAGAAAGAAGAGGATGATCATCTGGAGGGTTTATATAGAGAAGACATGAAGAAGATGGAGGAGAATCTGAAGAGGAGGTCATGCAATACAACACTCATATCTCTCATATCTCTCATTCCACTGCAGTCTGTCTGCAGCATCTTGTGCTTTAAATGTCACTGACACTTTAATGAGAGGACAATATGAGCAACTCTCACGCATGCATGACTGACAACAACTGCAGAGTGTTCATATGAGAAACACACAACATACAGAACGTTCTGTCAAGCTTCTCTTATATTGAGAAACAGCTGTAATAGAGTTGCAGACGCAGTGAAATGTATGGAAAACACAGCATTCTGACCCTCAAAGATAGCTGGAATATCTTCCCTACGTTTTATTAAAGCAACACTAAGGAACATTTTTTACCTTAAAATAATGTTTCTGAAATCGCATCAGTGGTTCATCGAGTGGTAACCGGGAGAAGGGCACTTCTGGATCCGCTCTACAGCTCTATATCTGCTATAAACACACTACGCACGTTTGCCAAACCAGGTACAGCGTTTCTGTAGTTCGAATGAGACATAAGAAAACTACAAATCTGACTTGCTTTACGGCAAGCGTTACAATAGTCATTATTTAGTTTTCTGCGTTTCTGATGTTGCAATACATCATACTTTCATGAAATCACGCAACATACTCTACCCTGAGTAGAGCTGGATAACAGCGAGTGTGTGTGTGTGTGACACTATAGGCTGCGGGCGGCGGGATGATTTACGACAGCGGTAATGGACAATTCCACTTCCAACCTGTAGGGGGACCGAAGAGGAAAAGTTCCTTAGTGTTGCTTTAAAGGTTATTTCTGAATGTTCTCTGAATGTTCAAAACATCCAGTTTTTTTAAACATTTTAAATGTTTATTTTTTTATTTATTTTTTTCGGTTATGCAAATGTTCAGGAAACGTCCCATTATGGAGCGTTACTTTTGAATGTTTCTCTGAACGTTCTGAAACAAGTAACATTTCAAAAACACTAGATGAACTTCCAACTGAAACGTTTTGTGCTAACGTTTTGAGAACATTACCAGATAATTCTGAATATAAGTTCTAACTTTGAGAGAATCTTGCCAGAACGTTCCCTGTTATCCGAGTCGTTGAAACCTGAAGATCGCCACTGGAAAAGCTATAGCCCAGTGTTTGATAATGTCATCATGTTTGTCGTCTACATCAGCGTTGATCAAACCAATCTAAACTATGGCGTCACCTGCAACAAACCACTCTAGATCTCTTCATTAACACATCAGATTAAAACCTCTACACACACACACACACACACACACACACACACACACACACACACACACACACACACACACACACACACACACACACACACAAACACACACAAACACAGACCATGTGTTTGTGTCAACACATCAGTGTGGAGAATATGAACTATACAAGACTTCTTCAGACCTTCATAACCTCTACACATCCCTCAGGACTGACCGCTTGAGACACAGTAACACACACACACACACACACACACACACACACACACACACACACACACACACACACACACACACACACACACACACACTTACACACACACACAGATCTCTGGCGTCTCTCCATCAACACAAGTGACCTTTAGTAGGTGTATTGAGCATCGCATATTCCTCTGCCTCTAATCCCGAGTCAACACCATTTCCCAGCCGTATTTACCCAGTAAACACTCACTTAGCCTGGGTTGTTTACCTCCTTTTCACACACACACACACACACACACGCTCATTTGTTTCTCGAAGCATGATGTGAATCTCCTGCGCAGTGGAACGGATCGTCCTTGAGCGTCTGCAGGCTTATTGATTCTCTGTGTGTGTGTGTGTGTGTGTGTGTGTGTGTGTGTGTGTGTGTGTGTGTGTGTGTGTGTGTGTGTGTGTGTGTGTGTGTGTGTGTGTGTGTGTGTGTGTGTGTTTGTGTGTGTGTGTGTGTGTGTGTGTGTGTGTGTGTTTGTGTGTGTGTGTGTGTGTGTGTGTGTGTGTGTGTGTGTGTGTGTGTGTGTGTGTGTGTGTGTGTGTGTGTGTGTGTGTGTGTGTGTGTGTGTGTGTGTGTGTGTGTGAAGGTTTGCTGGGTTTCTACTTCAGACAGAGTGTCTGTAAGTGTGTGGAGGTTTATATGTTTATATGCCGGGAAATTATAGTTTTGGGAAACAGTCGTGAGTTGATTTCTTCAACGATGCATCGCACTGTGTGTTCGCATTCGCTAATATGCAAATTCACCCCGCCTCCACTCACTCACTCACTCAGCTCAGAGATCCACTGGTTGACGATCACACGTTGATCTGATTGGTTACAAGGCAGCAGTGTCTTTGGTTCACTGCAGTTTTAAGGAGGAAATACTCAGCAATGCTGTCGACTTATGAATTTATGAAAGAACGTGTATTGTGACAAGCACTATGCAAAAAAGATAAAAAATAAATAACACTCTAAGACTTTTTATGCCAAAAACATTCAGCGAATATTAATAACATCATAAGGACGTTGTACTCAGAACATTTTCTCTCAACATTACAGAACGTATATTATTAATAATGTTATAGGAACGTTCAATAGACATTATTTTAGGAACATTTAGTCCTAACATTTAAATAACCTTTAGAGAACGTTCTCCCGGTTAGCCGGAGGGAAGATCAATACATGTCAAAGTTATGTGATATTTAATGTGATTTTGATCTTTTCCAAAACCTTTACTTCTCTGTGTTTGACAGGAAAATGAGGGCGAGTAAATAATGACAGAAGGATAATTTCTGAGTGAACTTTCCCTTTCATTAAAAAACACAGATTTTCATGGAAATGTTTTTTATTTTTTAAAATACAAAACATTCATCTTTAGTCCGGCTCTGAATAACAACTGGTTCTCGGTTCCCAACACAGTAGCAATCACTGTTTTTATGTTCATCAACTGGCAGAAACTTGTTGTTCATCCAGCATTCTGGTAATGCTAGAAAGATGACCGTTAAAGTCACCATGAAATCAAAATGGACAATTCTTATTTTTATGGGAATATTAAATATTTATTGCAGAATATTTATTGTAAATGATTTATCGGTGCACATGATTATTGTGTTAATAATCTTGAATCAGAATAACAGCAGCATCTCTTCTCTTCTCTGATGACGAGGGCGGGGCAACCTGTCACTCACATGAGATCAGCCAATAGCAAACCACAACCAGCCAATCAATTCCCCAGAGACACAATCAAGCCCCGCCCACATTTGTTCTTGTTCCTGAAGCGTTTCAGTCGATATACGACACAATAGAGGAGAGAAGACCAGCACAACTTCCCTTTCATGATGACTTTAAACTAGTTAAGTATCCAGCAAAGGGAAGAGTGTGCCTGGATGATACACAATGATGACCATTGATACAAATGCATGATCTACTTCTGACTTGAACTCTTGAAAATGAAACCTTTAAACTTTGTTGGATCAATGTTAAAACATGACATTCTGGCATTTAAGATTTACATGACAAAAGTTTGGAATCAATATCATTTAAGAAATGTTATACTTTTATAGCAGGCAAGGTCAATTTCCACACTTCATTAAGCAGCACAACCATTTTCAACTGTGATAATAATCAGAAATGTTTCTTGAGCAGCAAATCAGTATTAGAATGATTTCTGAAGGGTCATGTGACACTGAAATCTAGAGTAAAATTAGCTCTGCCATCACAATATTTTTTTTAAAACATTAAAATAGAAGACAGTTGATAAAAATATTTCACAATATTACTGTTTTTCAGATAAATGTAGTCTTGGTACCTTAGCGGTACCTTACCTTAGAACCTTACTAATACCAAACTTTTGAACCGTGTATATATTATTAAATCAAAACCAGCACGAGCACACCTTGCAATCAAAACATTAAAAATAATATTGTTACATTATTTTGCCAGTATGTTTGTAAATATTTTTTTTTAGAACATCAAATTGGTGGCTTATTATATTCCGTAAAATAATGTTAAGTGTTTTTTGTTTCTCATTTACAGTAACCTAGTTGTATCAAATGTAATTTATCCACTTTTGTCCATACAATTTTGTTTAATCCAAATTGTACGTATGTATTAAAGCAACACATTCATGCTTGAGTTTGGTCTTAAATGATTTGGCTTATTTAAACGAACAAGAATTTAAGAACAATCACACCAGGATATATTATATATATTTTAAAAAGTGTTAGTCCACAGATACATTTATGAGGGTTTATTTAATTTATTGCAATCAACAAATGATAATAATTAGTAAAAGCCACAGTTTTAAAGCTTCGCAAGGTGCAATTTATACGGCGAGTTGAAGTTTGCTGTAGCTACTGTATATAGGCCTACTACACGAAGTGAATGCCAGCAATCATTCAGTCAGTGACGAATTAATAAAAACATTATGAATTTAACAAAACGATACACAATTGTAGTTTAAGTTCGCGCTGAAACTATATTTACCTTTTTTGAAATAATCCATTAAACCTGCTGAGAAACGAGGAGCGTGAACTAGAATGAGCAGTTCCACGCGCATGCCCGGGAAACTCATGAATATTCATGTAGGCTCCGCCCACTGCCTCTACAGATGCACAACTCACTTTTGCCCCACATTTCACGGTGCACTTGGTGCAAAAGGGAGAGCGCGCGAAACTTGTCACTTGAAAGTGAAAAACAGTGTTTGAGATTCGTCGCAGCAGATTCAAGCAGCTGTAGTTATGTACTTGTGTTTGTGCTAGAAAAATATACAAGACATTTGTGAGAAAATATTCTACAAGTGTGCAACTCTCATTGGATGAATTCACATACTGATTTGCAGATGAGCAAAATTTCTCCGTGACTTCACATTTCTTGATGCGGGGTGTAACTGCGTTTTGCACCATATTCACTGCAGCAACTGTAGCAAACATGTGAGCGTATGAGTTTCTTAATTTGTGATTTGTAGAATAGGATTTGTGCACCTGCAATGAAGAGTTTGAGAAGGTGTAACTGTTGTGTTGTGTTTGTGGAAGATAAAAAAAAAAGTCTACAAGTTTGCAACTCTTAAAACATTTCTCTCCGTGACTTCAGATTTACTGATACACATGTGTGGCTATTCTCTACAACTACACATTCCACTGTCACAGGCGTTCAGTAGTTTTGCACCAAAAATACCTCCATACGCACCTGTCGTTGCGTAATGGATGCAGGTGTGTACCTGAGATTGGCGTGAGCGTGGAGGATGTTCTCGTGGTGGTGGGAAAAATTATAGGGTTCGACAATATTCTCTCAGCATCGCGTATGAACAAAGCAGTTATCGTGTTTTTAAAAACAGAGCAGTTAGTTAACCAGGTGACTGAGAATGGATTATGGATTAAGGAAATGTTTGTTCCCGTTACTCCTTTAACGGCTCCGGCAACTAAAGTCACTATTTCCAATGTACCGCCTTTGTCTCAAATGACGCGATTGTTAAAGAATTAACCCGATACGGTAAAGTGGCAAGTCCTGTCAGAAACATCCCATTGGGCTGTAAAAACACTGATCTCAAACACGTTTTGTCGTTTAGGAGACAAGTGTTAATGTTTCTGACTTCAACAGAGCGCACATTAGAGATCTCGTTCCGTGTAAGTCATGGAGATGGATCATATATGCTGTATGCAAGTACAGATAATCTAAAGTGCTTTGAATGTGGAAATATAGGCCATAAACGCTTCTCCTGTCCTAATAAAAAAGCGGATGTTGAGCAGCAGCTGCCTGCTAATGTTGCTGAAAATGGATCAGCTCATCGCAATGATACCAGTGATACCAGTGATACCGAGGATAATACGGCAACAGCACTGGATAAACAAGTACCTAAGAAACCAAACAAAAGGCCGTTAGAGGAGGTCTACGGGCACAATGAGGTGAAAGCGATGCTGGTGTGGATGTGGAGAGTAGTGAGAAGGCTGGATGCAGTTCTGCGCTTGTCACAAATGACGATGTTGAGGAAGCTAAAGAAAATGAGTTTGTATCTCAGACTGTTATAGCTGAGAAATGCTCGGTGGATGATACAGATGGATTATCTCAGTATACAGATGATAGTATGAGGGATGATGGACATTGGTCTGAAGGGTCAGAAATGTCAAAAGTAGATACAGAAGATTTGTACACTGTGGCACAAATTAATGCTTTTCTGGATGAGACAAAAGGTAGAAGCATAGAAGTGAGTGAATTTTTCCCAGATCTGGATAAGTTTATCTCTTCTGTAATGTGGGCAAGGAAAAGTTGCAATAATGATGAGCTAGCCTATCAAAACAGAAACGTTTTAGGTTAAAAAAACATATAACTGATATTCGGAAAAAGTTTAAGACATAAAGGGAAACCAAAAAGAGGAAAATACAACTAATCACTATGGCTAATACACGTCTCTTTCTGATTGTTATTTTTCTAACTTTTTTCCTTAACATGGAAACCTTACGTGTGGGATCCTTAAATGTTAATGGGATGAGGGATAAGAGTAAAGCTGATACAGTGATACATTTCATTAAGTTAAAGAAATTAGATGTTACTTTCTTGCAAGAGACTCATAGTGATGCAAACAATGAGGTTGACTGGCGATTGTGGTGGAGGAATGAATGTGTGCTCACACATGGTACTAACCTGAGTGCAGGAACTGCTATTCTCTTTTCTCCCTCTGTAAAAGCCAAAGTTTTGGAAAAAAGTGAAATTGAACCAGGAAGATGTGTAGCAGTTAAGGTTGATTTAAATGGTCTTGTCTTTATGTTTGTGAGTGTATATGCACCTAATATAGGAGCTGAGAGAATACTTTTTTTTAATAAATTGAAAGTGTTTTTAGGAAAACAGCAAGCTAATGGTTTTATTATCTTAGCTGGGGACTGGAACTGTACACTTAATGCTTTGCTTGATAGAAATGGAGAAGAACCCCATTTTCAGTCATCTACAGTACTTAATAATGTTATTAAAACCTCTAATCTTACTGATATATGGAGAGAAAATAATCCCTCTGTTAAACAATATACATGGGTAAAGGTTAGTGATGGGAGGATTTCAGCAGCACGACTAGATAGACTGTACTTATCAAATAGTATGAAAAGTAGAATTATTCATACAGCCATTGTCCCCACATCTTTCACTGATCACAAATTAATCACTATTGATTGTAACTTGAATTCTAAGAAAAACAGAAGTGTTTACTGGCATTTTAATGTCAAATTGCTACAAGACAAGAGTTTTTGTAAATCTTTTAAACATTTTTGGGAGACATGGAAAAAAGAGAAAACAAGATTTGATAATGTTATTCTTTGGTGGGAAGTTGGTAAAGCTCACATAAGGGATTTTTGTCAGCAGTATACATCTCACTCTAATTTTTTTTTTTTTTAAACAGTCTCTGGAATGGCTTGAAAGAGAAATCCTTACCATTGAAAAAAACATGATAGGAGATCTTTCTTCCAATGTACACTGAGTGGTCTGAGAAGAAACTAAAATTAAGCTCTATTTTAAATGAAAAGGTTAAAGGAGCTCTTGTGAGAAATAGATTCTTATCTATAAAGGATATGGACAGTCCCACCTCTTTTTTTTTCAATCTGGAACGTAAGAGTGTACAAGTTAATCAAATGTATAACCTGAAGAATGACAATGGACAATGTACATCTGAACCTGTGGAAATGCGCAGACTAGCAGTGAATTTTTATTCACATTTATACTCACCTTAGGACATAGACATCCCGACACAAAATGGATTCCTACAAGATCTTCCTTGTCTAAATGAAGAAGATAAACAAGCATTGGAGTCTGGATTAACTTTTGCGGAATTAAGTGATGCTGTAACGGGTCTTTCGTCGGGTCGTACCCCAGGCATAGATGGACTTCCTGGTGAATTTTATAAACATTTCTGGACAAAATTTGGATCTGATTTATTTGGGGTGCTCAAGGAATGTAATCGTACTGGTTTTCTACCTAAGAGCTGCCAGCGGGCTGTTTTAACATTGCTTCCAAAAAAAGGTGATCTTACCCTGTTAAAGAACTGGAGACCTTTGGCAATTCTCTGCACTGATTACAATTTTATCAAAGTGCCTTGCCAACAGATTGAACAAAATATTGTTCAAAATTATACACAAAGATCAATCGTACTGTATAAAAGACAGATGTATTGCTGACAACTTGCATTTAGTACGTGATGTCATTGATTATGCAATGTGTAATAATATTGATGTAGGAATACTGTCACTTGATCAGGAGAAAGCTTTTGATCGTGTTGATCATCAATATCTTTTTAAAGTATTAGAAGCTTTTGGGTTTGGAGAGAAATTTAGAAAAATGATAAAGTTGTTGTACAATAATGCAACATGTTTGGTAAAGATAGCAGGAGGTCTGAGTGTCCCTGTCAAGGTACAGAGGGGTATCAGACAAGGATGCCCAATTTCTGGTCAGCTTTATAGCTTAGCTATAGAACCTCTTCTATGTAAACTAAGAGAGAGGTTAATGGGTTTGAAGGTACAAGGTGCTATTTTTAATGATTATGTAAAAGTTTCAGCTTATGCTTATGATATTACTGTTGTTTTAAGGGATGTTAAAGATGTTCAGGTTTTAAAAGAGATTTTATTAAGTTATGGTAAAGCCTCATCTGCAAAAGTAAACTGGGCAAAAAGTGATGCATTGTGGTGTGGTTTAGACCACAACACTCCAGCTCTCCCAGGTCATTTAAAATGGGGAAAATCTGGGCTAAAATATTTGGGGGTGTTTTTAGGAAGGGAGGATTATAAGAGACAGAATTGGGAGGGTCTGGTGGAGAAGGTGTGTGCTCGGTTGTCTTGCTGGCATTGGCTGCTACCACAGTTATCCTATAGGGGAAGAGCCCTGGTCTGCAACAACCTTGTAGCCTCAATGCTATGGCACAAAATGAACATTTTGGAACCTCCTGAAGACTTGGTTGAAAAAGTCCAAAAACGCTTAACAGACTTTTTTTGGTCCGGTAACCATTGGACAAAAGCATCAACTTTGTTTCTGCCCAGACAAGAAGGTGGACAAGGACTAGTGGATATAAAAAGCAGAATTAAGGCTTTCAGACTACAGACAGTAAAGAGATTCCTCTACGGAGTGGATGTCAGCTGGTCTGGAGTAGCTGGTGCCCTCCTTAGAAGAGCAGGAGGGATGGGGCTGGATAAACATTTGTTTCTCCTGGACATTCAAAATGTTGATTTGACTGGACTAACTTCCTTTTACCATTCAGTGTTTAAAGCCTGGAGGACTTTTAATATCTCAAGAGACATCACGGATGAGGGAGGTCTCTGGTCAAGGGAGGAACCCCTAATGCACAACTCTAAAGTGGACTCAGTGATTTTAAAATCACCATCGATGAGGAATCTTCTAAAGGCTGCAGGAGTTGTAAAGATTGGACATTTAATAACTTCAGATGGATGGATGTCTCCTGAAATGCAAGCCTCCAAGATTGGAATAAGATCAATTCGTCGGACACAAAGACTGTTAAATTAAATTCTTGAGATCCTATCGACGGAATTTAAAAGCAGTGTGGAAACAACTAATGAAGATATGGATTTAACTTTTCCTGAACTAAGAATAATTCCGGCTGTGGGTATTTTTGAAGAAAAGGAGGGGTCTTTGTTGACCTTCAAGACACCTGTACTGGACCGTTTCAGTAAAACTGAGAAGAAAGCACTGTACATCACATGTGTAAAAGTTTCACACTCTCACTCTTTAGGAGGAGTTAAAGAGTCAAAATGGCAAGAGCTATTCGGATCAGGCTCTTCCCCGAAGGGTTGCTGGAGGGCCTTGTATAAGCCTCCCATTGAAAAAAGGTCTGGAGACCTTCAGTGGAGAGTTGTGCATGGGTTAATAGCTACAAACAGATACAGAGCACACCTCGATCCCCAGGTTCAGGAGGGATGTCCTTTTTGTGGGATGACTGAAACTGTTTTTCATTTATTTTTTCAATGTGGGAGGCTTGTGCCTTTATTTTCTCAATTAGAAGAATGGTGTACAGTTTTGGGAGAAGTGTTTTCACCTATGTTATTTATCTATGGACCAAAGTATAGCAGAAACAGAAAGCAGATCCATGTTTTGCTTAATTTTTTGTTTGGGCAAGCAAAGATGGGAATTTGGATTTCACGTAAAAGCAAAATAAATAATGTAGGGTCAACTGATGCAATGTTAATTCTAAAAGGGTTAATTAAAACTAGATTAAAGGTGGAGTATGCATACTATAATTTGGTTAAAGACCTGGGCCCGTATCCCTAAAGAATTTTTGTGCAAAAAGTGGCTCCTAGCGGCCAAATTCTCAGAGTCATCACGTTTTCTTAGAATTTCCCCTAAAAGTGACACGAAAATCCCAGTTAATATAAAAGCTATTCCTCAAGATTCCTAGCGCTTAAAAGGGCTCCTAAGGCGAGATCTGCTAAGAGCAGGGAAGAGGACTTTTAGTGGCTTAGGAGTTCCCCTAAGCAGCTGCACAAAACCTTTTTTTCTCCATTTTCTGTGTTTGTAGGATATTTGTTAACAAGCCTTCATAAATAGACCAGCCAGCAATCACAGACATTGATAAAAGCTAAGCCGTGTTACCCTCGTTAAGACCACACTGAGTTGTAACGTTGCAATTTCTACTTCATTAAGGACAGCCCCTTGAGATAGGCCATCTTGTTTTCAATGGGGTCCATATGGGAGTGAAAGTACAAAATATGCCAGCTAGGATATTAATATGAGCAAATAAGACATGAATCATTATTTGAACAGGGTGTAATGAGCTTAAGTTTTCACATATTTTAGATTCTAATGTTAGGCTATAACCCCTACAGCTTACTATTCATTTTCCAGATATTTTCTTGAATGTGAAATATTATTTACAATTACAGTCTGCATAAGATTAGAGTGTATAATTATGTTTATTGATTTAAGGGTACATCCTTTGCTCATTATCACCAAAAGTTCATTTTCATCAAACTTGTAGGATCAACCAATCACGGCTTTTGAAATGATGACTCATACCTAGCAACGGGGTCAACCACACCTCCTCACTAAGATAGGATTTTCCATCCATTCCTTGCTCAGAGTTCACTGAAAATGTTCTGGAATCACTTCTAAGCTAAAACTCCTGGCAAGGAATTTTTAGGTTAAGTTAGGAGCTCTCTGAGAGGATTCTCAGAATCTTTAGGGATACGGGCCCTGGAGACTTTCAATCACATTTGGGGAGTAAACCAGTGCATATGTGAATCTGATTTTGATGGTGCTTTGCAAATGTATATTTAATTGTGCTATTGTCTTGCTTGTTTTTTGTGCTATTTATTATTGTATGTTTGTGTTTTAAATTACTTTTTTAAATCTATGTAAGATTTAGTTAAACCTCGAATATTTTGTAATAAAGGGGGGTTAAAAGTAAAAGTCTCTCTCTCTCTCTCTCTCTCTCTCTCTCTCTCTCTCTCTCTCTCTCTTGTGTGTGTGTTCAGATGTACTGTAACAGGTTAATCACACTGTCGTTCCTCCATCTCTCCCTCTCTCTCTCTCTCTCTCTCTCTCTCTCTCTCCTCCATCATTCTGTTCCCAGGCCTGGAAATCAGACTCTCACACCAGAGGCAATGTCTTTGGCTGTCCTTGAAAACACACACACACACACACACACACACACACATACACACAGACAGAGAGAGAGAGAGAGAGATTGGAAAGAGTGTGTGGGGGTCCATCAGGGCTTTTAGGCTTCAGGGACGGCCATTTGTATTCCTGTCACACTGATAACAGAGGGTGTTGTTTGTGTACGTGTGTGTGTGTGTGTGTGTGAGAGAGAGTGTGTGTCTGATTGCACTGAATATGCACATATAGTGTGTTTCAAAACAAACTATATTTGTTAGAAATGTACGTGCAGATAATATAATATCAATGAAATAAAAAGCCACTTAAAGGTGCAGTGTGTGATATTCAGGAGGATCTGTTGTCAGTGGTGTATAAAGATCTTACATAATGAACCGTTATGGTTTAATATGCTTAGAATGAGGCATTTCTCTCTACACACACCGTGGGTCCGCTTACATCCACATGTTTCTACGGTGGCCCTGAGCGGACAAACGCGTTTCGTCACTATGTTGTCCTTCGTGTAAAGAAGCTTCAGCTAAAGCCAGCGAATAAAACACTGACACAATGATGAACAAGTGACAATAATATTTGCAATAACATTGTTTTACTGAATAATTAAGTAAACCTAATTTCTTCATTGATCTTTGTAAAGAAACCTCATTGCTGAACTGGCTCCTCTCTGCTGTCTCAGACGATGACATCACTTCCTGTCGGCCACCGTAACTTCTGCTGGGTGCAGTTCACAACCTCACCACTAGATGCTGTTAACATTTACACACTGCACCTTTAAGTGCACTTAAAGAGAGTAGCTAGACATTCATGACTATCGATGAATTTGGCATACTTGCTGCTCTTACAATTGTTAGCATATCTTTCTATGGCAGAAATATTAACTAGTACACTATTACATGGTTCATATATTTCTTAAAGGGGTCATAGACTGGATTATTTTATTATTTTATAATGTTTCCTGGGGTGCCCTTATAATGTTAGTATGATTTTCACATCAAACTTTGTCATAATTTATAAATAAAAGGCATTTTTCCTAGCCTGATTTTAGCCTCTGATTTGAAAGCTCTGTTTTAAAGGGGCGTGTCTGTGTGAGACTTCAGTTTAAATGCCCACTGCTGTGATTGGATGTGAGACTTCAGTGTAAACGCCCACTGCTGTGATTGGCTGTGAGACTTCAGTGTAAACGCCCACTGCTGTGATTGGCTGTGAGACTTAAGTGTAAACGCCCACTGCTGTGATTGGATGTGAGACTTAAGTGTAAACGCCCACTGCTGTGATTGGATGTGAGACTTCAGTGTAAATGCCCACTGCTGTGATTGGCTGTGAGACTTCAGTGTAAACGCCCACTGCTGTGATTGGCTGTGAGACTTAAGTGTAAACGCCCACTGCTGTGATTGGATGTGAGACTTCAGTGTAAACGCCCACTGCTGTGATTGGCTGACATGTTTGCATATGAAATAGCTAGTATTACATGTGGAACGCTCTCTAAAATTGTTACTATGTTTTTACTATTTACTATTGATGATTGATTTCAACGAGTGTCCAGATAAACTCACGTTGTGTGATTGACAGCTTGGGCGATTGGAAAGGCAGCTTCTTTGATCACTTTCTTTATATAATTTAATCACTGTTAAAATAAGATTATTTTCATCAGAGAAACGAGGTGAAGTTGATCGTTTAGTCACTGGCTTGATTTACTGATGCATTAACAGTATTGAACGATATTTTGAGAGATAATCTGTCTGTACTTGAATAATTACATCAGAAATCACTGATCACAGATCAGGCATTATATAAACATGAGTACTAACATGTTTGTGGCGTTGCTGGCAGATCCATCTCGTTAAAGTCTGTTTGCAAAGCCTGCGCCGAAATATACCAAATAATCCACAGTGAAATACACCGAATAGAGACAAATAATGCACAGCTGAGACTTTCACATTGTTGGGGAAAACCCACTATCCTGGCATGAGGATCGTTTGGAAGGTAATGGTATTGTTGATCCTGTGTCGATCTTTTCTCGTTGTGATGTCACTGTTCACTAACGCTCCAGTGGGCGGAGCCAAAGCTGAAGTGTGACGTCACACATTTCCACTTCTCAGATCCTGTCGTTGGTTTCAATAAAAGCCGTTTTTTGGAATAACAAGAAAGTTTTGAGTTTTGAAACTTAAAGGATATTTAACGAACTCTTAACTGTCAAAGGATCAAGAAACATATGAATTCTCATTCTATGACCCTTTTAACACACTTCTACATTTCTAAAAGTTTAACTTTAAAGTACATTTTGAATCATTGTTTTACGGATTGTTTGTGGTGTTTTAAAGAAGTGCACTTATTCCGATGTGTTGACTACATAGTTAAGCACATGTAAAGCACTTGATTAGGTTTTCAGTTTTTTGATAATATGTTTTAAATTACAGAAGCAGGAGATGTATTAATGTTGATAAAAAAGAGCAGTTTATCGTGTAATCTTACTTGCATATGTTTCAATACAAATCCAACAAGTGTTATTATATTACACAGCAAAAACAATGGAAAACCTGCTTCATAACACCGTCATGTGACGCTAGAAACCTTGAAATAGAACATTCAGTTACACTTTATTTTAAGGTGTCATTGTTACAATGTAATTATATATTTAAGTACTGAGTAATATTAAAGGGATACTTCACCTCTGGAAAGATGAATGTGTATTTAAAATAGGTCATTTATGTAGAACTTGACTTATGTGGATGAAAGACAACAACTCCCAGAATGCACTTGCTTCGCTGCCCTAGGAGGCCTCTCCCAAGCCACGCCTACCGGTAAGAGAGTGCAGTTGAAAACAACAAGGCTAGGCTAGTAGTGAGTCTCCGTGACGAGTCTGACTCTGCCCTGGATTTTGAGATCACCCAAAATGTCCGGGATTCGGCTTTTGCGTTCTACAGTCGCCATTCATCATGTTTACTGTGGTGAGCAGGACGAGGCTGAGGGGCGCGGGAGAACGGCGAGCAGGACGAGGCTGAGGGGCGCGGGGGAACGGCGAGCAGGACGACGCTGAGGGGCGCGGGGGAACGGCGAGCAGGACGAGGCTGAGGGGCTCGGGAGAACGGCGAGCAGGAAGAGGCTGAGGGGCGAGGGAGAACGGCGAGCAGGACGAGGCTGAGGGGCGCGGGAGAACGGCGAGCAGGACGAGGCTGAGGGGCGCGGGAGAACGGCGAGCAGGACGAGGCTGAGGGGCGCGGGAGAACGGCGAGCAGGACGAGGCTGAGGGGCGAGGGAGAACGGCGAGCAGGACGAGGCTGAGGGGCGCGGGAGAACGGCGAGCAGGACGAGGCTGAGGGGCGCGGGAGAACGGCGAGCAGGACGAGGCTGAGGGGCGAGGGAGAACGGCGAGCAGGACGAGGCTGAGGGGCGCGGGAGAACGGCGAGCAGGACGAGGCTGAGGGGCGAGGGAGAACGGCGAGCAGGACGAGGCTGAGGGGCGCGGGAGCACGGCGAGCAGGACGAGGCTGAGGGGCGAGGGAGAACGGCGAGCAGGAAGAGGCTGAGGGGCGAGGGAGAACGGCGAGCAGGACGAGGCTGAGGGGCGCGGGAGAACGGCGAGCAGGACGAGGCTGAGGGGCGAGGGAGAACGGCGAGCAGGACGAGGCTGAGGGGCGCGGGAGAACGGCGAGCAGGACGAGGCTGAGGGGCGCGGGAGAACGGCGAGCAGGACGAGGCTGAGGGGCGCGGGAGAACGGCGAGCAGGACGAGGCTGAGGGGCGCGGGAGAACGGCGAGCAGGACGAGGCTGAGGGGCGAGGGAGAACGGCGAGCAGGACGAGGCTGAGGGGCGCGGGAGAACGGCGAGCAGGACGAGGCTGAGGGGCGCGGGAGAACGGCGAGCAGGACGAGGCTGAGGGGCGCGGGAGAACGACGAGCAGGAAGAGGCTGAGGGGCGAGGGAGAACGGCGAGCAGGACGAGGCTGAGGGGCGAGGGAGAACGGCGAGCAGGACGGGGCTGAGGGGCGCGGGAGAACGGCGAGCAGGACGAGGCTGAGGGGCGCGGGAGAACGGCGAGCAGGATGAGGCTGAGGGGCGAGGGAGAACGGCGAGCAGGACGAGGCTGAGGGGCGCGGGAGAACGGCGAGCAGGACGAGGCTGAGGGCTGCGGGAGAACGGCGAGCAGGACGAGGCTGAGGGGCGCGGGAGAACATCATCATGTTTACTGTGGCGAGCAGGATGAGGCTGAGGGGCGCGGGAGAACGGCGCGAGGCCAGTGGCGTGATTACTGAGACGCACCGGTCTCCTATCTCTCACGGAGGAGCGGGAATTTTCTTAGCAATGTTAAAACGCACATCAGCCGATCACTTGTTTAGCGTTCATGCAAACACTACATTCAGATTCACCAATCGGAATGAATTCAGTTAGATTGAAACAAAAGGTGTGCATGTACACAATGAATGGCGACTGCAGAAAGCAAAAGCCGAATCCCGGACATTTTGGATGATCTCGACAGCCGGACATGTCCGGGAAAAAGAGGATGGTAACCCCGACTCAGCTTTCTCCTACTACTCAGCTTTCTCCACAGAACAAGAGCCTGTTAGCTTAGCTTCCAAAGAAAGACGGCTGAAACTATGTGTACATTCTGTGAGTGAGATCCCTCTATGGGCGGGCTGAACACATGCGGGACAGCTCCTCCTACTGGCTGGAGTCTCTCGCCTCTGGACAAAAAATCCTCCGATGACGCAAAATGACGATTTTTGCGTCAATTGGAGGATTTTTTCCAGACAAAAAATACATAAATCTCTCATCTCGGGGGGATATGAGGGTGGAAAGCATGGTAATTCTAAAATACTACAGGTTTTCTACTAATACAAAGCTTAATGCTAAATCCTGAAGTATCCCTTTAAGCAACTACATGTACTTACTATAGGGTTAGGGTAGGATTAGGTTGAGGGTTAGTTGCATGTAACTATGCATAATTTACTGTTATTACTATGGTAAGTACATGTAACATATGTAACAAGGACACTGTATAATAAAGTGTTACCGAACATTCTCTTGTCCTTGAAGACGAAACACAGAAAATAACTCCGATGTCTTGAAGTAACACACAGGTTTCTTAATGAGAATCCTCAATATAACGATGAAGTTCTACTTCAGTGGCTCAGAAAAGCACAACTAAGATCAACTAATTGCATTTAAAATAAATACAATTTTCTATGCAACAACTAATTTTCATTTAATTGTATATAACATGCAATTAAATCTCTGTAAAAATTACATTCAGTTTGCACTAAAGTATACAATTTCCGTCTTTTTAAAAGTTAAAGTTTTACAAGTTGGCTAAAGTTTCACAAGGAGTTCATACATGAAGAGTTTGGGGTGTGAATTTAACCTTCAGTGAGTGATAGAGAACGCTTGTGCTTATTTATGAATAAACAAGTGCATGTGTTTGTCAGGCAGAGACTGTGTTGGTGAGCCTCTGTGTGTCACACACACACACACGCACGCGCACACACACACACACTGTGAGAGGTCAGAACAGGGCTGATTCCTGCTGTCTGGATCTCAGGAGACACACACACACACACGCACGCACGCGCACACACACACACACACACACACACACACACACACACACACACACACACACACTCTCAGGAGAACAGCTGTGGCGGAGGATAGAGGAAGGTGAGCCGGACTAACAGAGACTCGATGGTTAAAGTGTTGATCACTGATCTCCAGTAGTGCTGATGATCTGAAGCGTGACACTGGTTTTACTGGAGGAGAAGCGAGGGTCACGGAACGGCATAAAGGCTGGAGATCTGAGCTGGACATTTACCATGATCTCCACCCTCCACGTCCAAGAAGAAGAAGTGCACTTTAGCATGCGTTTAGTTACTACAGAAATAACACACTTCAAAAGAGTACATTTAATTGCATGCTATACATAGTTATAGATTATATTATAGTTAAAATGTATGTTAAATGCACTTTTAAGTATATTGAATGTAATGTCATAATTACTTTTATTGTCTGTGAACTATGGTTAAGGTTACTGCTGAAATACTGAAGCAAAAGACTAAAACATAATGATTTAAAATGTACTTTTAGGGTTTTAAAAGTGTATTAAAATGTAGTCATGAAAGTGTGTTCTGTTTAAATCCACTTAAGTGGCCTTATATTTTTATTAATATTCATCTCCATGTACAGTTGTTTAAAAAATATACTTTTAAGATTTGAAGTACACTGGTGCTCATTAAATACTGCGTTTTCACAAACTGAACTATTCTTTCTGCATGACATAAGCAAAAGAGTTCAACTTTCATCAAGTTTATTGTTGTCATCAAGGTAATTCATCAAAATATTGTGTGCGTGTGTGTGTGTGTGTGCGTGTGCGTGTGTGCGTGTGCGTGTGCGCGCGTGTGCGTGTGCGCGCGTGTGTGTGTGTGCGTGTGCGTGTGTGTGTGTGTGTGTGTGTGTGCGTGTGCGTGTGCGTGTGTGCGCGTGCGCGCGCGTGTGCGTGTGTGTGTGTGTGTGTGTGTGTGTGTGTGTGTGTGTGTGTGTGTGTGTGTGTGTGTGTGTGTGTGTGTGTGTGTGTGTGTGTGTGTGTGTGTGTGTGTGTGCGTGTGTGTGCGAGTAAGTGAAGACAAAAACAGAAAGTGACTGTATCTGAGCGAAGGAACTCATCCATCATGAGTCTGTCAGAAGCTCTTCAGTGACTCTCAGTGGTTCTTCATCTCTGAGGATTGAGACCTTTAACAAAACCTCATCAGATCTTTTGAGCTGGAGATGATGAGATGTGAAGTGTGCCCAAACACACACACACACACACACACACACACATACTTGTTTTTGTGGTATAGAAGGACACTGATGCCCAAACAAGTTTGGTGGTGGTATATGGGGACACCCCTTTCCCAATGCCCTACAGTGATGATACAAATATCAAAAATTTTGTTTTAATCTGCAGATCACAAATCTGACTTCAAATGTTCTATACACACAACAGAACAGAAAATATGACCATATGATATTTTGGTGGTACACAAGGACATTCCCGCCCATCCTAAAATGTTCCCGCCTATGACATAATTGTGATTTTTGGGGCCCGACTTGATTATGAGGACACTCTTTTTACAATACACTAAATATGTCATTTCAGTGGATTACAGGGACCAATGTGTTTTACTGGTACATGCCCACACACACACACAAACCTGACAACACAGTGTATTACCAAGACTAAGGTGATTTAAGAGGACTGGATCTTAAACACAATACACAACTGCATAATCCAACATTATAAGGACGAGTGTGTTTAATGGTACATGCCCACACACACACACAAACCTGACAACACGGTGTATTACCAAGACTAAGGTGATTAAAGAGTACCGGATCTCCAATACAATACACAAAACAACTTGCAACATTACAGGGACAGAAGTGTTTTAGAAGTGCTTTAATTATGAATTCAATAATATCATCATAAACATTGAGTTTTTTTCAGTTTTACCATGTAATACAATCATGTCATGCCATTTTAAAGGTGCCCTAGAATGGATTATTTTATTATTTTATAATGTTTCCTAGTGTGCCCTTATAATGTTAGTATGTTTTTTAGATAAAAATTTGTTATAATTTAGAAATAAAAGGCATATTTCCTAGCCTGATTTTATCCTTTGATTTGAACACTCAGTTTGAAGGGGCGTGTCTGCTGTGAGACTTCAGTGTAAACGCCCTCTGCTGTGATTGGCTGACATGCTTGCATATGAAATATCTGGCATTAAATGTAGAGCTATCAGGAAAACTTTTACTATTACAGCTTTTATACGTTTTTACTATTACAGCTATCGGGATTAATAAATCGTGAGAAGTTTTTTAAGTACATCCAAACACTGAGCAACTGCCATGCTTCGTTCGCTCGTTTGCAAGCCACGATGTCTCTCGAGTAAAAAAACAATATCGCGCTGGATCTAAATAACACAGTGTAAATTACCGTTAATAAAATCACTACTTACCGCTTGCGGGAATATAACGTTAGTTGAAATTGCCCCCTTCGTCAGTATGAGACGCCGAGAGAAGCCTGGCTGCTTGATATTGTTCCAGGTTAGAAAAACAGTCCGCGGTGAAATGGGCAGAGCAACTAACAACTTCGAATTAAATTGTAGCGGTATCCGATTATATATAGATAGATTATAGATAGATCTGCCATTTTCCCTATGATCCTCCTCCTGCTTGTTTCTTCACCTGCAGAACTTCTGATGATTCGGCTGTGCAGTTTCGCCTGGCACTGAGCATGGGCTAGCATATGCAAATTTTTGGAGGCGTACATATTAATGATCCCAACTGTTGCGTCACAGTTGGTGTTATGTGGAGATTCGCCTGTTTTTCAGGGGTGTTTTTCAAAAACGAGATTTAAATAAGAAAGAGAAAACTATGGTGTTTGAGACTCACTGTATGTCATGTCCATGTACTGAACTCTTGTTATTTAACTATGCCAAGATAAATTCAATTTCACATTCTAGGGCACCTTTAAGGGGAAAGTGACATCCACAAACTTTAAAAACATGGTCAATAAAACTTGCACAACTGTGTGATCTTTCAGAAAGCATACAGTATCATTACTGTTTTGACATTAAAATGACAAACAGATGAACCATTCAAAACTTCGAAAAGATTGACAAAACAGCCCTTGGAAACAGGCACAATTTAAAGATGTCATTAAACAGGCTTTGAAATGTATAAAATGAACTCACTCAACATGCAATATATGCTGCAACATGTAGAGAAACCGACTTACAAGGGACGGTTTACCTAAAAAGACAATTCTGTTATATCCAGAAAATGTAAACAGAATTGTCAAGTTTCAAAGCAGAATTACAGAGATAACAGGAAAAGTATTCAACAAAGTTAGTTTGGGCTGTACGTCAGCTCTAGAAGAGTATAGTGTCATTAGAATACAACCATCGTTGTAAGTACAAAAGCTCTCATGTGTTTAGAGAATACTAAAGCATGTATTCTTCTGTACAGAGAATGAGAGAGAGGCAGAAATTGAAAACCCACGGAAAGGATCCTCAGCGGTCTTACACTGCTGGCATTCAGTCAGTGTGGCCAGTTTTCCTTTGGTTATACACTCACCGAAAGGATTATTAGGAACACCTGTTCAATTTCTCATTAATGCAATTATCTAATCAACCAATCACATGGCAGTTGCTTCAATGCATTTAGGGGTGTGGTCCTGGTCAAGACAATCTCCTGAACTCCAAACTGAATGTCAGAATGGGAAAGAAAGGTGATTTAAGCAATTTTGAGCATGGCATGGTTGTTGGTGCCAGACGGGCCGGTCTGAGTATTTGACAATCTGCTCAGTTACTGGGATTTTCACGCACAACCATTTCTAGGATTTACAAAGAATGGTGTGAAAAGGGAAAAACATCCAGTATGCGGCAGTCCTGTGGGCGAAAATGCCTTGTTGATGCTAGAGGTCAGAGGAGAATGGGCCGACTGATTCAAGCTGATAGAAGAGCAACTTTGACTGAAATAACCACTCGTTACAACCGAGGTATGCAGCAAAGCATTTGTGAAGCCACAACACGCACAACCTTGAGGCGGATGGGCTACAACAGCAGAAGACCCCACCGGGTACCACTCATCTCCACTACAAATAGGAAAAGAGGCTACAATTTGCACAAGCTCACCAAAATTGGACAGTTGAAGGCTGGAAAAATGTTGCCTGGTCTGATGAGTCTCGATTTCTGTTGAGAAATTCAGATGGTAGAGTCAGAATTTGGCGTAAACAGAATGAGAACATGGATCCATCATGCCTTGTTACCACTGTGCAGGCTGGTGGTGGTGGTGTAATGGTGTGGGGGATGTTTTCTTGGCACACTTTAGGCCCCTTAGTGCCAATTGGGCATCGTTTAAATGCCACGGCCTACCTGAGCATTGTTTCTGACCATGTCCATCCCTTTATGACCACCATGTACCCATCCTCTGATGGCTACTTCCAGCAGGATAATGCACCATGTCACAAAGCTCGAATCATTTCAAATTGGTTTCTTGAACATGACAATGAGTTCACTGTACTAAAATGGCCCCCACAGTCACCAGATCTCAACCCAATAGAGCATCTTTGGGATGTGGTGGAACGGGAGCTTCGTGCCCTGGATGTGCATCCCACAAATCTCCATCAACTGCAAGATGCTATCATATCAATATGGGACAACATTTCTAAAGAACGCTTTCAGCACCTTGTTGAATCAATGCCACGTAGAATTAAGGCAGTTCTGAAGGCGAAAGGGGGTCAAACACAGTATTACTATGGTGTTCCTAATAATCCTTTAGGTGAGTGTATGTGCCTTAAAATGTTCAATTGCAGCTGTAACTTCAGCATTTGACCAGCACACTTTTTGTCCTTTCCACAAGGTTTTCTATTCCTGCCTCACGTTCATTCTCTGTACAGAAGAATACATGCTTTAGTAAACTCTAACTATATGAGAGCTCATGTACTTACAATGGTGGTCATATTCTGATTTAAACCTCAGGTACCTTGAGGAACTTCAGTGGTTTCTCGATGGGCATCTTCTGAACACCTGTAGGAAATCAGTTATAGACAGATCAGAAACTCAGATGTAACTCAAACCTGCATCTAGAACTTAAAACTGGTTATACATCTGATATCTAAAAATTACATTTCAAATGACATTCAAAACATTATTCTGGAGATGGAATGTTGTGTTAAACATCTCCTTTTTAAAGTTTTTGACCAACATGAACATGATAAACTTATTGGTTTGGTACTGATTCCAAATTTTTTTATTTATAATAATATCTGATTATTGATAACTGATTTTTACACTTAATGGCAAAAGGAATGTTTAGAAATGTAATCTGATATTATCTACTGACACACTATAGCAGGGTTCACCAATCTCGGTCCTGGAGGGCCGCTGTCCTGCAGAGTTTAGCTCCAACCAGCTCCAACACACCTGGTTGAAAGTTTCTAGTATGCCTAGTGAGACCTTGATTATCTGGTTCAGGTGTGTTTAATTGGGGTTGGAGCTAAACACTGCAGGACAGCGGCCCTCCAGGACTGAGATTGGTGAACCCTGCACTATAGTATGATATATATATATACATACACTACGAACAAAATTCTAAACGCTTTTGTTTTTGCCCCCATTTTTCATGAGCTGAACTAAAAGTTAAGACTTTTTCTATGTACACAAAAGGCCTATTTCTCTCAAATATTGTTCACAAATCTGTCTAAATCTGTGTTAGAGAGGACTTCTCCTTTGCCGAGATAATCCATCCACCTCACAGGTGTGGCATATCAAGATACTGATTAGACAGCATGATTATTGCACAGGTGTGCCTTAGGCTGGCCACAATAAAAGGCCACTCTAAAATGTGCAGTTTTGTGTGGTGTCGGGGGGTCGGGAAACAAGTCATTATCTGGTGTGACCATCATTTGCCTCACGCAGTACAACACATCTCCTTCGCATAGAGTTGATCAGGTTGTTGATTGTGGCCTGTGGAATGTTGGTCCACTCCTCTTCAATGGCTGTGTGAAGTTGCTGGATATTGGCAGGACCTGGAACATGCTGTCGTATACGCCGATTCAGAGCATCCCAAACATGCTCAATGGGTGACATGTCCGGTGAGTATGGTGGCCATGCAAGAACAATTCCAGGAATTGTGTACAGATCTTTGCAGAATGGGGCCGTGCATTATCATGCTGCAACATGAGGTGATGGTCGTGGATGAATGGCACAACAATGGGCCTTAGGATCTCATCAAGGTATCTCTGTGCATTCAAAGTGCCATCAATAAAATGCACCTGCGTTCGTTGTCCATAACATACGCCTGCACATACCATAACCCCACCATGGGCCACTCGATCCACAATGTTGACATCAGCAAACCTGTCTGCCATCTGCCCTGTACAGTGAAAACCGGGATTCATCCGTGAAGAGAACACCTCTCCAAAGTGCCAGACGCCATCGAATGTGAGCATTTGCCCACGCAGGTCGTTTACAACGACCAACTGCAGGTCGAGACCCCGATGAGGACGATGAGCATGCAGATGAGCTTCCCTGAGACGGTTTTTGACAGTTTGTGCAGAAATTCTTAGGTTATGCAAACCGATTGTTGCAGCAGCTGTCCGGGTGGCTGGCCTCAGACGGTGTTGGAGGTGAAGATGCTGGATGTGGAAGTCCTGGGCTGGTGTGGTTACACGTGGTCTGCAGTTGTGAGGGCGGTTTGTATGTACTGCCAAATTCTCTGAAAAGCCTTTGGAGACGGCTTATGGTAGAGAAATGAACATTCAATTCACGGGCAACAGCTGGTGGACATTCCCTCAAAACTTGCGACATCTGTGGCATTGTGCTGTGTGATAAAACTGCACATTTTAGAGTGGCCTTTTATTGTGGCCAGCCTAAGGCACACCTGTGCAATAATCATGCTGTCTAATCAGTATCTTGATATGCCACACCTGTGAGGTGGATGGATTAACTCGGCAAAGGAGAAGTGCTCACTAACACAGATTTAGACAGATTTTTGAACAATATTTGAGAGAAATAGGCATTTTGGGTACATAGAAGAAGTCTTAGAACTTTGAGTTAGATCTATAATTTTGTTCAGTGTATATAACTGGCTTAAAACCATTTTTCTTTGGTGAAAATACAAACGTAAAATTGCTGGGTACACACCAAAAGATAATCAGGCTGATTTTGGGCCGATTTTCCCCTTCTGACAATCCTAGCTGTGTCCCGATTATCTTGATGGTTATAGATTATCTTATCAGATTTTCCCTTGGTGTGAGGTGTGTTAAGATTGTCCGAACCTGATCGGAAGAACGTCGGAGCCGCCCTGATCGCGAATCGCAAATATTCAACTTGTTGAATATTTACGATCAGAAATCCTGAAATGTGGGGGGAAGCCCAAGGACAAAAGCGCGCATGCTCTGGAGATTATCACGTGAAAGGAAACAATATCCAATCAGAAAGCGAGATGAAGGAAGACGGAAGCATAACAAACGCAGTCATGGCACAGCACAAAGTGAAATTGATGTGGACAGCAGAGATGGAGGATCAGCTTGTTGATTTGTGGCACAAATGTTTACACAACGTGTTGTGTAAAACTTTTCCAAACACTATCATTGCAATTTCTTCCTGCATATCGTCCGCCATGCTTATTCTGAGGTCTCTAGAGTGTTAACAGTCGAGACTCTGATTGCATGGTCTTTAGGGTTGGGTATCTAGAACCGGTTCCAAAATGCCAAAAACCGGGGATTCGATAAGACGTGCGCACTTCAATTCCGCTTATCGATTCCTTACTTTCGTGATGCTCACATGCGCGAGGTGAATGGCAGTGAGCATTTGTTTACAGTTGTATTGATCTGCCAGGACCTGCCTGCCGCACATGCGCTGTACGTTATATTTACGATGGCGGAGCGCAGCAGACGTTCAAAAGTTTGGTTAAGCTTTTCAAAAAAAGATGAAAATATAGCGAATTGTATCACATGCAAGAAAGACATTTCATGCAAGGGAGGAAGCACCTCCAATATGATGAAACATTTGCTGCAACACAGGGTCAATTTGAAGGAATGCAGCGCATGTGATTCGGTGCGATCTCTCAACAGCAGTACCACAGGTTTCCACACACCAGATAAAGCTACTAGCAGCAGCAATAGCAGTCTCTCACACTCAGGTACAAAACTAGAGCCGCATAATTCTGGATAAAATGAGAACCAGTTTTGTTTAAAATAGAGATCATGAATAAATACATCAGACAATTAATACGAGTCGAGTCTATAATTCCTTAAAGTGTTATATATATATACAGTATATTGTAAATTAAGATGCATTGTCACAGTTTTACTGGTAATAGCCTAAATGTAACAAGAATAAAAGGTAGAAAAAAGTATTTGCTCTCTTTTTTCTCTCCAATAAATATTGGAATCGAAACCAAGAATCGTTAAGAACCGGATTCGATAAGCAGAATCGGATTCGTTAAAATTTAAACGATACCCAACCCTCACGGTCTTTTCACATCATGGCACACCAAACACTATAGGAGCAAAACGGTTAAATCTAGGATTTTTTGTCCTCATGTTTGTGGTCTATCACATTTTGAAAATCTTATAAGATGTAAAAAATCTTTTGGTGTGTACCCAGCATTAGTTGACACATACCAACATTACTGGAGACGCCTGCAGCTCCAGCAGGAACATCACCTTCAGAACCGCTTTCATCAGGATCACTGGCATCAGAGTCCGTCATACTGATCTCATCTTAAAGAAAAAGAGACATTTAAAACAAGAACATCTTCAGTTTAACCTGTATTCAGAAGTCATTTATGAAACATGACAAATGGCACCGTTTAATAATAATAATCATATTAATAACAACTATAATACTTCACTAAGATCACTATTATTAGAATTATCGCCTAGACAGTGATATACTAATACTGTCAATGAAAAGTTAATATTTTATAATGAGTATATTATTTTACAATAAGAGGTTATAATACTTTCTTAATTTCTTCACTTAAACTGCAGGTTTATGCCAGTATAACAGCTTAAGTGAAAACAGGTTTATAAACGCATCTTATTGCAAAATTGTATTACCACAAAAAATGTGGATATAATGCGAAAGTGAAAATAGAGAGTAACTGGTGCTGGTTGCGTTCCCAAATGCATGTTAAACTTATGGCACATGCAGAGATGGAGTTCACTGCATTCATTCCCTGTGAAACGAGGCATGGAAAAAGCCAGATCATGAGCTGATCGAGCGAGCAAAGTGTGCTCTTCAGTTTGAAACACGCAGCACAACAGACTACAGACTTACTTTCTTATCGTCTTTTGCGATTTGATAAGGGCATTAAGCCATGTTGTGCTTTTGATTTTAATATGTTTGAGAGATGCTTTGCCAAAGCAATTGCGCAAAAAACAAAGACAATTTATGTTATTATGAGGCGTAAAAATATTTTCGGTTCTTTTGGTTCAAACTGTGGAGGGACAGATTAGACTGTGGTGGGTCACTAGAGTAAAGGTAATTAATGGTAACACTATGAATTTTACTCCTCCCAAAAATGCCAAATAATAAACAGGTGAGAGCGTATTTTAGGCTATATGACACGATATAGTGAGATATGACAGCGCTTCTGCAACACGCATCACTGCAGATGAGTAGCTGAGGATCTCTTCAGCATGCTGATGCACAAAATACAAACTAAAAATAAATTAAAGTAAGTCGCAGATGCTCAACACACAGTCATCTTCATTAAAAGTAGTGAGAATAAATGATTTTACCAGTGCTGATGCTACTCTCTCTCCTATTGATCTTAAAATTAGCTGATACAAAAAATGCTGCTCATAGCGGTAGCTTTCGATGACGTGAACACCGTTAAATCTGATATAGCGCGGGAAATGAAGATCGGATTTATGTCTGTTTTGTGCAGACACATTTATGTGGCCAAGTGTAAATGGAATTGTTTTGACAATGAAATGACCAGGTGTAAAACAGCCCCAAAGATGATGTGAAAAAGTTCTTACTAGACTAGCATTTCCTAAAATGATGCAATGCTCTTTTTATTACCATCTCAACACAGTCTTGATCCTCCAATGATGATTGTTCCTTCTCAGGGCTCACCTGAAAGCAAGGCAAAGAAAGAAAAAATAAACATCTATTAGATACAAAGGATTCAGAGATTCTCCAAATGAAGCAGCACAGATACTTGACTCCATTTACACTGACTGATCACTGTCATAAAACATAAAATTAAAACAATTTCACATTATCAATGATATACTTGAGCAAAAGAAGGCTGATGACGCCAAACTAATTCAGGTATGATGGGACATTTCAAACAGTGACTTAAGATTTAAAACACTGTGACATAAGTTGTAATCAAGTATAAAGTTAAAACCCTATAAATATATGGTCATAACCAATCAGGGATGCATGAAAATAATGCTCATTATTAATGTTATCATTGTCAATCCGATAAGAAAATTAGGCCGCTATATTAACACTAATAAATAATGGATTACTTCCTTCAGCTTCAGATGTGCGCTGTTCACCATGATGGTTTTGAAATGTTTGAATCACAAATCTGTGAAATCAGCGCATTGTTACAGGGAGAGTTCGCTTGTGGAATTGTAAGTTGTAATATTTTTTATTTTTGTTATATATCTGATTTATCTCATATAGGATGCATTTGGCTGAGTTAATGAGTGCTGCAGTAAACACTTCACTGTAGGCCTACCGGTGGTCAGCAAAACATTAATTATGATTGGGACTGTCATATATACATAACACTATAATGAGCAAACTATTGCATTAAAAACGTCGTGAATTCTTTGGGTTTAGTTGCTGTGTTTCAGCGTGTTGTCCTGGGAGGAGCGCATCCACAACAGGAGTTTCACTATGTAATAGTTGATTACTATTAATAATAGCTCAAGTTAATCTGTGCATGATTTTGTGCAAGTATAAGTTGTAATATTGTGTTTATTTTGTATAAATATCTAATTTATCATATATAGGTTGTGTTCCGTTGAGCTAAAACCATCTAACAAAGCCTCAGTTTAGGGGTGTTCCTTCAGCTCTTTAGGCCATTTCATTTTAAGTTTAATGTTGTCTAATAACTTGTTTGCATTTTAATTTCATTTGATTTATTATTATTATTATTATTAAGGCGATAGATGTTTTGGTAAAACTTCACAATACATATGTTATTGCATTAACTAACATGAACTAACAGAGAGAAGAACTTTTGTTAATGTGAGTTAATAAAATATGCGAGTTCATGTTCGTTCACAGTGTATTAAATTAACAGATACAACACTGGATCCTAAAATGTCTTGGAAAATGTTGAGATTAACGTTAAGTAAGATAAACATTAAGTAAATCCTGTAGAAGTATTGTTCATTCATTGTTAGTTCATGTTAACTAATACTAACAAGATGAAACCTTTTTATAAAGTATTGCCATTTTTTTATAAAGAAAGTTGGAAATATGAATGTAAAATTCATTTTAGAAGCTAAGAAACCTTACACTGGTTCAAACTAGGCCACTGTACTGTATATGTTTGATTTATGTTGAAGTGTTTGGGACATTGGCTTTAAATGATGTGCATTTCGTTTTTGTAATCAGGCTTTCAAAGTATATTAAATTTTGGATTTAGATTCATCGGCTAATATATCAGATATCGGCTTTCGAATATAAAGAATGATCAGTTATCGGCCCAAATGTTCATATCGCTGTATCCCTAATTTGATTTCCAAAAAAACAATACCTTCTGTACATCTCTGACTTCTGACTGGGACGGACTCTTCATTTCGAGAGTGGAGGGTTCAACCTCACTGAGAGTCTACAAAACATAACATTAGACATGAAACAGTGGTGTAAATATGTGAACACTAGATCTCACAGATGTCTCTGCTTCGTTTGCTCGTTCTCTTCCAGCACAACTCTCACTTACTTTGTCTAGTCCCACAGTCAGAGCAGCACAATCACTGCCTGATGACCACTGGCTCTTATGGCTCATCTGAGAATATGAAATTAAGCGTTACATACAGAAACACTTCACCTAAGAGTTTAAAAAAAGCATTATAAATGGAATATATAAAGGATAATGTACAGTCAGTCAGTAATTAATACAAAATAAACTGACAGGATAATAAGGGTCCTGATACACAGCTACCTATCAATAAATATTTGCACATGAAATACTGATTTGAGATAATATACAAGATTACAAAATAGTTAAAGTTTTCAAATCAATATTTCAATATTTAAATGCTACCACAAGGTAATGTTCACGGCTTTTATGCATCACATTACATGTGTTTTCATTCCAGTGTGTCAGGTTGTGTGTAGCTTTACACCAGTTTTATGAGGACATCATAAGAACATGATCCTGATGTTTGACTTGACTGAAGAATCTCAGTGTGTTGTGTAAGTTTAACAGAATCCTGGTCTATGAGGACACTAGATTTATGAGGACATCATAAGAACATGATCCTGATGTTTGACTTGACAGGAGAATCTCAGTGTGTTGTGTAAGTTTAACAGAATCCTGGTCTATGAGGACACTAGATTTATGAGGACATCATAAGAACATGATCCTGATGTTTGACTTGACTGAAGAATCTCAGTGTGTTGTGTAAGTTTAACAGAATCCTGGTCTATGAGGACACTAGATTTATGAGGACATCATAAGAACATGATCCTGATGTTTGACTTTGACTGAGTGTGTTGTGTAAGTTTAACAGAATACTGGTCTATGAGGACACTAGTTTTACTGGGACACTGGTAACTAGATACATTTGGACGGCACTGAGTTCAAGTGTGTGTATGTATGAGAGTGATACGAGACATTGCGCCTGTGCTAGATGTACAGTAAGTGATCGTGACTCACTTCTTACACACACAATCATAATTCAGGGACTGATAACTGTGGCAAATAATCTGTTTCTGAGGAAACAGAGTTATTACATTAACTTATTGGATACCTTTAGAGTTGCTGTATCTTGTTCAGGTTTCATCTGATTCTTCAGAGTTATCATCTGAAAAAAAAAGTAGTAAAAATATATAAAAAAGACAAATAAATACTAATTTTAGTATCACTTATTGAAAGCCAAACAGAGGTTGCTATTTTTTACCAACTTCTTCAATGATTATATTTAATCTGACAAGCACAAATAGTTTTCGCTATTGGTATTAGCCACAATGAGCTGTGAATTATGGGTTATCAGTATCGATCCTAATATTCCATATGTGTGTCCCGGTAAAACTAGTGTCCTCATAGACCAGGATTCTGTCAAACTTACACAACACACTGAGATTCTCCTGTCAAGTTAAACATCAGGACATTGCTCTAATGATGTCCTCATAAAACGGTGTCCTCATAAAACAGGTGTAAGACACACACACACACACTTGACACACTGTAATGAACATGCATGTAATGTGATGCATTAAAGCCATGAACATTAACTTGTTGGGCTGCACAATGTATTGCTTTATCATTCATACCCATCTGTGGTAGTGCCATTGCAGTATAGGCCTCTGTGAAGTCAGGCTATATAAAGACTCTGCCGTGTTATTTTACAGTTGATTACTCAAGTTCTGTACCTAAATGCTGTTAGACTTACCTGGAATATATGAGGCATTGTTTATTTCACATCTTTGTTAATTTTTTTTATCTCTGCTTGCAATTTATTATTTTCTATGCAGATGCAAACCCCTACAAAATCACACCAATCATTCTAGAATGATTAATTATTTCCAAATAGAGCTATTCAATTCATTTAGTGAAATTGCTTTTCATATTGAAAAACTTTTGTTAATGTGAGTTAATAAAATATGCGAATTCATGTTCGTTCACAGTGTATTAAATTAACAGATACAACACTGGATCCTAAAATGTCTTGGAAAATGTTGAGATTAACGTTAAGTAAGATAAACATTAAGTAAATCCTGTAGAAGTATTGTTCATTCATTGTTAGTACATGTTAACTAATACTAACAAGATGAAACCTTTTTGTAAAGTGTTGTCATTTTTTTATAAAGAAAGTTGGAAATATGAATGTAAAATTCATTTTAAAAGTTAAGGAATCTTACATTAGGCCACTGTACTGTACATGTTTGATTTATGTTGAAGTGTTTGGGACATTGGCTTTAAATGATGTGCGTTTCGTTTTTGTAATCAGGCTTTCAAAGTATATCAAATTTTGGATTTAGATTCATCGGCTAATATATCAGATATCGGCTTTCGAATATAAAGAATGATCAGTTATCGGCCCAAATGTTCATATCGCTGTATCCCGAATTTGATTTCCAAAAAAACAATACCTTCTGTACATCTCTGACTTCTGACTGGGACGGGGACGGACTCTTCATTTCGAGAGTGGAGGGTTCAACCTCACTGAGAGTCTACAAAACATAACATTAGACATGAAACAGTGGTGTAAATATGTGAACACTAGATCTCACAGATGTCTCTGCTTCGTTTGCTCGTTCTTTTCCAGCACAACTCTCACTTACCTTGTCTAGTCCCACAGTAAGAGCAGCACAATCACTGCCTGATGACAACTGGCTCTTATGGCTCATCTGAGAATATGAAATTAAGCGTTACATACAGAAACACTTCACCTAAGAGTTTAAAAAAAGCATTATAAATGGAATATATAAAGGATAATGTACAGTCAGTCAGTAATTAATACAAAATTAACTGACAGGATAATAAGGGTCCTGATACACAGCTACCTATCAATAAATATTTGCACATGAAATACTGATTTGAGATAATATACAAGATTACAAAATAGTTAGTTTTCAAATCAATATTTCAATATTTAAATGCTACCACAAGGTAATGTTCACGGCTTTTATGCATCACATTACATGTGTTTTCATTCCAGTGTGTCAGGTTGTGTGTAGCTTTACACCAGTTTTATGAGGACACCGTTTTATGAGGACATCATAAGAGCATGTTCCTGATGTTTGACTTGACTGAAGAATCTCAGTGTGTTGTGTAAGTTTAACAGAATCCTGGTCTATGAGGACACTAGATTTATGAGGACATCATAAGAACATGATCCTGATGTTTGACTTTGACTGAGTGTGTTGTGTAAGTTTAACAGAATCCTGGTCTATGAGGACACTAGATTTATGAGGACATCATAAGAACATGATCCTGATGTTTGACTTGACAGGAGAATCTCAGTGTGTTGTGTAAGTTTAACAGAATCCTGGTCTATGAGGACACTAGATTTATGAGGACATCATAAGAACATGATCCTGATGTTTGACTTTGACTGAGTGTGTTGTGTAAGTTTAACAGAATCCTGGTCTATGAGGACACTAGATTTATGAGGACATCATAAGAACATGATCCTGATGTTTGACTTGACTGAAGAATCTCAGTGTGTTGTGTAAGTTTAACAGAATCCTGGTCTATGAGGACACTAGATTTATGAGGACATCATAAGAACATGATCCTGATGTTTGACTTTGACTGAGTGTGTTGTGTAAGTTTAACAGAATACTGGTCTATGAGGACACTAGTTTTACTGGGACACTGGTAACTAGATACATTTGGACGGCACTGAGTTCAAGTGTGTGTATGTATGAGAGTGATACGAGACATTGTGCCTGTGCTAGATGTACAGTAAGTGATCGTGACTCACTTCTTACACACACAATCATAATTCAGGGACTGATAACTGTGGCAAATAATCTGTTTCTGAGGAACACTGGTCGCATGGCACTGCTTAAGCATGGAAACCCTGAACTCACCTTTATAATGATTGCTGAATCTGCCCTGGAGCTCATCTTTGTCTGTAAACGGCATGTCCTCTTCCAGATCTTGATCTTCTCCTTCACTGACTCACTTCAGCCATCATCCCATGTGTCTGCGCGCATAGAAAAAGACTCTCATTAATCACGACCATTGCATTTCATTTGACATATTATTCAAAAAGCTTGTTTTAAATAAATTGATCAATTATGGTAAACAGCATTCAAGTTATTTTAATACTTTATTATTATGTGATATTTAAGGAATATGTTAATTGATAATAACTATTCATTCATAGATTTCATTCACAATTGATACATTATAGGCAATAATAGTGACAGTATTAATAAGACTGAATCAGACTGACAGTTCTAATAATATTCAGAGTATATTTTATTATAGTCAGGAGTAATATGAGCACATATTTGTGTCTTAATGTGTTTAAAGCAAGCATAACTGTAGTAATATTAACAGTAGCATATCAGGATACTGTACTGGGTGAAATAGCCTCCCCTTCACATACTGTAGTCATGACAACGCGTTATTATGATGGCTAGACTATTTTATGAGATCAGAAAAGGTAGCAGTTACAAATATAGTGCAATCGAAAACGAGTTTAAAATGACAAGCATCGCTGATTCCCTCATGTCAGTCTGTAAACAGAATCACTATAGGTCCGCTAGCACCGTTAGCATCACGCGCTAGCTGCTTTCTAACTGTAAAACGAGCAGCGAAGAGCATACAGAACATGCACAAACAAGCCAACCGGACCCACATGCTATTAGAGAAGCAATTAAACAACGTTATAACTTACCTTTTGGATAACAGTTGCCTTCATCAGGTCCACAGATGTCTTCTCAGGTGCAGAGTTTGTCCAGTCCAAACAGGAAATGACGTGACGACGAATGACTACACCTCTGATTACGTTGTACTTATCATAATATAAACGGGATTTTATTTTTTTATTTATCATATATTTAATGCTAAATTAATAAATTACAGGCAAAAATACTTAAATAATTAGTATTTTGCATTAAGTTGCTACACATTTTAAAGCTGATTGAAGCTCCGCCCACTGGCGCCATCTTGTTTTCGCGATCTCCCGCCTACCGGTACCGATCTGACCAATCACTAAAGCTGATTGAAGCTCCGCCCACTGGCGCCATCTTGTTTTCGCGATTTCCCGCCTACCGGTACCGATCTGACCAATCACAGGCCCCAAAGAATACACTTGTGTAAAAGATGCAAATTTTTGATGACGCGGGTGTAATACCAGGACCTGGCTACAGGGGCGCACTCTCGAAATCAGGGATACACTGTGTATGGTAAAATTTCAGGTTTTTGTGGTATGTAAGGACATGGCGCCAAACTTTGAGAGGGAGCTTCTGGAACGTAGTAAATGACATCTACGCTGTCGGATTTATGAGGACATGGCCTCTGTCCTCATAAACCCAAATGTCCCCATAGTGCTGGTGCGTATTCAGGTCAAAAGTCCTCGTAAACCACAAAAACAAACACACACACACACACACACACACACACACACACACACACACACACACACACACAGACACACAACGTTCTGCATTTTTACATTTAAAAAAAACCTTTAATTACTTTATTTTTATTCCAGATTTTTGGAGATTTCGTCAGGTTTTGGTCACTTCTAGGTACAAATTTGTCCCCAAAATATAGTTAAGTAGGCACACACACACACACACACACACACACACACACACACACACATACACACACACACACACACACACACACACACACACACTCACACTCACACTCACTCATGTCCTGAACAGATGACGCTGAATGCTCTGCTGAGTCTCTGTCTGGCTCCTTTATCTCTTGGACAACTCGATACGGCCGGCTGATTTATTCTCCTGTATCATTTAGTTCAATTAAATATATTGTGCTGGAACGAGTCCCGGCGGGCTCATTCTATCACCCAGCGCTAATTACGTCCAATCACAGCGTCCTGACCGTGACACGGTCTACTCACTGGACTGCTAAACAGCGTGCGTGTGTGTGTGTGTGTGTGTGTGTGTGTGTGTGTGTGTGTGTCCAGATGACAGAGAGAGAGAGAGAGAGAGAGAGAGAGAGAGAGAGAGAGAGAGAGAGAGAGAGAGAGAGAGAGAGAGGCCTGTATGAGCAGTCGTGTGTGTTTCTCATCAAACCTGTGACTTCTTATGAACATCAGCTGTTGAAAACACATTCGCTCAGTTCCAAAATCTAGTGAGCTTCGCTTGAGTTTAGTGAGTTGCCTTCTAAGACGGCATCCTAACAGAAATGAAACATCATTAGTGATGGATCTGAAACACTAGTCTATCTAGTAGTCATGCAAATCACAATGCAATATTACTCTAATCTGAGAACAAAAACTCTCTGGCTTTCTGAAGTCCTTTTCAGCGACTCGTTCTGCAGTGTACACATATACACCAGTAGGTGGCGACACATGCACGATTCATTGACTCATTCATTCAAACAATTTGTTCAAAAACACTGATTCGGTCACTAATGTGTTGTTTGGAGGATCAACAACAAATATAGTAACTGTGAATATTGAGACTAAAGTGTAAGTTACTCGGTGTAAACTGTGCTAGTTGCCTTATCCGTCAGACTGAGATCTATTTCTTCTCACACTTAAATAATTTTGATTCATTTTAGTATTCTATGTCAATTTATATCCTTAGTACGTATTGTAGCGTATTGTGAAAAAAGAAAAAAGTGCACTTACGAATGTGCATTTGTAGTGTTCAAATCTTAAAAGTATATATTTAAAAAATGTATTTACCAATAATATATCAATGAAATAAAAAGCCACTTAAGTGCACTTTGTAATAATATCAAATTAAAGTAAATTTTTAATAATAATCTCTTGTTGTGCTTTAAAGATGTGCACTTATTTTTATACTAAAGCACATGATTGTTTTTAACTGTAGTGTGTGATTTGATATTTAATTTAGTGTATTTTAAATGTAGTAAATTGCAAGTTCATCTTAACAAATGTGTAATAGTAATATATTTAAATAAATGACATACAAGTATCAATAGAAATGACGTTAAAGTATATCTTCATTTACTAAGAATGCTTGTCAGTAAATTCAACACTTTAACCATATTTCAAACAGAATTTAATTATGAAATTACATATAAAGATGAGCTGATCTTACGTGGTTATAAAAGCATTTAAACTCAGCTAATTGCATTGAATATAAATTTCAACTTTAATAGATTTTTATTTAATTGTAATAAGCATGCAATAAAGTGTCCGAAAACATTACATTCGGTTTTAACTATAGTATATTTGTGTAATGTATAATATTAGCATAATAAGTAATCTGAATCTGCTATATATTGAAAGGCAGCTCATCATCCGCTCACGGCTCCGGCACAGACTCTGATTGAGCTATGAATACTTCATATGGCATATTCTGTATGCATGAGAAATGAACTGATCTGTAAGTGCTCCAGTTCTGATGCAGATCCTGGTGTGAAAGTGTTTTAAAGCTCCTCCTGATCCAGCGATCGAGCGCGTAATGTCTCCTGAGAAAATGAGCCGCCACGGAGAAATGTAGTCGGTGGCGTTTGAGTGAAATTGAGCAAGCAACATAAAAACCTCTTATCTACAGATGTCATGTGATAAATAGTTTAGCCTGTGTGTGAGGGTTAATGAGCCTCGTGTTGGTCATCTCTGGGGTGAATCGGCAGCTGGTGTGTGTGTGTGTGTGTGTGTGTGTGTGTGTGTGTGTGTGTGTGTGTGTGTGTGGCCCGAACACGTCTCACACACCATCATCCATCATCCTCAGTGTCTAATCATCCTCAGACAACCAGGAGGACATGCGCTCACTCGCCCTGACAAGACACACGGAAATTACTTATTTATCATTCACAGGCCCGTGAACGCAGGCCATGGTGTGTCACTCACACACACACACTCACACACACACACACACACACACACAAACACACACACACACACACACACACACACACACACCGAAATGGAGTTGAAGAGCACTTTTCCTTTATTGCGTGTCTTTTTAATACTCCGCAATGGAATATAAAATTGCAATGACAAAAAAGTTGTCATGGTGATTTTCTCTGGATAATAGTCTCATGATTTGATCTTCAGATGATTCTAGTGACCAGTTCAAAGCTGTGATATGGCTTCCAGATGAGCTTACTGGACCCAGAAATCAAATTTTTTCCACTGTCTGGTGAATTTTTTCGGTAAATCTTTGGTACTATAGAGTGACTTTTTTAAATCTAGGAAGGCATTTTAAAGTCAGAGGTTATGAGGATTGTGTTTTGTGATCACACAGACTGCTAACAAGCATTCATGTACCTGTCTTCGTTTACACATTAATTCCAGTTTAAATACACACAATTAGAGTCAACATTGTGGCTTGTTTGTCTGGTGCAAATGTAACGTCACAGACACACTGTAAAATATGTTCTAGGAACGTTTTGCTAATGTTCATATTAAGTTGTGAAAATGTTATTTAGCATTTGCATTTACATGTATTAATTTTGCAGACGCTTTTATCCAAAAGCGACTTACAAATGAGGAATACAGCAAGCGAACAAACACAAAGTGCTCAAAATACAAAGTTTCACACATTGCTTAGAGCAGCATGAGCTAGAACAGGGAAGGATTAAAGGAAAGAGAAAGCATAGAATTTTTGGTTTTGTTTTTTAAACATGATGATGACGAGGTTACGTGCTCATGAAAGAGGTTTTCAGCTCTGTTTTGAATGTTGCGTTCGGGATGAAGGCGGGAGATGTTCCACCAGCCAGGAACAGGGAATGGGAATGTTCTGGAGAGTGATTTTGTGCCTCTCTGTGATGGTGTCACGAGCTGTCGCTCAATGACCGATCGTTGAAGATCAGACGTTATGAATCATTTGTAGAGGTTTAAGAAGTGCTGCTACTTGGGCGGAGGGATTTGAAGCCCCGTGGTGAGGAGCAGAGACTTCCTCAGAGCTGGAGTAAATCCCTCCGCAGAAGTAGCAGTGCTTCGCCTTCTAAGAATATAGTTCCCAGTATGTGTACGGTTAGAAGATGGCCGTGTCTTATGTGACCTTGTTATTCGTACACGCTGTGACTATACAAATCACAACATGTAAATAGGAAAATGTTGGTGTTATTTTGTCTCTTATTGGGAGCAGTATGCTAGCTGGAGCCGTTTACCTCCATTGTTTGTGCTAAGCTAGGCTAGCGGTGGGTGCGTCAGACGGAGATGAGAAGGGTGTGTGTGGACTTATCTAACTCTGGGGGATACGGGGAATAAGCTAAAGTCCCAAAAAGTCGGCGTGTTCCTTTAAAATGTAATAATAATAATTCATTACATTTATATAGTGCTTTTCTCTGCACTCAAAGCACTTTACATAGAGGGGGGAATCTCCTCAACCACCACCAATGTGGTCTTAAAATGTAAGCGAGTGTAAATGTCAGTATTATCCTATCTGTCTAAAGAACTGAAGTCTGTCAGGTAAAAGAAGAGCGTCTTGATGCAGTTCAGTCGGCCTGCTATTTTATTCCAGCCGTTACTCCTGATCGGAGGTTTCTGTAAATATTTAGTTTATAAATAGAGTTTCTCTTCAACTAAGTTTAATGGTGCAACGCAAACATATTCAGTAGTGCGTAAGTTGTATCTTAGTGCCCATTTACGTCAAAACTGGGCTAAGTTGTAACTTTCGCACAGCTGGTGCATCCGGCCCTGATGATGTGGAATCCAGAGGGCTTCAGTGAGCGACAGTCATACAGTCTCGGTTTAATGGCTGTTCTAGAAAGACTGGTTGACGTCCAGCTGGTTGTCCTGTGAAAGAAAAGATGATGCCTAGTTGGAAACAACTCGTTCAAGAGTTTTCGCTATAAATGGTAGGAGAGAGACAGGTCTGTCACTGTCTACAAGTGACGTGTTTAATGTGGGTTTTTAAGCAGTGGTGAAGACTAAAATGTCATATTTTAATATAATTTCATTATTTAATATTATGTATCTGTATTATTATTCTTTATTAGTATGCATAATCAGTAGTATTATCTTATGAAGTTTAAAATGCATGAGTTAGACTATAGATTGCATGGACACATGTGTTTACGGATCATATTTTAGACACAGGGAGAGTTATATATTTTGCTGAGATGTATGTGTGCAATGTTCAATGAGGATGATACTTCAAATGTGTAGAGTTTACATGTTCTTTACAAGGAAAGGAATGTTTTTCAACTGATGCAAATGTACCAATAGTTTCTTAATGTGGAAAGTGGATTGAGTGTAAACATGAGGGATACGATCCAGTTTTAAACATAAGCAACATGTTTTTCTACCTTACAGGGAAGCTGAAAGTCCCTCAGTGGTGTATATAAGCTCAATCCTACTGTACTACGGTAGAGAAACATCGGGAACACATAGACCTGGCACGAATACAAAAGGTACGAATGGAAAGGGCTCTATAAATATACTAGACTTGAGACTTGAGGTGGTAGGATGAGTTCAGACGGGAGAAGGGGAGAAGATGAGTGGTGGGTTGAGTGTGAGTGTGTGTGTGTGTGTGTGTGTGTGTGTGTGTGTGTGTGTGTGTGTGTGTGGAGCTGAGAACTGACTGCTGATGGTTGTTGTTTTGTCAGTGGAGAAAGTCAAAATCATCACAGTTAAAGCTATGGTGGAGGGAGACAGAGGATAGAGTTGAATCTTTTGATAAGTGTTCGTGTGTTTGAAGCGCTCTTGATCTTGTTGTGGAAATATGAAGATTTAGCAGCATGTACTTCACCAGAAAAGGATGATAGCAGAAACTGATACATACTCAGGTCACATGGATCTTTCGATTTGCACCATCTTCTCTTTGGTCCGGTGTTCATGAAGAATATCAGATAACCAGGGGTTCGAGGGAGTAGATAGTAGACAGATATTGTCTAGGGAAGAAGTTAAAGTGGAACATAAAGTATCCGTTGCTGTATTTACATCCAGAGATGAGAATTGTGAGAAAGTGAGTGCAGGTTTCATCTGAAAGTAACTGGTAGAGGACCAGCAAGCAATTTTGCATTTCAAAGACGTCTAATAGCCGTCCGAACACAGCCCAACAGATGTCTAGGCTAAAACAAGGCAACATTTGGGTTGTCAGTGAACATGTTATAGACGTCTAACCATCGCCCAAGAATAGACCTTATGCACTAGAGAAACGAGGGTGCCGCCGTCTTTAGAATATTGTCTTTGAACTTCCGTTTTTGTGGTCGCTCTGTATATTTGGCAATACTATGGCATTGCTGTCCAGCAGTAATTAGCTGGTGAAGTGGATTTACTTAATGTAAAGTTAACAAAAGTTATCATGAGGATTGTAATGTTTAAAGCAGCCTTAAAGATGTCTTAACAAATGTCAGTAGACCGAGAAGATTTTAAAACGAGACGTTCATTCATAAATTTGCAAGATGGCTGTGAAAAAAGGGTGGGTCTACATAAGGTCTATAGACTAGTCATCAATTAGACATGTCAAAGAAATGAAACCAAACACCTTGTAATCACTGTTGACTTTGCTTACATGATGGAATAGCATACATTTTGCAAGTTATTTTTGGCCAAAACGACATGTAACCAAATTCAAGGTTATTTTGACTAGAAGTGTGTTACTCACAGCCATACTATATTGGGTCTAGTTAACCGAGACGGTGAGATGACGGCTAGGCTATTGCTTGGTTGTGCACAAGTAAAAAAGTAATGAAGAAATGAGCTGAAAGGTGCAGAGGTCTCACCATAATGTTGTCTGTGATGCAGTTGTGCGTGTAAATGAAATGAAATGAAAGTTGGTTGCCTGATTTGTGAGTACCAGTGGTGATGAGCCGTTTGAGCAAATAAATGATTCATAACAAAATGATCATTTGTGCCAATATTATTCAGATATTTTACAGTTTATTAATTGAGTCTTGTTGCTTTCAGCTGTTCTATACAGTATGTTTCTCACAAGATAATGTATGTGTGGCTAGTCTGTCCTCAGAATGGACTGTATGTACATTGCCATGAAATGCAATTGATTTTTGACTGTAAATGTCACGTTCAGTTTAGTTTTGTTCATGGACTTTGAGTGTGTTTTCATGTCACATGTTTCTTTGTTCAGTTTCCCGCTACTCATCCGTCTCCTTGGTTACCGTCATTATTAGTTCATGTGCGTCAGCTGTGTTTAGTAATTATCCTTGTTATTAGAGTTCTCAACGGGCCTAAAAATTACAACCCGACCCGACCCGACCCGGCCCGTGGCTTTTAAAGCCCGGACCCGATGTAACCCGACACATCAACATGAATTATCTGTCCGAACCCGGCCCGCGGCCCGATGCCGCGTCGGAATTTTTTTTTCTCATACACGTATTATCATGACCAGCAGACGCGAATTCAAATCAACCTTTAATGTTCACGCCTTTTAACAATACAAACAACTGAAACAATAAACTTTAAATATATAAATAGGCTGTAGTAGCGACGGTGAATTCACCTGCGGCAAGTTTACTTTCTACCAACTCCATCTTCTTCTCCAGGCTAAAGGTGTGCACGCAGCAGCGTCTGCCCCCTCCCCTCTCAATGATGCACGTTGCGCGCAGCAGCCAGACTTTCTTTACGGTGAACAGCAGCGATGATTAATAAATGTTTTTTTGTTTTTTTTTACTGAGCGGAAAAGATTAAGCCAGAGGTCCGACCCGACCCGAGTAATTTGCTTATATTTTCGACCCGAACCCGGCCCGAACCCGCGGGTCCCGTCGGGTTTGTCGGGCCGACCCGACCCGTTGAGAACTCTACTTGTTATGTTCACTTCTTCAGTTGTTCCTTCTCCTGCATTCCTTGTCCGGTCACCCTAATACCTACACTGTGTTAAGGTGAGTGTCTCTTCCTGTTACCTGTTCTCCTGTTACCTGTTACCCTGTTACCCTGTTACCTGTTCTCCTGTTACCTGTTCTCCTGTTTCCTGTTACCTGTTCTCCTGTTACCTGTTACCTGTTACCTGTTCTCCTGTTACCTGTTACCCTGTTACATGTTACCTGTTCTCCTGTTACCTGTTCTCCTGTTTCCTGTTACCTGTTCTCCTCTTATCTGTTCTCCTGTTACCTGTTACCTGTTCTCTTGTTACCTGTTGCCTGTTACCTGTTCTCCTGTTACCTGTTACCTGTTCTCCTGTTACCTGTAATCCTGTTACCTGTTCTCCTGTTACCTGTTACCTGTTCTCCTGTTACCTGTTCTCCTGTTACCTGTTACCTGTTTCCTGTTTCCTGTTACCTGTTCTCCTGTTTCCTGTTCTCCTGTTCTCCTGTTACCTGTTACCTGTTACCTGTTACCTGTTCTCATCTTACCTGTTCTCCTGTTACCTGTTCTCCTGTTACCTGTTTCCTGTTCTCCTGTTACCTGTTCTCCTGTTACCTGTTTCCTGTTCTCCTGTTACCTGTTCTCCTGTTCTCCTGTTACCTGTTCTCCTGTTACCTGTTCTCCTGTTCTCCTGTTACCTGTTCTCCTGTTACCTGTTACCCTGTTACCTGTTCTCCTGTTACCTGTTCTCCTGTTACCTGTTCTCCTGTTTCCTGTTACCTGTTCTCCTGTTACCTGTTACCTGTTCTCCTGTTACCTGTTACCCTGTTTCCCTGTTAAATGTTACCTGTTCTCCTGTTACCTGTTCTCCTGTTACCTGTTCTCCTGTTTCCTGTTACCTGTTCTCCTCTTATCTGTTCTCCTGTTACCTGTTACCTGTTCTCTTGTTACCTGTTGCCTGTTACCTGTTCTCCTGTTACCTGTTCTCCTGTTACCTGTAATCCTGTTACCTGTTCTCCTGTTACCTGTTACCTGTTCTCCTGTTACCTGTTCTCCTGTTACCTGTTTCCTGTTACCTGTTCTCCTGTTTCCTGTTCTCCTGTTACCTGTTCTCCTGTTACCTGTTTCCTGTTCTCCTGTTACCTGTTCTCCTGTTACCTGTTCTCCTGTTTCCTGTTCTCCTGTTACCTGTTCTCCTGTTCTCCTGTTACCTGTTCTCCTGTTACCTGTTCTCCTGTTACCTGTTACCTGTTCTCCTGTTACCTGTTACCCTGTTCTCCTGTTTCCTGTTACCCTGTTACCCTGTTACCCTGTTACCTGTTCTCCTGTTACCTGTTACCCTGTTACCTGTTCTCCTGTTACCTGTTCTCCTGTTACCTGTTATCCTGTTACCTGTTTCCTGTTCTCCTGTTACCTGTTCTCCCGTTCTCCTGTTACCTGTTCTCCTTCTCTCCTGTTACATGTTACCTGTTCTCCTGTTACCTGTTCTCCTGTTACCTGTTACCTGTTACCTGTTACCTGTTTCCTGTTCTCCTGTAACCTGTTCTCCTGTTCTCCTGTTCTCCCATTCTCCTGTTACCTGTTCTCCTTCTCTCCTGATACCTGTTCTCCTGTTACCTGTTCTTCTGTTACCTGTTACCCTGTTACCTGTTCTCCTGTTTCCTGTTCTCCTGTTACCTGTTCTCCTGTTACCTGTTCTTCTGTTCTCCTGTTCTCCTGTTACCTGTTACCTGAGTATTATTATTAAAGTGTTGTTTGGATTTCATCTTCTGAGTCTTCAGCCTGTTCCGGAGTACACCACAGCGTTACAGTAAATCAGTGCAAGCTGGCTGCAAGCACAATGAAACAATCAAGACCTAAAGACTATAACAGCACCATATATATGAAGATAGCACTGCTCTTATAAACACTTTCTATATGATGGTCAAATGTTTAACAAGTTAGTTCTACTCCACACTTTCATGGATGGAAAAAAGCCAAAATAATAACCTTAATAACTGAGAATCCATACCTAATTAAAAGACAAACAAGGTATTGATATATCACAAAGGTTCTAGAAAGTCACCCAGGCGGGACATTAAAACACGAGCGAACGGTCAATACGTAATTAATATGATCAGAACAAAAGCCTAAAGGCTCTGTGCCTCAGCAACGGCTCGTTATTTCATGTGTCGTTTCACACAGATCAGGAATGGTTTTTGGTTTTAGGTGAGAACATATGTGGCATATGTTTCTAGGATTATCTGTTCTGAAGTCGATGAAAAACTGTGTGTTTTCAGAGGTACGATAACATAGTGCTAATATACAAGCAAGAGTTGGAAGTTATACATTTATCCATTTGGCATATTTTTTTTGTGTTCAATCATTCTGTGATACTTTTGTGTCTTTTTTAAAAAGCTTGATGCTCGTCTCTATTCACTACCATTATATGGACGAGCGCGAGCGAGACGTTTGTTTAAAGGGGTGGATTATGATTTGACTTTTCTATCTGTAGTTAGTGTGTAATGTTGTTGTTTGATCATAAACAACATCTGCAAAGTTACAACGCTCAAAGTTCAAAGCAAAGGGAGAGATTTTCTTTTAAAGAAATAGTTTTTTAAGGACTACAACAAACGGCTGGTAGAGACTACACCACATTCCTCCCGGGTTAGTGACATCACCAACCCCTAGAATTTGTATAAACCCCGCCCCCTGAACACGCCGTCCATGTTGAGAAGAGGAAGAGTTGTTGTAGTCGAGCACATTTGTGAGTCAGCTCAAACTGTAGAACCGTCTTTTCACATGCAATAGAGAGTCACTCTGTGTGCATCTCACAACAGTTCCTATACGAGCAATTTATAGATTATCATGACAGAATATGCTAATTGAAGATAGTTAACTCCACATAAGCTACATAAATTCATCAGCTAACCATTCAGAGACGTCCTGTTGCATTCTACGTGTTGCCACTTCTTCTTGAGTCTCTCCATCTTTGTCTGACTCAGTTTAAACATAAAAGGCAGAACAGTTTCTGTCATTTTAGTGTGTGTCTGCGTGAGGTAATCGGAGCTGCTAACACACAAGCTATTGAAGCTCCGCCCTCTGTGCCGGGAGCAGCAGCTCATTTGCATTTAAAGGAACAGACACAAAACGGTGTGTTTTGCCAAAGTCCTTTTAGGCAAGTCGTGCCACTCGGCCGCCATCTTGGCAACGCCTCCGGGCAGCTATTTCGGACTAACAAGACCAGGCTCCTATCTAAATGAATGGGCAGAGAGTCAGAACTGCACTTTCACTGGTCACCGGGACATAAAAACTGCATGTATAGAAACAGCAGTAAAATATGATAAAAATCGCTGAAAAAGTTTGATGACTTTGCCCCAAAATAAGGTTTAAAACGCCTTTTCCCCCACAGGTTATACTTTACTACGCATGCGCAAGGGTTCACGAAACCAACTTCATTTACGTCTCTATCCCATGCTCTATCCAGAATGCCGGTGTTGTGCAATAATCAATGTCAATATTGTTCTCCATTATTTAAATATAACCAGGTTTGCACTTTATCAGTAATAACAATGTATTGTATAGGTCAGTTGTTTTAACTTATTCATTAACATTAATCGGTTCAAAGGAGTCATTAGTTTGCGAATTGGACGTTTGTGTGATTATCCCAGCAGTTAGGACATGGACATCCCACAAGGTTAGTGTCAACACAGAAAACATTACATCACTGGATAGTTTTTTTCGTTTATTTAGAGAGTAATTTTATGTCAGCTGAATGTGCGGAACGCATTTCAGAGAAGATAAGGCAATGTATTTTAGCACAATTCACACCCAGCGGCAATTCATGGAAAAAAAAATCTCAGAATGCTCCACATGAAACTTTGGTCTTCCGACCTTTTACCATAAATGTCGTTTTATTCTGATTAATATGTGTGCGGGAGAGAGAGCAAGACAGCGCTTAATTTGTTTACACTTTCGCCTGGCTCCGAAGAGAGAGAGAGAGTGCGCGCGAGCTACCGGGGCTCTCTCTCTCTCCGCTGTCGCAAAACCTCAACTGTGCGCATGCGTCAGTGGAACCAGACGATAGGCTTAAATGTTTCCCGGCATGACTTTTAAAAGCAGATGATTGGCTTTCCAGCGGGAGGGGCGGGACATGTGCATACAACCGCCATCTTTGCCGTTACGGGTTTTCCTTATATAGTTGTATTGAGGATTGAGGAAGTGGCATGTCTCTTATATAAATTGTCTCTGGTTTTGCTCACCCTCAAAAAGTGACAATTTTAACATGCAATATAAAAATATCTGTTGGTATTTTGAGCTAAAACTTCACAAACACACACTCTGGGGACATCAGAGACTTATTTTACATCTTGTGAAAAGGACATTATACCACCCCTTTAAAATCCTCGTTTTGTGGTCCGAAAAAGAAAGAAGGGCGTACAACATTAGAACAACACCAAGGTGAGTAAATTATGACTTAATTTGCATTTTAGGGTGAACTAACAGTTTCAGGGAATGTTTCATTGTATCATACTTCAAACATTATGGGAACGTTATACTTTAGAATGTTTTCTGAACATTTTAAAACTTTTCAGGGGGAAAAAACTTTCTGAGAACAATGTATAAATCATTTTGGGAATACTGTTCAAGACTAGATAACTTTGAACGAATGCTTTGCTAACATTACATCTCTCAACGAGAGTCTGACACACACACACACACACACACACACACACACACACACACACACACACACGTGCAGGTGAGATTCCTCAAGAAGAGCTGACTGATGACACACTGTCAGGGGTTTAAAATGCCTCGAGAGAAAGTGTGAGCGCAGGACGGGAGAAGAAGAGAAGAAATTGTGGATATTCATAGAGCACTTTGAGGAGAAGCGTCAGAGAAATGTCAGAGCAAGCGGAAGAGAAAACCTTCAGCAGAAGAAGAGGGAGAGGTGAAAAGGTGAAGCCATAACAGAGTTAGAAGCGCTGAGACTGACTAGAGCAAATATAGAGCCAAAATCCTCATTCCCCTTCAGAAAATATGATTCAGATCACCCGTTTGATATTTATGTATTTATTTTTTCCGCCTGACATTTGGGAAAATCACTTCAAATGGTAAATATGTGAACTATTTCCCAGAAGATTGCAGCACACTCCTGAAGAATAAGTGCTTTATGCAACATTCAGATGGGCTTTAAATATCACTGTGCAGTTACTGATGAAGAAGTCAGTATCATCATCATCATCATCATCATCATCATCAACATCATCATCATCATCATCAACATCATCATCATCATCATCACTGCATCTCCTGTGTGTAAACCTTAAGGAAACATTCCATCTTATCATTCTTCAAACATGGGAACGTTACTTTTGAATGTTAAAACTTGTAACATTTAAAAACGTCCAACTTCTAATGTTTTAGAAAAATGTTCCATGAACGATGTAAAAAGATAAATAAGAATAACATAAAATGTTCTGCATTCATTCTTTATTTTATTCTAAAGGTGTGTGTGTGTGTGTGTGTGTGTGTGTGTGTGTGTGTGTGTGTGTGTGTGTGTGTGTGTGTGTGTGTGTGTGTGTGTGTGTGTGAGTGAGTGTGTTTGTGAAATGTATTATTAATTTCCTTCAAAGTCTCAGGTGTGTTTTGTTTGAGTAAATAAGCTCTATATCTCTCTGTCAGATTACCCTATGAAATATAAAGTAGACACACACACACACACACACACACACACACACACACACATATAGGCCTGTATATCAATGTATATAAAGGTCATCTCTGACTCCTGATGTCATTTCTTCTGTGGTGAAGAGGTTCCTCTGATTTCATTTTCACATTGGCGTGTTATGATGGACAGCTGATGGTGTCGTGTTACAGTGAGTTTACACAGGTGAGCTGAGATACTGTATTAAAAACAACCAAACCTTTACTGTACTAGAACTTATGACAAAAGACACCTTTTTAATAATAGAAGAATTATCTATTAATACTAACTTTTAATAAGTAGCATGCTGATCATAATTTCTTTTATTTTTTTTGTTCTAGTATATTCTAATCATAATTCAAAATACATTATTACAACACAAATCAACCCTCAAAACATAAGAAACGGGGTAATTATGAATCGTCAAAGTCATGCAGGCTCTTTTTAATTTTAGTCTTGTTGTAATTGTTTTTTGGGGGGGACAACGTCGCCTCCATTGCTTTCACTGATTCCCCCATGTTTCTCACTGACGAGCCTCTAACTCGGAAACTCGGAGCACAAATCTGGAGTTTCCCATTCGTAAATACAACCAAACAACAAATGTGGGCGGGGCTTGATTGTGTCTGTGGGGAATTGATTGGATGGTTGTGGTTTGCTATTGGCTGATCTCATGTGAGTGACAGGTTGCCCCGCCCTCGTCATCAGAGAAGAGAAGAGATGCTGCTGTTATTCTGATTCTAGATTATTAACACAATAATCATGTGCACCGAGAAATCATTTACAATAAACACTGCAATATTCCATAAAACAACAAGAATTGTCATTTGATTTCATGGTGACTTTAACGGCTTCAAAGTGAACAGACATAATTAAGTACAACGATATTAGTGAAAGCTTTTGTGTTCTTGAAGACTTTATTATAGCTGCATGTAAAACTCTTCAGAATCTCAGTCTGTTCCACTGAAGAAAGTCATTAGCGTGAATAAATGATGTTTAATATTTTGATGAACGAACCCTGTAAAGTGTGGAGAACGTCTTCAGTTTTCAGATCTTGGATTTAAAGCAGCGATTGATCATGCTCATGGTTGTCATCTTGACTAATTGAGCTTTATGAGCGTGTGTTACAAGCTTCTTATGATTTATGTAGTGTATAAAGGTTGACGTGTGTGTTTACTAGCTTTGCTTCAAAGCTTCTTTCCTCTATAGGTTATGATGGCCATTAAAGCGCATTACCTGGCGGGTCAAGAGGTCACCGGGGTCATGTGTGTCGCTCCCGTCGACCGGCTCATGCACTTCAAACCTTCTTCATGATCGTTCAGGTTTGTGATCCTCAAATCACCCCTGAGATCCCATAATGGTCATAATATTGTTCTTTAGAGCCCAGAGTCTCTAAGCCTCTTCTGCTCATCAAAGCTGCGTTTATTTGATCAAAAATACAGTAAAAACAGTGACATATTATTATAATGTAAATCAGCTGTTGTCTGTGTGAATATATAGTAAAGTGTAATTTATTCCTGTGAATGTTCAGCATCATTACTCCAGTCTTCAGTGTCACGTGACCCTTCACAAATCAGTATAATATGATGATTTGATGCTCAAGAAACATTTATGATTATTATGAGTGTTGGAAACAGTTGTGCTGCTTCATATTTCTGAGGAAATCTTCATACATTTTATTTTTCAAGATTTTTTGATTAATATACTTTTTTTTTGTAACATTATAAATGTCTTTACTGTCACTTTTGATCAATTTGATGTATCTTGGCTGAATAAAAATGTATTTCTTTCAAAGAGAAATTCTTCGTCACCGTCCCGTATACGGGACGCCTAAGTTTACGTCACTATATTACAATTAAATCCTAATTTAATCATGACAAACTATATATTGTTGGAAAGGTCTAAGACTCCTTAACAGATATTTCAGCACTGTTTTTTGTTACAATTTATGCAGGAACAGTAATAGATGAATTTATGACAAGAGCGCACCTCAAAAAATCTACATCATAACAGGAGTTCTGGCGTTTGTCACAAAAAGTCGATGCACACACTTTTAATAATTGAAACTTTGGTTTTCATGCTAAAAGTTCATAATAAAACATTTAATCTAGTATTTGTCAATAAAAAAATATAAAATAATATTATCTTCTAAAAAGTATAACATATATATTATCCTCTAAAATATTATATTATATTTTTTTATCGCCTTTTTTTATTACATTACATATTTTAGTAGTTATCATAAATTAGGTATCATTTGAAAGCTTACGATCTCAGAATTCATCCTGTGAAAACTGTTTTGAAATTGGACATTGTGTTACCATAGAAACGGTACTCTAAATTATTTTATCAGGCTCCTCCCCTTTTGGGCATAATTATGTTTCATAATTTATGATAAAAATATGTTCTAATCTTGACAAAACACATATTGTCAGAAAGGTCTGAGTCTCAAGGTTCCATATTTAGTGACATAAGTGATATTTGGACAGAAATTTATTAATTTGTTATGTTAGAATGCATACAGTTCAATTCAATGGAATTCAATGACACCCGGTGGCTATTTTTGGTAATACGCCTAAACAAAATCTCATGGGAACTTCAATTTTTGTGATATCAACTTCAAATTTGGAACACAACTTGGTTAGATATATGGCTTTCATTTTATAGTAATTTTTTTGTAAAACATATTTTGTAAAATATATATTTTATATAAAAGAAAAATATTAAATAAATCATATTTGATTTAATGTAAATTTAAACTTCCATAACTTTTTCATACTTTAATTTTTTGAAGTGCTTTCACTTCAGCAATAATCTGATATTTTTCCCCTTTAAAACAAGACCAAACTTAAGTCTATACTCCAAAGCATTCTTGAATTACAACCATTTAAGCTTGAATAGTGCATTTTAATGTACATTCTCAAAAAGGGGGGTGACAGCTAAGGGGTTAAAATATTTCAGAGCTCTTGATCGGTCTAACTGTTGCTGACTGATTTAATGTCTGAATGATCATGTTTTTGACTCTTGTTCAAGTAAACCGTCTCCCATCATTCTCTGTCAGCTTGAGAATGGGGAATGACTGGTCTAATGCACGTCTCTTTCTCTGAACTGGTGCTAAAAAAGCTTTTTGTCAAGTTAAAAATGAAAAGACATTTCCAGTCATGTCCACTGTGTTCTGGCCGAACGTCCACAAGCTGACATTTGATTTGCAAACATTTAAAGCAGGAAAATGGTGTTTACTTTTAAGTGATTGTTTTAAGGCACATAAAGAGTTTTAAGCACTTAATTCAGTTTAATTATGCTTAAAATGTTTCTTTATCCCACTAAAGTGTCACGCCGCATGACTAGTTATCTGACTCTCTGATATCTTTATGAATGGAAGCCAGTGAATGAACGATGTATTTAATTGTCTGCATTTGATGTTTGGGACAACGTCAATAAATGATTATGCAAATTTCATGCAATTGTTTTTCCTTAAAGTGTTTCATCTGCACGACTACATGTGGGCCTGTAGTCTTCGATTTCGGGATGATTTGCTGTGACAGGGAATCAGAGAAAGCAAATTAAATGTGAATCTCTCTCAGGAGCCGTCGAGGGCTAAACTGCTCGCTGCACACGATGCTTTTGTCCTGAAGGACACGGGTATTAAAAAGAAATATTACTTCATAAAAAGCCACAGCACAGCGTCCCTGGCTCTTGTAACTAATGTGTTTTTCAGTGAAAAGCCTGTTAGTTTCTGAAGAACAAGGCAGACGCTCTGTTTACTGCAAGCCAAGGCTCAAATCAACAGGGTTTCTCAAAGCTTCTCCTGGTTTTTCTGAACTTCTGAAGCAGGAACTTTGAATGCTTTAGAAATGTTGACAGACTAATTCGGGTTGGGTTTAGTCAAGCCAAAATGATCTTTCCCATATGCACATGTTAATGAGAGATGAGAAACTCTTACAGGTGTTGAAGTGTTCGCTGACCGGAAGGATGAACATTGGAATGTTTTATTCACCAACACTCTTTAATAAAGGCTTTTATCATGTAAGGACACATTCAAAGTTTTCAAGCGTATTCTTCACTTCCATTGTAAGTGCGTCTGTAACCCAGATTTTAGTTTTAAAAAAGAAAGAAAATAAGGGACAGGTGGAAGTATAATAACCTATAATGGAAGAAAAACAAATCTAAGGTGTTGCAGTCCAAAGTTCTCAGTGTTAGTGTAATAATGCAAAAAGTGTTATTGGCTCCAGTGCTGCACAGTATAAGCACAGTCTGTACACAACATAAAACATTTACGAATGTACATCAAGTAATAATATGATGTACAATGATAGCGCGCAATGTGCCACGAATCGCCGTGCACATCACACTTGTCTGTCAATGCACAGTTTAGCACAATGCCAATATATTTAGAAGAAAAAAAAATCCTTTCTTGTGTCTTTCAGTAGCAGAGTACACCGATAGGTGGCAGTGAGTATTCTCAGGTAGAATATCCCAGTACATCTCAGCAGCAGTCGCTCAGCTGTCACACACACACACACACACACGCTCGCGCGCGCGCAGGACTGAGTATCGCGCAGAGAGAGTTTCAGCAGCGAACAGAAAGTGAACAGGGGGGCATTTCACACACACACTTACACACACAGCACTCGGACAGAGCCTGGATTAAACCACTCCCGGAGCTTTGAGCGATGCGCTGGCAGAATGGCCCGATGGTTCAAGGAACACCTGGGATTCAAAACCACCAAAGCCCCGCCGCCCGCGCCTCCGAAGCCGGACTACCGACACTTCCACCCGGGCATCTCCAGCGCTGCTCCCGCGCTCCTGCTCCAGGGCTCCGGGCTCATGCCCGCTCAACCCGACATACTCACCGCATACAAACTCCAGAAGGAGCTGGACTTCGAGGACCCGTACACCCCGGCCGGGAACATGAACATGCCCTTCTCCTCCACGGGACTGAGCTCCACGGGCTCGCCGGACGTGAAGTTCGTGTCTCCGAAGCACCGGCTCATCAAGGTGGAGGCGGCCGAGCGGAGCGGCTCGAGCCCGGGCAGCAGTAGCGCTGTGACCGCGGTCAAATCCCCCGGTTCTCCACCCGCGGAGACCGACAACAGTAAAGCGGAGAAGGTAAGAGACCGAAGCGCGTTCACCTCCTCCTCCACAGGTACGAGCAGAGCAGGTGAGCCGCTCTTCAGCATAGACTGACCGAGCATCACTTCTCTTAGACAATAGGATTTTTAAATGGGATCTTTTTATAAATGTAACTTGTTTTTAGTTTTTTTTTTGTCATTAAAAAAAAAAAAAAAAAAATCATAAAATAATGTTTTGTTTAGTAAAAACTTTGTTACATTAATCACTTATTTTATCCTTACAAAAAAAAATTCTGATAAAAAAAAAAAAAAAACATTTTTAATTTTTTTTGTAAAAACGTTTATATTAATAATGTATTTATTTTAGCAATTTTAATACATTTATTTATATTTTATAAATGTAACTAGTTTTTAGTTGTTTTTTAATTAGATTTGTCATTTTTTAAATTTATTAAATTATCATAAAATAGTGTTTTGTTTAGTAAAAAGTTTGTTATATTAATAACTTATTTATTTTATCCTTTTTTTAAGTAAATAAAATTCAAAAACATTTAAATTTAGTGTAGCAGAAAATATTTGTATTATATTAAAATCATAATTTTAATATTATTAAACTTTTTTTAAATTGAATTTAAAACTGAAAGTTTAATTTAACTTTCTTTAATCAAGAACCAAGAACCAATACTTTAATATATTTATATATATAAATAAATAAATAAATAAATAAATAAATAAATAAATAAATATATATATAAATACAATTTCATCATACAAAATCTAGCCTATGAATAGCAATTACATGAAAATTTCAAGTGTCTAGTTTAAAACAAAGCCCAGAGTTATGAATTTAGAGCATAGGGTTTAAGATCTGCAGATATATTTATTTGGATATGTCATCAGAGAAACAGGGGCAGATTAAGAGGTTAAACCTGTTGTCAGTGATGAAGCTGAAGGTTATTCCGTGACCAAAGCGAGCACACATTTACTGTGAGTGTGAAATATCTGACATCACACACACACACACACACACACACACACACACACACACACACACACACACACACACACACACACACACACACACACACACAGGCTGAGGTCTGCGTCAGAACCGGTCAGACCAGTGGCTTTAT
>NC_138734.1:1742885-1767885 GCF_965113295.1 Leuciscus leuciscus
TGTACGGTCAGAAACTTCTCTTCTTCTTGCCCTGCAATAGTCGACTTCTCCTCACGGTTTGAAAGTCTGTGGGAATATTACAGTAAAGGTGAGACGATCGAGGGTCTCGTGGGAGAAAGAACACACTCTCTGATCCCTGTGGAAGTGTAGGAGGATCTTACTTTAAATAAAACAAACAAGTCAGTCGAGTCTCCTTCACTTATACAGCGCTTTAACAATATAGATGTTTCACAGCAGCTTTACAGTGATAATAGGAGATTACAGTAACAGAGAGTGTTTAGGCTTTACAGCAGCTCTAGAATAAAGTTATTGTCCAGATAAAGTTAGTTTTTGATTGATTCACTTCCGTTGCAAACATCATTAGTTATTAACTTAGGGGCCGCTAACACGACACCTTACAGAAAACAGAAAATGTTAATGTGTTCTGGCCGTTCATTCACACAACAACAGTGTTTGACTCGAGAACACAAACTTAGAAATAGATTCCAAGGTGCAAGTTTTGACATTTTTTTGAAAAAACACAGGCTTGTTAGTTATAATGAACATTTTAAAGAAGATTGCAATTATTGTAGGTGTGAACGTCTCTCCTCTGGGAATGTTACAGTAAAGGTGAGACGGTCGAGGGCCTCGTGGGAGAAAGAACACACTCTCTGATCCCTGCGTTCAGCCTGTAATCAGGCATAATGTTGCTGTTTTACTTGAGCTTGCGTAGGAGGATCTTACTTTAAATAAAACAAACACAGGCTTGTTAGTTATAATGGACATTTTAAAGAAGATTCCAATGCCATGAACCCTACTTTAGAGGTCCATCAGAACACTGTTTTTAAGAGGTAATGGTACTGATTTAGTCATTTTCATCTGGTAGTTTCGGTGTAGAGTGACTCCAGCTCTGCTTCTGCTGGATAGAAAGTAACAGAGATAGTTTAGGCTTTACAGCAGATCTAGAATAAAGTTATAGTCCAGCTAAAGTTAGTTTTTGATTGATTCACTTCCGACACCATTTTTTTTACTAGAAACAGAAAACTTTTAATGTGTTCTGGCCGTTCATTTACACAACAACAGTGTTTGGTGATCGAGAACGCAAACTTTGAAATAGATTCCAAGGTTCAAGAGTTGAATTTTTATTTTTAAAACACAAGCTTGTTAGTTATAATGGATGTTTGAAAGAAGATTCCAATGCCTTGAACCCTATTGTAGGAGTCAATCAGAACACAGCTGTTTTTAAGTGGTAATGATACTGATTTAATCATTTTCATCTGGTAGTTTCGGTATAGCTGAAGTCAGAGACGTGACTGGAAAACTGTCGTCTGAATGCTGTTGCTCCAGGATTAAGGAAGTGCTCTCTTCCTGACAGGAAGTGTTTACAACTCCCTGACAATCCCTTTTGACTGGGCAAGTCCAATCTTGCACCCTGAAATAGACAGGGAGCGGTTAGCTGTTAGCAGTTAGCACACCTCCTAGCATCTCCGCGCTGATCGTTTACGGATCACTCCACTTCATCTCGTTCTGAGCCGATGCGTTGCAAATCATGTTTTTCCCAGAATCCTCTTTGGCGCAGGTTGCTGGAAAGCCCCGTGTCGTGGATGTGTGTCTCCACCCGTCTCGTCTCGGTTCTCTCGATTCTCTCCAGGGGTCGGCTGAGGTCCTGCTGAGGTCATACTGTTTCCGCTTGTAATCAAGAGATCCTCACGCTGACCTCTCTCACTTCATGCTCGTTTTCCTGTCGTACAGAGCGACTGTTGAGCTGCAGCTCAGAGTAACAGAGCCAGAACAACTGAGCGAATCTCAAGAAGTATGCATGCATTCCACCACTAAAGATTTTGCATGAAATATTTTTTGGTAACACTTTAATTATATAATGCATTATAAAGGTATTCATAATGCATTATATCTGTTCATAAATCATTGTAACCAAAGTTAAAATGCATTATAATATTGCAGATTTCTTGTTACATCTGACATAAGTTGTTTGTCATGTGTTATAATGCATTATAAGGTGTAATTATGATTAGACAACTATTATAATGTATTATAACTGTGGATGCAATTATTCATTTGATAATACAATGCATTATAAGGTATAATGGTAACACTTTACAATAAAATTCATTATTTAACATTAGTTTATGTGTTAACTAACATTAACTAACAATGAGCAATACATTTGTTACTGTATTTATTCATCTTGGTTAATGTTAGTTATTTAATAAAAATCCAGCTGATCATTGTTTGTTCATGTTAGTTCACAGTGCATTAACTAATGTTAACAAATACAACCTTTGATTGTAATAAAGTATTAGTAAATGTTTAAATTAATATTAACTAAGACTAATGAAATTCCCTCTAAAATTCAAACTCAGATCTTTTGGAGAGGTGAAAGGAAATTGGATTTTGTCAAGCGTACCCTGGTGTTTAATCTTGAATATCTGTGCTGTATTAATAGTGCTGTAATCTTCTTGAGTCGCGTCCAGACGGGGTCTCTGGCCGAGAGAATAGCGCTTCGGTTAGCTGATGTCACGAGACTGAGGGAAGAAGCAGAACGAAGCGTCCATCTAAATGAGAAGATCAAGAATGTGTTCAGGCTGAAATTTAAAGTAGCCCTATTACAAGTTTTGATGATGTTTCAGGCTCTACTAGAACAGGTTTTCCTGCTTGAATGTTGATTATTTTCCTCATATTCTCCATTGTTGCGGCTCCTCTCTTCCCAGTCTGTCAGTAACGCTCTGTTTAGTTCCTGTCTCTATGAAGCCCCTCTATGGAGCAGTGTGTTGTGATTGGTCAAGCGCTTCGAGTGTGTTTGGGAAATGTCCCGCCCCTTACCATAACCGCCAGTGTTCTTGTGTTGTTCTCGTGTTCACGTTTTGTTCTCGTGTTCTCGTGTTGTTCTCGTGTTCTCGTGTTCTTGTGTTGTTCTCGTGTTCACGTGTTGTTCTCGTGTTCTCGTGTTGTTCTCGTGTTCTCGTGTTCTCGTGTTGTTCTCGTGTTGTTCTCGTGTTCACGTGTTGTTCTCGTGTTCTCGTGTTGTTCTCGTGTTGTTCTCGTGTTGTTCTCGTGTTCACGTGTTGTTCTCGTGTTCTCGTGTTGTTCTCGTGTTGTTCTCGTGTTGTTCTCGTGTTGTTCTCGTGTTGTTCTCGTGTTGTTCTCGTGTTCTCGGTTCTCGTGTTCACGTGTTGTTCTCGTGTTCTTGTGTTCTCGTGTTCTCGTGTTCACGTGTTGTTCTCGTGTTGTTCTCGTGTTGTTCTCGTGTTCTCGTGTTGTTCTCGTGTTCTTGTGTTGTTCTCGTGTTCTCGGTTCTCGTGTTCACGTGTTCTCGTGTTCTCGTGTTCACGTGTTGTTCTCGTGTTCTCGTGTTGTTCTCGTGTTGTTCTCGTGTTCTCGTGTTGTTCTCGTGTTCTCGTGTTGTTCTCGTGTTCACGTGTTGTTCTCGTGTTGTTCTCGTGTTCTCGTGTTGTTCTCGTGTTCTTGTGTTGTTCTCGGTTCTCGTGTTCTCGTGTTCATGTGTTGTTCTCGTGTTCACGTGTTGTTCTCGTGTTCTCGTGTTGTTCTCGTGTTGTTCTCGTGTTCTCCTGTTGTTCTCGTGTTCTCGTGTTGTTCTCGTGTTCACGTGTTGTTCTCGTGTTCTCGTGTTGTTCTCGTGTTCTCGTGTTGTTCTCGTGTTCACGTGTTGTTCTCGTGTTCACGTGTTGTTCTCGTGTTCTCGTGTTGTTCTCGTGTTCTCGTGTTGTTCTCGTGTTCTCGTGTTGTTCTCGTGTTCTCGTGTTGTTCTCGTGTTCACGTGTTGTTCTCGTGTTGTTCTCGTGTTGTTCTCGTGTTCTTGTGTTGTTCTCGTGTTCTCGGTTCTCGTGTTCTCGTGTTCATGTGTTGTTCTCGTGTTCACGTGTTGTTCTCGTGTTCTCGTGTTGTTCTCGTGTTGTTCTCGTGTTGTTCTCGTGTTGTTCTCGTGTTGTTCTCGTGTTCTCCTGTTGTTCTCGTGTTCTCGTGTTGTTCTCGTGTTCACGTGTTGTTCTCGTGTTCTCGTGTTGTTCTCGTGTTCTCGTGTTGTTCTCGTGTTGTTCTCGTGTTGTTCTCGTGTTCTCCTGTTGTTCTCGTGTTCTCGTGTTGTTCTCGTGTTCACGTGTTGTTCTCGTGTTCTCGTGTTGTTCTCGTGTTGTTCTCGTGTTCACGTGTTGTTCTCGTGTTCTCGTGTTGTTCTCGTGTTCACGTGTTGTTCTCGTGTTGTTCTCGTGTTCTTGTGTTGTTCTCGTGTTCTCGTGTTGTTCTCGTGTTGTTCTCGTGTTGTTCTCGTGTTGTTCTCGTGTTCACGTGTTGTTCTCGTGTTCTCGTGTTCTCGTGTTGTTCTCGTGTTCTCGTGTTGTTCTCGTGTTCACGTGTTGTTCTCGTGTTCTCGTGTTGTTCTCGTGTTCTCGTGTTGTTCTCGTGTTCACGTGTTGTTCTCGTGTTCTCGTGTTGTTCTCGTGTTCTCGTGTTCTCGTGTTGTTCTCGTGTTCTCGTGTTGTTCTCGTGTTCACGTGTTGTTCTCGTGTTCTCGTGTTGTTCTCGTGTTCTCGTGTTGTTCTCGTGTTCACGTGTTGTTCTCGTGTTCTCGTGTTGTTCTCGTGTTCTCGTGTTGTTCTCGTGTTCACGTGTTGTTCTCGTGTTCTCGTGTTGTTCTCGTGTTCTCGTGTTCTCGTGTTGTTCTCGTGTTCACGTGTTGTTCTCGTGTTCTCGTGTTCTTGTGTTGTTCTCGTGTTCTCGGTTCTCGTGTTGTTCTCGTGTTCTCGGTTCTCGTGTTCTCGGTTCTCGTGTTCTTGTGTTGTTCTCGTGTTCTCGGTTCTCGTGTTCACGTGTTCTCGTGTTCACGTGTTGTTCTCGTGTTCTTGTGTTGTTCTCGTGTTCTCGGTTCTCGTGTTCACGTGTTGTTCTCGTGTTCACGTGTTGTTCTCGTGTTCTCGTGTTCTCGTGTTCACGTGTTGTTCTCGTGTTCTCGTGTTGTTCTCGTGTTCTCGTGTTCACGTGTTGTTCTCGTGTTCTCGTGTCGTTCTCGTGTTCTCGGTTCTCGTGTTCACGTGTTGTTCTCGTGTTCTCGTGTTGTTCTCGTGTTCACGTGTTGTTCTCGTGTTGGTCTCGTGTTGCTCTCGTGTTCTTGTGTTGTTCTCGTGTTCTCGTGTTGTTCTCGTGTTCTTGTGTTGTTCTCGTGTTCTCAGTTCTCGTGTTCACGTGTTGTTCTCGTGTTCACGTGTTCACGTGTTGTTCTCGTGTTCTCGTGTTGTTCTCGTGTTCTTGTGTTGTTCTCGTGTTCTCGGTTCTCGTGTTCACGTGTTGTTCTCGTGTTCACGTGTTGTTCTCGTGTTCACGTGTTCACGTGTTCACGTGTTGTTCTCGTGTTCTCGTGTTGTTCTCGTGTTCTCGTGTTGTTCTCGGTTCTCGTGTTGTTCTCGTGTTCTCGTGATGTTCTCGTGTTCTCGTGTTGTTCTCGTGTTGTTCTCGTGTTGTCGTTCTCGGTTCTCTCGTGTTCTCATGTCCTCGTGTTCATGTGTCCATGTGTTCTCGTGTTCACGTGTTGTTCTCGTGTTGTTCTCGTGTTGTCGTTCTCGGTTCTCTCGTGTTCTCGTGTTCTCATGTCCTCGTGTTCATGTGTCCATGTGTCCATGTGTTCTCGTGTTCCCGTGTTGTTCTCGTTCTCGGTTCTCGTGTTCTCATGTTGTTCTCATGTTGTTCTCGTGTTGTCGTTCTCGGTTCTCGTGCTCTCGTGTTCTTGTGTCCTCGTGTTCTCATGTCCTCGTGCCCATGTGTCCATGTGTCCATGTGTTCTCGTTTTCACGTGTTGTTCTCGTTCTTGGTTCTCGTGTTCACGTGTCCTCGTGTTTTCATGTCCTCATGTCCATGTGTTCCTGTGTTCTCATGTTCCTCTGCTCAGCTCTAGTCTGTGATGAATGACTCGTGGCACATGATCAATGGCTCCGTTAACAACTTCTCGAAGTGACATAAAAATCACTTTTGCTTGCAAACTGTGTGGAATTCAATGCACTCTTATGAAATGTGTTATATGGAGGCTTAATTTTGATTGCTAATAAATTAGATAAGCAAAACACATGGGTTTGAAGAGAGTTACAGTCGAATATTGATTGATAATACAAGTACTCCTTTACATTTGGTTCAATTTTCTTTATTTCATAAATAAATGCATAAATGCACATAACATGCCACAACACAACACAACACAACAAATAGGCTCCATATTCTTTGAAACAAATAATTTCTAATATTTTGTTTTTGTTTTGAAAAATAATCCTGACATTTCTTGAATTTCATCAGTGCATACTGATCCGCAAATGCACTATTGCATCTGATGCTAAAACAACTGTAAAATACACTATATATTCAGAAATATGTGCACAATATCTAATAATAATCACAATGAAGTAATTTAATAGTATGTGTTATACTGATACTTACATCTAAAATTGGAGTAATTGGCCTCCACTCGCCTCCTCTGGCCCCTCGTACAAACCCGGATCAAACGATGACTCTGAAGACTCCAACGCATCAGGCCCTGAATCCGCTGAAGATGAGTTTCAGTTTTATAGTCTGTGGATTATACCTCATATCTTTTGATGTTTTTTAAATGACCCAATGCATATTATGCTACTGTATAACAGAGAGAGTGTGTTTGGTGTCAAGAAATGTAATGCAAGCATTTTTCCTTTAATCTTTTGAGGAGCTTATAGTACAAACACTCGGTCTCGGCTTGTTTATCAGAGCTAGGATGTGTTTTTTCTGGTCCAGTTCAGTCTCTCTCTGTCTCTCTCTCTGTCTCTCTCTCTGTCTCTCTCTCTCTCTCTCTCTCTCTCTCTCTCTGTCTCTCTCTCTGTCTCTCTCTCTCTCGGTCTCTCTCTCTCTCTCTCTCGGTCTCTCTCTCTGGGTCTCTCTGTCTCTCTCTCTCTCTCTCTCTCTCTCTCGGTCTCTCTCTCTCTGTCTCTCTCTCTCTGTCTCTGTCTCTCTCTCTCTCTCTCGGTCTCTCTCTCTCTCTCTCTCTCTCTCTCACTATCTCTCTCTCTCTCGCTATCTCTCTCTCTCTCTCTCTCTCTCTCTCTCTCGCTATCTCTCTCTCTCTCTCTCTCTCTCTCTCTCTCTCTCTCTCTCTCTCTCTTGCTGCGAGCAGGTTTGTGTCGGGGTCGATTGGCCCCTCAGCGGGCCCTTCTCATTAGATTTGATCGCTGCTTCACAAAGCGTTTCCGGGAAAAGCACAACAGCAGCAGAAAGGGCCCCTTTGAAACGGCCCTTAATGCAATCGTGCCGCTAAGCCTCGGGTCCGATTAGGTTATCCGTTGCTGAAATCCCTGCGGATCCACACGTAAATCATCAACGTCAGTCTCTCTCTCTCTCTTCCATCATTCCTGCTCTTTCAGCCTCCGGTGTTGGGAACTCTGACAGCCGGGATGCTGTTATCAGGAGAAATGTCAAGCCGGAGATCGGCTCGGAGCAACAAACGCAGGAGTAATCTGAACTGTGTGAGAATTACAGGTTGTGGATCCAAGTCAAATTTATGGCCCTCAAAGGCTGTCAGATTTCAGGGATGGACGGAGTGAGATGAGAGGAGATGAGAGGAGAGGAGAAGAAAGACTTCAATTTGGCTTCAATTACCCTGCGTTCTTCATGTTAATTGCTTTCCGAATTCATTTCCCTTGAATGGAGATTGCATGATTTGTGTCTGTTGTAATGAGCCGACACGGTTCTGCTCAATACAGAAATACATATTTCTGTGTGTGATGTAACGGCTGACAGAAGTTTCCTGCGATCTGTCCGTTCATGAGTCGCTGTCAGGAGTCGTGCCGATGCCAGAATCCTTCATCTACCCTGCTGGTAGACACTGGAACTACACTTTCTTTATTGATGGTCATTCAAAATTTGAACAAAAATATTTTTCAGTATAAATGTTATTATAATAATATTGCTGAAGATGTTTTAGCAGAAACATAATATACTCATTTATTTATTTAAATTCATTATTTTTTTATTACATTGTACCTATTACATTTTACGTACTTTCTTTTTCTTTTATATATAATTTTATTTATATATAACTACTTACTAGAATTAGAAACATTAGAAACAATTATTTTAACTTATTTTTTATTTAATTGTTTTTAATAAATACATATTTTTTATTAAAGGGGGGGTATAATGCCCCTTTCACAAGATGTAAAATAAGTCTCTGATGTCCCCAGAGTGTGTGTGTGAAGCTTTAGCTCAAAATACCCCACAGATATTTTTATATCGCATGTTAAAGCTATCCCTCTTTGAGGATGAGCAAAAACGCACTGTTTTGTGTCTGTTCCTTTAAATGCAAATGAGCCGCTGCTCCCGGCACAGGGGGCGGAGCTACAACTGCTTGTGTCCTTTTATCTCACACACACACTGAAAGTTCAAAAACGTTTAGTCTTTTATGTTCAAACCGGAGTCAGACAATGATGGAGAGACTGGAGAAGAAGTGACAACATGTAGATCAGGACATTTCTGAATGGTTAGTTGATGAGTTTATGAAGCTGATGTGTAGTTATCTTCTAATCATTGATTAGCATATTCTGTCTTGATAATCTATAAATCGTGCTCCCGGGGGCGGGGTTTATGTAAATTCAATTATGTATTAAATTATTACAATTATGTAAATGTAAATGTGCTTTTATTATAATATTACTGTAGAAACAGTTATTTTAATTTATATAGTATATTTCATACAATTTAATTCAATAATTTTTTTTTATTATTATATATATTTTTTTAATTGTTAATTGTTTTGTTTTTCTGAAGTACTTATCTTATGCTCATTTCAAAGGCAGAATGTGCAGTAAAACACACACCTTGTGTTGATGTGAGTCAAGCCTGACTTTAGTGTCATTGCTGTTACTCAAGCTTTCCTCACAGGATTCCTGATCACACACACACACACACACACACACACACACACACACACACACACACACACCTGCGCGCACACACACACACACACACACACACGTGCGCGCACACACACACACACACACACACACACACACACACACACACACGCACACACACACACGTACACACACACACACACACACACACACACACGTACACACACACACACACACACACACACACGCACACAGCACACACACACACACACACACACACACACACACACACACACACACACACACACACACAGATGCAGGTTCAGAGGGTGGAGGATAATAACTACACATTCCTGCTATTGTTGCACTACAGTTACTCTTTCCTTTTATTAATCTTTTTAATTAATGACAGTTCAATATCCTCAAACACATTTGAGAGAGTTCTGAGCGACGAGGGGACGGTGATTTAAAATGCCATCTGAAAAATATTTTAATGTAAATTAAAAAATGTAAAATAAATATTTTTGCTGTTGAATAAATCAATTAATAAGTTCCATTACTTTAACTTCTCAGCTTCGTTAGTTTCATATGCATTATGCAAATATATCTCTATGCATTAGTCCAATCTGTGTTAATGTCTTTCTGTTGACTTTTTTACATAAAATCTTCATTCATAGTAAAATATGTGCTAAAGAAATTTGAATGTGATTTCAAATAAATCAATTAACAAATAAATTCCATTGTTAACTTCTCAGATGTTAATTTCATACGCATTATGCAAATATATTTAATTTAGAAAAAAACAAGCAAGCATTTTTTCAGCCATCCATTTTGCCTTAATGTATTCTCAGTGTACATTTATACATCTGCATGCCTACAATATCTTTGTTCATAGATGTAAGTTTGCTAAAGACGTTTGAGTGCATCATTGATGGATTGTCCTCAGTCTCTCTCTCCTGAATGTCTGTATATCAGTTCTGGAAGGCGTTGCAGGAACGCTCGGGATTGCTCGGGATTGCTCTGTGTTAGTCAGATAAAGCTGGAGGTCTGTGGACTGAGATTGAGTTCAAGGCTGACCTTGACGTGTGTCAGAGCGAAACAGCCCCACTGAAACCACAACATTAATGAACACTTCCACTGGCTTCCCATGTGGGACTGAAGGATGGCGAAGAGTCTCAGTCTGTCCTCTGCTTGATGGTTGTTTGTCCTTGCTTTATAATAAGAGCATATTACCAGCTAGTGTCCTCTATAAAGCATTACAGCGTCGGCACTTGCTCCAGGTAATATCTGAGAAAAACCTTGATGGTGTTCCTCACTCAAGAGGACATCTGCTGTCCACCGGTCACATGATCTGCTGTCCACCGGTCACATGATCTGCTGTCCACCCGTCACATGATCTGCTGTCCACCGGTCACATGATCTGCTGTCCACCGGTCACATGATCCGCTGTCCACCGGTCACATGATCCGCTGTCCACCGGTCACATGATCCGCTGTCCACCGGTCACATGATCCGCTGTCCACCGGTCACATGATCCGCTGTCCACCGGTCACATGATCCGCTGTCCACCGGTCACATGATCCGCTGTCCACCGGTCACATGATCCGCTGTCCACCCGTCACATGATCCGCTGTCCACCCGTCACATGATCTGCTGTCCATTCTTACAATCATTTTATGGATCATTTTATGGATCATTTTATAAAAATAAATAAATAACCTGTTAAACATGAAAGTATGAAAAAGTTTTCCTTATTAGAACCTCAGTGACATGAAGTGTTGTTTAACACAGAGGAACTCTAGAGTTCTGTACAGAATCCCATTAAATCTTCTTGATACTTTAGAATGGCCAGTGTACATGCAGGAATGGGGAAAGCATGTCATGATGGTGTGTACTTCAGTCCCAGTATCCCATGAGGCTCTGCTGCTGCTGTGCTGGGTTCTCTGACGGCTTCTGCTTTTAGCTCCAGTGTTTCGTGTGGTTAGGGTTCACTTTGGTCTCTGTAAACACTGGATCTGACGAGGGACTGAACATGGCAGCTTCAGACAGAGAACCGCTCTGACACAGAGAGGAATTGTAGTGCTGTTGTTTCTAAAATCTCTCATTGTGCCATGAAGGTTTTAGATGAACAGTGATGTTTTGCAGGAGCTTTCTCTGTGTTAGGAAAGTGAAGTTGATGTTGAAGCTGGTTCTGGATCCCACAGCACACAGAGGAACAGCCTGTAATTACTCCGAGAGATGATGATATGTGTTCCCGCTCTGCAACCCCTCATACCTTAAACTTAGAAAAATGCTGGCTTTCCAGAAAACTTGGTTTTAAAATCCTAATTGTGGGTTTTAGGTTATGAAGAGTTTTTTTCTTCTCCTCAATGTTTGATGTTAAAATACTTCTTCCTTTCCCACTTTTATGTGAAGATGCAGTAATAAGTAAGCCATTTGTAGGTCGACTTTGGAAGCTTTGGGTGTGTGGAGCTCGGCCGGCCTGGTTTGAGTGGTTGCATCATTGTTTTTGAAAATGATTATTTGTTCAGTTCTTGATAGTGGCGTATTTGTTTTGTAATTGTGTGAACGACTCAATTCTGTTTTCAGTCTGTTTCAGTCTGGCCTATGACCGGTGTCCTAGACCAAATCCCTTAATTCCATATTTTCCTGCTTTCTCTTTACTCTTTCTTTCAATTCATTATTATACTTAAGTTATTATACAAGTTTTTTTCTTTAATTATAAATGTTTTATTTAGGTTGTATTTCATCCAGAAGAAGATCTGATGTATATAATGTAGAGATGATATATCGGTCACTATATCGGCATCGTTCGATATATGTTAATTTTTAATGTTACCGTTATCGGCCCGGTAAGGAAATGTGGCCGATATATTAAATCAGATCAATAATGTGTTATTTCTTTCAGCTGAGACACTTCAGATGCGCACTGTTCGACATGATGGCTTTGATTTGCGTGTCAGAGCACAAGTCTGTCATTTAGGCTACATAAAACTATGATGAGAACATCATTATAATTGTGTGTTTTGGTCATGGCTTTTTTGGGGCACACTTTTTTTTATTTTTTTTGGCTCTCAAAAATGACATATATATATATAAAAAAATATTATTTTTTTTATTAGCCAATATATCGGTTATCAGCTTTCAAATATAAATGGATATCAGGTATCGGTTATCGGTATCGGACAAATGATTGATATTGGTGCATCTCTAATATAATGTGTGGATGATTATTCCAGAATTGGGGATTTTAATCGTGTCTGAGGGACAGACAGTAGCGGTGTAGTACGCGAGACAGGTCTTGGTCTTGAGACCATTTTTTTAAGGTCTTGTCTCGGTCTCAGACTAAGGATTTTATTTCAAGACCACAACTACGGGAATATCACTAGATTGCCAGTGCATTGCCTGATTTATCTAACATTAATGTGTTTGGATGTAAGACTTCCTGCTTCAAATGCAATCAATTTGCAACTTATTATGTTTATGCAACTTATTTCTAACATAATTTTGTTTGTTACTGTTCTGCCGGGTCAGAATTGAATGCGGATTTATGTCACAAATGTTACCAAAATTAATACAAATGCACCCAATAAGACATGATTGCAAAAAAAGTACTTGAATGAGATAATCTTTTTTTCTTGGTCTTGATTCGGCCTCGCCCTGCCTTGGGCTTGGTCTTCTTGTCTTGGTCTTAACACAATCTGTTCTTGGTCTTGGTTTAGTCTTGACTACAGCACTAACAGACAGAGAACATTTTGACTTGAATATCTCAGAGGCGTGAATAAATCAGCAATATATTGTGGCGTTAAGCCAGCCATGTAAAGGCTTGAAAACAAACTGTAGCACCTTAAACTCAGTTGCGTACTGGAACGGAAGCCAATGGAGAAAAGCCAGGGCTTGTGTGATATTATCCTCATTGTTGTTGTCTGTCAGAAGAGTGGCATCTGCATTCTGGAAGGGTTTCAGGGCAGATGGTACTGAGAGAGTTACAGTTGTGAAGGACAAGGAAAGAGCAAGTATATTATGCTATTTTTACATGGTGAGATGCATTAATCGAAATGGAAGATGATCAATTGCAGATCTCATTGATTGACTTAGTAGGGCCAGATATAAGGCATTCCCTCTTATCATCATGAAGCAGGCTTCTCCCCAACCAATATTTAACCTCTTCCATGCTGTAATAATGTAGAGTAGATGATTATACTGGACGTTTACCTGGTTTGAGTGGTTTACATCTGTGAGTGGAGTTGGTTTTAAGAATAATAAAGGGCTGCACGATATTGAAAAAACTGACATTGTGATATTTAGTTTTTCTGCAATATATATCACTAGATGACTTGAATAGCTCTATTTGTAAAGAATTAGTCGTTCTAGAATGATTGGAGTGATTTTGTGGCGGAGAGAATCTGCATAGAAAATAAGAAACAAATTATAAGCATAGATGAATACAAGAGAACAAAGATACAAATGAAATAAACAGTGCTTTGTGTTTTTCTAACAGCATTCTGGGACAGAAATGGAATAACCAAATGTAAAATACACAGTTACATAGAAGAGACATACTCTTCACTGTATAAATTAAATTTAATAATTTAATAATTTTTTGTTAAAGCTACAAGTGATTTTCTCTGTGTATTTTGTTATTTGAATAACATTAATGACACAGACAGCAGCAGGTTTATTAGACTACCGTCACTTACTCACCGAGATGGACATTTTGACATAATTGTGTATGTATGCGTCCATACAAGCACAAATAGACGTGAAAAGGGGGATTCTGTATGTTTATTGTGGAGTAAACTGTGTGCGTTTACATGGCTTTTTAAAAATGGCGGGTGCGTGTGTTCGACCAATCAACATACACTTACCTCACTGATAGTTCCTATTGTGCTGGGTTATACCCTACTCTGAAGTAGGAGCTAATTTAGTTCCACCAAAAGGCGTTCTTAGTACTACATCCGTTCCCAGTTCATGTGGTGCCAACATGCCAAAAAGTGGGTACTCTTACCATTAGCTCTAGGAACTATGAAAAGGTTGTGAAAACCCCTAAAGAGAGCTGAATTTGGTGTTCGGATTAAGTTCTTCCAAGTTGCTGGAGAGGAAGACACGTTTTCAAACATTTCCTCCTTCAGATAGGATCTGGTTACCTTGAGCAAAGCAGACCCTGTGCTATAGTAGTTTCTAACTTATCCAATAAACATGAATCAACAAGTTGTGACTGGGACATTGTGGTTTCCTTTCTGTGTGTGGCTGAGGTCTATTTGTAGTTCTCAAATTATGGTAATGCTCTTGTCTTTCTTTTAACCACAAGCCATAGAGAACAATTACAGAGATTCATTTCCAAAACACACACTGACCTTCTACAAAGAATGTTAAAAAATTTAGATGAATGGCATTTGTTTTAGTTTGTGTAGTTTGCGTACAGAGTGAATCGGCTTCTGCTGAATTGGTTTTGCTCCAAACTGTCTCATACGGTGGATGTTTTGCTCTAGAGGAATATAGAGATTTGTCTAAATTCAAAGTCCAGCACAGCAGATGCTCAATCCCTGAACTCCTTCCTTCTGCTATGGGCAAAATCACCTGCATTTTTAGATGTCGCCTTTGTTGCATTTTTTCATCTTTATTGCCTTTGGCTTTTGGCTTGCTTAGTTGAGGACATTTAATTTAATATTCAACAATATTATTGATCTGCCGGCATTGACACCATTATATGAGAACTGAAGTGAACAATGACACCACGGTTTTCTCCAGAGCGGCTATATATATGTATTAACTAAATTAATAACTTTTTTTATAACAAAAATGAAACATCACTGAACTTACTTAAGCTGGACTGTGATGTTATTTTCTTCAGGAAACAAACTTTGTTGCATTATTTTCCTGTTATCTCTGTGAAGCTGCTTTGAAACACTCTGTGTTGTAAAAAGCGCTATATAAATAAATGTGACGTGACTTGATAGTGTTGCTATTATACTAAATTGAATTACTCATAAAAAAACATGAATAATTAATGAACAACTTTGTAAAAGGATATTATATCACAGTTTCCTGAACACGAGTTGGCATTAACATTGCAGAATGCAGTGTGTGATTGAATGGATTGCATCTGTGAATTGTTGGTAGTTTACGCTCCACTGGATGAAAGGTATTCCAGCACAACACTTCCTTGTACAGAAGCTTATTGTTTTGTCACATCCTCACTTGAAATGGTGTTTTGTAGCACTGATTGATTCATTGATTACGGCTTTGTGATGGCAGGAGACTACATTCCAGTATGACAAACAGTCTAGGGCTAAAGAATGAATCTCGGAGCGTTGGTCATGTGCATCTAATTACCATCATGCGTGTGAAATACCCTTTACAATAAGAGCAGGCCTGCAATTAAACATGTCTGCGCGCCAAAGCCTGTATTTGTGCAATGTTGTGTGAACAGAGAGAAACAGTTTATACTTCTTTTCTGTTGATTCTCTTTGTCTCTCTCAGTGTCAGACGGCACACCCACAAACCACCCACAATCCCTTCACTGACTGCCTCGTACATTTTGCGAATGAATATGAAATGGATTATACCTCAATAATAGGCCAATGTTGAAGGCATTGTGGACGGTAGATGATGATGCATTCAACTGGTGGAGTGGTTTGACAACTATAGGTCAATAGCATCAATATGATGAAAAGAAAAGTTGTGTTTACGGGAAAACTGAGGCCAAAGGACACACATGAAGTGAAAAATAAAAAGGACCTAGAACTGAGCCCTGTGGGACACCATGGTTTAAAGTTGCTTGAGAGGAAGACAAACTCCCAATGGGAGTTTGTCTTCCTCTCAAGCAACTTTAAACCATGGTGTCCCACAGGGCTCAGTTCTAGGTCCTTTTTATTTGAAATAAATAGGACGAATAGGACTAGAAGGAAAGCAGATGCTATGTTATGGCAGTTTCTAATTTATACAAAATATCTTCTAGCAAGCATGAATCAAATTTGTGACGAGAACACTGAATGAATCTCAGATATTCATTCATTACCCTTAGAATTTAAAATTAGAATTGTACAATTTATCTTTGTTTTTCTGTGTTATATTTGTGATTGCACTGATTTAAATGAGTTTCATCTTTCTCATGTTTCTCAGCTCATCATCCTCGAGGACTATGCCGACCCGTTTGACGCAGCGGATCAGGCCGGCGGATCCCAGACGGTCTCAGAAAAGCCGACGGAGAACGACGGATACATGGAGCCGTACGAAGCCCAGAAGATGATGGCTGGTAAGAGAACGGTGTTCTCATGCAGTGGTTTTATGCATTATCTTTTGTATTGTGCGGCCTGAAGATTGTGAAGTCTAAAGTGGCTTCTGGGAGAGCATAATGAAGCATGATAATGCATTTGGGCCTGTTAAAGTGTTTGCACTAGACTCATGGGATCTCGCTTAATTTACGCTTGGTAATCCATCTCAAGTCACACTCTTGCTGTTAAACAAGGCTTCCATTTGGCCTGGAAATGTGGTGTCTAATTTCCTCTTTTTGTGTTAATGCTGTAAACAGAAAAACAACAATTAATGATATCATGCAGATCGCGATGTGTTGCTTTATTCGGTGTGAAACAGCTGCTCGTGCTTCTGTTCAGATGAAGTGCATGTTTCAGTGGCAGTGATTATCCCTGCATGACCGCAGTAGAGCTCGAGAGATCATCTCTGTCTGACTGAAGACATACGGGAGCATGTCAGGTGTCCACAAGGGCACAACAGTTCAAACACAAGCTAACGCGGGGCTAGTTGTCACACACTTGTTTTAAATACTTCCACATGCTAGCATGACAAAACTTAGTGCACTTACTATTTCGACACTATATTCTGAAATCTTTGGAAGATATCACTGCACATTTATTTATCCATAGCAAAAGTAAATGTCTTGTGTTCATTTTTCATCATTGTTTTTTGGTGTTTATTTAAAATGAGACAAATCTGATATTATTTTAATCTCCAATCTGTTCTTTAATGCTGATCTAACCAGCAGAAGACACTTGTGCATGCGGGGCATGTTGTCACACTGCGTTACAATGAGCCCCTATTAGAAATATTCTATTCTATTCTATTCTATACTTTTTATGAATTCTATTCGTTTATTTTTAACGATTTAAAAAAATTCCATTATTTTATATAAAAAAGTTAATAATTGTATTTTATTGACCAAATATTTTAGTTTGTCTAGATCTTTTTTTATTAGATCAGATAAGATAAGATAAGATAAGAAAAACCTTTATTTGTCCCACAATGGGGAAATTACGGTTTGCAACAATAAGACAGGACAGAATAGATAAATGTACAGTTAGAAGATCAGTGCACAGAAGTCAGGTATAGCACACTATATGGGACATGTGATATAAATATAAATATAAATATAAAAATAATAAAATAAAATAAAATAGTCCAAAGTCAACAGTGTTCGTTGTACAGTCTGACGGCCGCTGGTAGGAAAGATCTGCGGTATCTCTCCCTCACACAGCGGGGATGGCGCAGCCTGTCACTGAAGCTACTCTCCAGGGCTGACAGAGTATAGTGCAGTGGGTGGGACTCATGGGTCAGCATAGCTGTCAATTTAGCCAAGACCCTTCTGTCTCCTACCTCCCTCACTGAGTCCAGCGGACAGCCCAGGACAGAGCTGGATTTCTTGATCACCTTATCCAACTTTTTCATGTCCCTCTCCTTAATGCTGCTGCTCCAGCAAGCCACAGCATAGAGGATGGCTGACGCCACCACAGAGTCATAAAAAGTCTTAAGGAGGGGCCCTGTCACTCCAAAGGACCTCAGCCTCCTCAGGAAGTACAGCCTGCTCTGACCTCTCTTGTACAGAGCATTAGTGTTGTGAGTCCAGTCCAGCTTGTTATTTAAGTGAACACCCAGGTACTTATAAGTGTCCACTCTCTCAATATCCCTTCCCTGGATGTTCACCATTCAAGATAACACTTGAATCTGTCATATGGTCATGTTACAATGAACCGCACCTATGGGGCATGTTGTCACAGTTCACTTCCATTCTTTCAGGGTAAATCAAGAAAATGTAAATGTAAATCAAGTATACACTGTATTAATGAAACAAAACCCCGTCGTTATATATATATATATATATATATAAATAAATTATTTATTAGTAATAATAATCATTAAATGTATATATACATATATTATTGTATGTATATGCACAATATATATATATATATATATATATATATATATATATATATATATTAGGGCTGTCCCCGACTATGGATTTTCATAGTCGAATCAGAATCGTCATGTCTTGCCTATAGTCGACTAATAGTCGAATCATGTGTATGGGGGCGGGGCTTTAACGTTTCAAAGCCGCGATGTACAGAAAATCACACAAAGATATAGAAGAAAATGTATAAAAACATTTTTGATCAATAAAACTAAGAAATAACATAAATAACTCCAGAAAGGCCACACTGCAGATTTGCATTTCACATGCAAATCAAATTAAATCGGCTAAATTACCTGTGTGAGCAGGCCAGCCTACAGCACAACATCGATGCACCGAAAAAATAAACAATTAATTTACTAAATTAAATTAGAACAGAATATACCTTTCGAATAAATAAAAATACAAAACGAAATAAATCAGATTCAAGTCACAGGATGAGGGGCAAATGTGTGCAAAATGCCTAAAGTGCAGGGGAACATATATTCAAAACACAAGCCACAAATAGTTAGATTAGATAACCCTGACAGATTAATAAATAAAATAAAAATAAAGAAATTATTAAAATAACGATAGTAGCCAGAATTTTCAACTTTGTCTTTTTAACTGCAGAAACAGCAATAAATGCTAAACTGGAGAGGCAGTCTTTTTAGCTAATAATGTTCACAGCATCCAAAAATAAAATTAGAACCAGCTGAAAAGTTTTGAAATCATTTGTACCTGATCGAGAGAACAAATCCTGAAAGTCTTTCACTCTGTCTGTCCGTTGGAGTCGTTTCAAATTGTGCGCGCGGATAAAATACATTCTAACGTGAAACCGTACTCGGTTACTAACGTAACCTCGGTTCTCTCTAGAAGAGGGAACGAGTACTTGCGTAAGAATATCTTACGCTAGGGGAAAACCTCTTTTCCTCGAGATATTGAAGCCAAAAATTATCCTTAATTTTGCAATAATGTAAAACGCATTGCAGCAGCATGCAGACATGGGCGAGACAGCTCGCGCGCCCATTGGCTGCTCTGCGGCAACTGCACCAGCCTATCGATAGAGGCTCCTCATGACGTCAGAACCAATGAGGGCGCTTCGCGCCCAATACGTCATGTCCCGCCGAAATCGGGTGGGGCCAGGGCTATAAATACGGCCCAGAGAGGCTGGTTTGGTCAGTTTTTTTCATCGCTGAAGCGAATCAGAACATGACGCATGCACGGCAAGATACGCAAGTACTCGTTCCCTCTTCTAGAGAGAACCGAGGTTACGTTAGTAACCGAGTACGTTCTCTTACGAGAGGTCTCTCGTACTTGCGTAAGAATATCTTACGCTAGGGGAACACAATGTAAAACGCCGTGCGTGCTTGAGACATAACACTAACGTCCCAAGGGCAGGTGCCCGGGGCTCATACAGTGCTTAATCACAAGGGACTCACAGAGAATCCGGGAAGAGGGGCTAGAATAGCATCATTCCTGTAACATTGAGCTCTGATAAGAGCATATTATATCAAGTGTTCCACACAGCCAGGGCGAACTCAGCCTGGACTGGTAAATATGGGGGACTAACGTATTGCCCACAGAAGTATATAGGCGATCAGTGATCGACGCTCTAGCAGTTTCAGCATCCCGAGCCGATAGAATCGGGCGGGCAATACTGAAAAATTAAACCGAGAGCAACCTAGCTTGCAAAGCGGGAACCTCGAGGTTATAAAACCTTATAAATGTAGACGGGGAGGCCCAGCCTGCCGCCATACAGATATCTTGCAAGGCAATCCCACTGGACCAAGCCCACGACGAGGCCATGCCTCTTGTGGAGTGCGCTTTGACACCTATCGGGCATTGCAGGCCCTTGGATGTGTAAGCTAGCGCTATAGCATCAACTATCCATCTGGATAGACTCTGTTTTGATGCAGCTAGTCCCTTAGAACGTCCGCTGAACAAAACAAAGAGCTGCTCCGTCTGTCTGAAAACAGATGAGCGAGACACATAGGCTCTTAACGCCCTGACCGGGCAAAGGAAGCCTGCATCCCCTTCCTCTTCAGATACCGGCAGGGCCGACAGGGAGATAACCTGTGCCCTAAATGGTGTGTTGAGGGATTTAGGAACATATCCGTGCTTTGGTTTGAGTATGACTCTCGAGTCATTCGGCCCAAACTCCATACACGTCGCGCTCACTGAGAGTGCTTGCAAATCCCCTATGCGCTTCACTGAAGCGAGAGCCAGAAGAAACACTGTTTTGAAAGACAAGAGTTTCAGGTCTATTGACCGTATTGGCTCGAATGGGGCACCTTTCATGGCTTCCAGAACCGTGGAAAGGTCCCAAACGGGAACTGAGGGTGGTCTGGGAGGGTTCAGCCTCTTAGCTCCTCTAAGGAAGCGAATGACCAGATTGTTCCTTCCTAATGACTGGCCAAGCGGTGGTTCAGCGAACGCTGCTATGGCTGCCACATAAACTTTGAGCGTGGATGGGGTTCTGCCCTTATCCAGAAGCTCTTGTAAAAAGGAGAGAACCTCCGGCACCCCACAGCGTGAGGGTGAAGTGCCACTCGCTGTACACCAGCTAGTGAACACAGACCATTTTGAGGAATAGAGCCGCCTCGTAGATGGAGCTCTAGCCTGCGTGATCGTGTTTAACACTCCCGCTGGGAGGTTAACAGGTACCCGTTGATGGCCCACACATGTAGGGACCAAAGCTCCGGGCGAGGATGCCAGATCGAGCCGTTCGCCTGCGAGAGGAGATCCCTCCTCACCGGTATCGGCCACGGGGCGGTACTCGTCAGCTGCATCAGGACTGGAAACCAGACTTGGTTTGTCCAAAATGGAGCGACGAGTAGCACTGGGCATCCGCTCTCCCTGATTCGCTCTAACACCTGGGGTAGGAGCGTGACAGGGGGAAACGCATAGAGCGGGCAGCGGGGCCAGCGCATCCCTGCTCTTGGAGAAGAATTCCTGACAATGAGCATTCTCTTGAGACGCAAATAGGTCTATTTCCGCTCTGCCAAATGTCCTCCATAGCATTTTGACTGTCTGTGGATGTAAAGACCATTCTCCTGTCGGCAGATTGTTTCTGGACAGTCTGTCTGGTCCCACATTCAGATGGCCGGGCACATGCGCTGCCCTGAGCGAGCGCAGATTGTGCTGAGCCCAGACCAGGAGGCGTTCCGTCAGCCTGTGAAGGATTCTGGATCTGATACCTCCTTGGTGATTTATATAAGCCACCACTGACATGTTGTCCGAACGGACCAAGACGTGGTGTCTTTTTATCTGAGGACAAAAGCGCATCAGCGCGTTGTCGACTGCCATCATTTCCAGGCAGTTTATATGCAGAAGCTTTTCCCGTTCTGACCACTGGCCAAATAACGGTCTGCCCTCGAGCAGCGCTCCCCATCCCGAGGTTGAGGCGTCCGTAGACACCACCTTCACACTCGAGGAAGTCCCCAGGCTTACACCTGACCGGTACCAGTCGGTCACTGTCCAAGGTTTCAGAGCTGCGACGCATTTCTGATCGACCTTGAGGCGCGCGAGACCGGAGGTCCAAGCTCTGCGCGGCGCGCGCTTTCAACCTATACTGCAGCGGGCACATGCGAAGCAGACCCAGCTGAAGCACTGAGGATGCTGAAGCCATGAGACCCAGCATCCTTTGAAGCTTTTTGAGCGGGACTAAATAAGCGCCGTGGCGAAAAATCTCTGTCATGCGCTGAATACTTAGTCTGCGCTGCGGCGACAGCTGTGCTGTCATAGACAGCGAGTCCAGATCTGTGCCCAGAAAAGATATTTTCTGACTGGGAGACAGTGAACTCTTTGCCCAATTGACTGTGAGACCTAAATTCTCGAGGTGATCGAGTAATATGGTCCTGTGTTCTATGAGCTCCGACTGTGATCGAGCTAGAACCAGCCAATCGTCCAAATAATTCAGCACTCGTATGCCTCGGAGCCTGAGGGGTGCGAGCGCTGCATCCATGCACATCGTGAATACGCGAGGTGCCAGGGATAGGCCAAATGGCAGGACTGTGTACTGATATGCCTGGCCCTCGAAGGCGAATCTCAAAATTCGCCTGTGACGTGACGCTATTTGTATTTGAAAATAAGCATCTTTCAGATCTAACGACATGAACCAGTCCCCTTGGCAAATTTGCGAGAGGATTTTCTTGGTCGTGAGCATTCTGAACCGTCGTTTCAGAAGTGCTTTGTTTAGTCGTCTTAGATCTAAAAATGGGTCTGAGACCCCCGTCTTTTTTGGGTACCAGAAAATATCTGCTGTACATGCCCCCTTCGCTCTGAGCTTGTGATAGGGGTTCTATAGCCCCTTTGCTCAGTAACTTCGCTATTTCGGCCCGAAGTAGGTGTGCTACTTCCTTTTTCACCGTAGTATCGATTCGCGCCGCTCTGCGTTGCGGGCGTCGACCGAACTGTAGCGAATAGCCTCTTTCTATAATGTCTAGCACCCACTTCGAAACCCCGGGTAGCCTTGCCCATGCGTTTGCACGAATGGCTAGGGGTTGAATGCGAAGCGCGCTCTGGTCGCTCAGCGACAGAGGGGCTTCAGTGTGCTGCAACATAAGCGTCGCGCTTATGACATTTGAGGCAGGGGGCGCGCTGATAACAGCGGGCAGATTGCCCGCGCTCGACTCCTCTGCGGTGGTCAACCGAGAGGGGGAGGGCTGGGCGAGTCCCGTAAGACCTGTCATGTCTATGTGTGAATGTGGGCGTGGGATAGCGGGCACATTTACAACACTGAGAGCATTGTCTGCCTGAGCAGAGCGAATGCATGTTGGTTTCGTTTTGCAGAAACCTTGAGACATGCAGAACGTAGTGTTTGTGGGCACTGGGCAGTGGGCACATTTACCACATTTAATGCGCAATCGATCTGGGTCGATTTCATGTGCGCGAGCCCTGTGCGACGGGCTGTGTTCCTGTGTAGGAATGAGCACTGGGCAGTTGGCATTTCGTCTACAGTCATAACACCATCGGCCGTGGCCGGAACACCAGGAAATACACTCTATGGGATTTATCTGGGTAGCCGTAAAGCGGCGTTTGTGAGCAGGCAAGCGGGCTGTGTCGCCGACTTGTTTACTGCAGAATACACTGGAACAGTCGCATTTACTGGAACTGAACGAGCGAGAAGTTGCCATAGAAACAGAGAGCGTCAACATGCTGGCGTTTGTTTGCAGGTGTGCGTGTATTACAGTAGGCTCGTCCACTGCAATATTGACATTTCCAGAGAAATGTGTGAGAATGGAGGTAGTGGCACGGAAACCATAGAAACGGTGCTTGGGTGCAGGCGAGCGGGTTGTACAACGCGCTCGTTGGCTGCAAAAATACACATCTGCAGTCGCCTTTTCAGGGAACTGACAGAGGGAGCATTGACGGCATAAACATTTTTTTTTTTTTTTTTTGCCGGTAGACCCGGGATCAAACACGGGTCTCTCGCGTGAAAATCTGAGAATCTGCCACTGGGTCACAGGGGAAGACACAAAGGCTTTTATATAGCGCGAGTATTATCAGAGAAACCTGTGTTTCTGTGTAGGAATGAGCACTGGGCAGTGGGCATTTCGTCCACACTCATAACACCATCGGCCGTGGCCGGAACACCAGAAAATACACTCTATGGGATTTATCTGGGTAGCCGTAAAGCGGCGTTTGTGTGCAGGCAAGCGGGCTGTGTCGCCGACTCGTTTACTGCAGAATACACTGGAACAGTCGCATTTACTGGAACTGAACGAGCGAGAAGTTGCCATTGAAACAGAGAGCGTCAACATGCTGGCGTTTGTCTGCAGGCGTGCGTGCATTACAACAGGCTCGCTCACTGCAGTATGACATTTCCAGTCGCCTGAACTTCAGAGGGGAATGAGAAATGTATGAGAAATAGAATTCGGCCCAGCCGCGGCGGGACATTTTAACGCTCTTTTCTCCTTTCGCCAGTGACGCATGGGAACCATAGAAACGGTGTTTGGGTGCAGGCGAGCGGGTTGTACAAGGCGCTCGTTGGCTGCAAAATGCACATCTGCAGTCGCCTTTCAGGGAACTGACAGAGCGAAGCATTGGAGGCATAATTAATCTGCCGTCAGACCGAGATTCGAACCCCGGTCTCTCGTGTGAAAAAACAAAAATTCCGCCACTGAGCCACAGGGGGGGAACACAAAGGCTTTCAGATGCACGAGCATATAAGAGCGTCATGATTGACGCGTGAATGGGGCGCAGAGGCAGGGTAGCTTTCTTGTACGTAAAGAAAAACTAACCCCGACCGTCCGCTTCCAGCCTCCCCTGTGAACGGCGCATTTTGCGCGGCTCGAACAGAGGGAGAGAGAAAGCTAGCCCCGTGACCGTCCGCTCCTGACATCCCCTGTGAACGGCGCGGTTTGCGCGGCTCGAACAGAGGGAGAGCAGGTATCATCCTCCAAGCAGGCAAGGCAAGCGGGCGCACCGGCGAGCTTTGCGGGTTGGGGGGAAAAAGGGGCGTCTTGAAAAAGACGTCCGGCTCTTTTAGTGCAATGAGAGTGTGTGTCGCGGCGGCGAACACACACACATACACAAAACACAGTAACAGAGAAAAGGATATGTACGCCGGAAAGCGTCAGCAGGAACGGCGACTGAAGGCGGCGAGTTGTCGACCGGCAGCTTCAGATGCAGAGTAATCCCGCTGGGTGCTTGTAATCAGACGGCGCGGCTTCCTCTCAGGATCCAGCGATGCGTGAGCCCGCTGAAGAGATAAAAAACTGACCAAACCAGCCTCTCTGGGCCGTATTTATAGCCCTGGCCCCACCCGATTTCGGCGGGACATGACGTATTGGGCGCGAAGCGCCCTCATTGGTTCTGACGTCATGAGGAGCCTCTATCGATAGGCTGGTGCAGTTGCCGCAGAGCAGCCAATGGGCGCGCGAGCTGTCTCGCCCATGTCTGCATGCTGCTGCAATGCGTTTTACATTATTGC
>NC_138734.1:1782885-1797885 GCF_965113295.1 Leuciscus leuciscus
CTGTGGGATGAGTCGGATCTGGAAATGTCACTGGTCGTTGTTAGTGAGTCTGAACAGAGAGACGTACATTAGTACTGGAGAAGATCACATCTCTGTCGGGGCTTAGCGATTCCCTCATGACACGATTCAATAAATATCATGAAACTGTCGAAACTCACAATACAATATTATTGCGACACTCCAAGACATGTTGTAAAAGGTTACCAAAAAATAACTATTGATTAAAATGCTAAATTTGGTATTACATTGTGTGTGTAAATGAATAGGCTTGGACTTGGTGCTGGAAACCCAAAGCACAGGACAATAGAGACTCCAGAATAACAATATTCATGATTCTGAAGCTGAAAATACAGAAATATTATAGATGAATATGCTTGATCTCTGTCACTGACCAAAATAATGTAGACCACTTTTACTGTAACATCAGACATCTGGCATTATCAGGACACACAGATATTCCCCCATTGCATTATTATACATTATATTCTACATTATATATAGTAGTTTAAAGGGATACTTCACCTCTGGAAAGATGAATGTGTATTTAAAATAGGTAATTTATGTAGAAGAAATATTTGAATTTGGAGCTTTCTAGACTGAGAAAAGCCAGAAAATTTATTTTTGGCTTATGTGGATGAAAGACAACAACTCCCAGAATGCACTTGCTTCACTGCCCTAGGAGGCCTCTCCCAAGCCACGCCTACCGGTAAGAGAGCGCAGTTGAAAACAAGGCTTGGCTACTATTTGAGACTCCGTGATGAGTTTGCCAGGGATTTCGAGATCGCCCAAAGGGATTCGGCTTTTGCGTTCTATAGTCGCCATTCATCATGTTTACTGTGGCGAGCAGGACGAGGCTGAGGGGCGCGGGAGAACGGCGAGCAGGACGAGGCTGAGGGGCGCGGGAGAACGGCGAGCAGGACGAGGCTGAGGGGCGCGGGGGAACGGCGAGCAGGACGAGGCTGAGGGGCGCGGGAGAACGGCGAGCAGGACGAGGCTGAGGGGCGCGGGAGAACGGCGAGCAGGACGAGGCTGAGGGGCGCGGGAGAACGGCGAGCAGGACGAGGCTGAGGGGCGCGGGAGAACGGCGAGCAGGACGAGGCTGAGGGGCGGGGGAGAACGGCGAGCAGGACGAGGCTGAGGGGCGCGGGGGAACGGCGAGCAGGACGAGGCTGAGGGGCGCGGGAGAACGGCGAGCAGGACGAGGCTGAGGGGCGCGGGAGAACGATGAGCAGGACGAGGCTGAGGGGCGCGGGAGAACGGCGAGCAGGACGAGGCTGAGGGGCGCGGGGGAACGGCGAGCAGGACGAGGCTGAGGGGCATGGGGGAACGGCGAGCAGGACGAGGCTGAGGGGCGCGGGAGAACGGCGAGCAGGACGAGGCTGAGGGGCGCGGGGGAACGGCGAGCAGGACGAGGCTGAGGGGCGCGGGGGAACGGCGAGCAGGACGAGGCTGAGGGGCGTGGGGGAACGGCGAGCAGGACGAGGCTGAGGGGCGCGGGGGAACGGCGAGCAGGACGAGGCTGAGGGGCGAGGGGGAACGGCGAGCGGCGAGCAGGACGAGGCTGAGGGGCGCGGGAGAACGACGAGCAGGACGAGGCTGAGGGGCGCGGGAGAACGGCGAGCAGGACGAGGCTGAGGGGCGCGGGGGAACGGCGAGCAGGACGAGGCTGAGGGGCGTGGGGGAACGGCGAGCAGGACGAGGCTGAGGGGCGTGGGGGAACGGCGAGCAGGACGAGGCTGAGGGGCGTGGGGGAACGGCGAGCAGGACGAGGCTGAGGGGCGCGGGAGAACGGCGAGCAGGACGAGGCTGAGGGGCGCGGGAGAACGGCGAGCAGGACGAGGCTGAGGGGCGCGGGGGAACGGCGAGCAGGACGAGGCTGAGGGGCGCGGGAGAACGGCGAGCAGGACGAGGCTGAGGGGCGCGGGGGAACGGCGAGCAGGACGAGGCTGAGGGGCGCGGGGGAACGGCGAGCAGGACGAGGCTGAGGGGCGTGGGGGAACGGCGAGCAGGACGAGGCTGAGGGGCGCGGGGGAACGGCGAGCAGGACGAGGCTGAGGGGCGAGGGGGAACGGCGAGCGGCGAGCAGGACGAGGCTGAGGGGCGTGGGGGAACGGCGAGCAGGACGAGGCTGAGGGGCGCGGGGGAACGGCGAGCAGGACGAGGCTGAGGGGCGCGGGGGAACGGTGCGAGGCCGGTGGCGTCATTACTGAGACGCGCCGGTGGGAATTTTCTTAGCAATGGTAAAACGCACATCAACCGATCACTTGTTTAGCGTTCATGCAAACACTACATTCAGATTCACCAATCGGAATGAATTCAGTTAGATTGAAACAAAAGGTGTGCATGTAAACAATGAATGGCGACCGCAGAAGGCAAAAGACGAATCCCGGACATTTTGGACGATCTCGCCCACCGGACATGTCCGGGAAAAAGAGGATGGTAACCCCTAATACTCAGCTTTCTCCTACTACTCAGCTTTCTCCACAGAACAAGAGCCTGTTAGCTTAGCTTCCAAAGAAAGACGGCTGATACTGTGTACATTCTGTGAGTGAGATCCCTCTATGGGCGGCCTGAAAACATGCGGAACAGCTCCTACTACTGGCTGTAGTCTTTAGCCTCTGGCCAGAAAATCCTCCGATGACGCAAAATTACGATTTTTGCGTCATCGGAGGATTTTTTCCAGACAAAAAAATACATAAATCTCTTGTCTCAGGGGGATATGAGGGTGGAAAGCACGGTAATTCGAAAATACTACAGGTTTTCTACTAATACAAAGCTTAATGCTAAATCCTGAAGTATCCCTTTAATGTAGTACTGACACTAAAACTCTGAAAACTTGATTTTCCACAATACATATAGTTGCATTTTTGTATTGCGATATATAGTTATCTCTGTAATGGCGAATCTGAGTATTTCTGCGGGTCTGGTTCTTCATGAACACAGAAGAGCTTCTCAGACTGAGAGTGGCTTTAGAAAGAGAAACAGATCTGGGTTTACTCATCTCCTACTCTCAGGCTACGAGGAAAACACTCCTGAACTACATTCATCATCTGAGGAACAAATGACTTGATATTGCTTGGTTTCTGTTTGTCTTTAAGAGAATATTCAGATCTAGTGATCTGTGTCTGCCAGTCAGTCTCCAGGACTGAAACTTTACATTTTTATAATGTTTTAATATGCCAAAACTAGGCTTTTTATTTGTATTTTAGAGAGATATTTTGGAACTAACTATAAACCCAAATCAGACTTAGACCTTTTTAACTTTTAACGTGTTACTGGTACATTACCCCAGTCCGGTCTGAGTCTGACACACTGCTGAAACATGCTCTCAGTCTCAATAAATGTTTCTGGAAGTTAAATATTAATATTAACCCCGTCCTGTAAACCACAGGAATGATCCAGGCTTTCCATTTCAGCAACTCACTAACTGTGTGTGTGTGTGTCTGAGTGTCTGAGTGTGAGTGTGTCTGTGCCTGTGCCTGTGCCTGTGCGTTTGTGTGCGTGTGTGAGAGAGTGTTTGTCTGAGTGAGTGAGTGTGTGTGTGAGTGAGTGTGTGTGTGTGTGTGTGTGTGTGTGTGTGTGTGTGTGTGTGTGTGTGTGTGTGTGAGTGTGTCTGTGTCTGTGTCTGTGTCTGTGTCTGTGTCTGTGCCTGTGCCTGTGCCTGTGCGTTTGAGTGCGTGTGTGAGAGAGTGTTTGTCTGAGTGAGTGTGTGCGTGAGTGTGTGTGTGAGTGTTTCTGTGTCTGTGCGTTTGTGTGCATGTGTGTTTGTCTGAGTGAGTGTGTGTGTGTGTGTGTGTGTGTCTGAGTCTCTGTGTGTGTGTGTGAGTGAGTGAGTGAGTGAGTGAGTGAGTGAGTGAGTGAGTGAGTGAGTGAGTGAGTGAGTGTGTTTGTGTCTCTGAGTCTCTGTGTGTGAGTGAGTGAGTGAGTGAGTGAGTGAGTGAGTGAGTGAGTGAGTGAGTGAGTGAGTGAGTGAGTGAGTGTGTGTGTGTCTCTGTGTGTGAGTGAGTGAGTGAGTGTGTGTGTGTCTGAGTCTCTGTGTGTGAGTGAGTGAGTGAGTGAGTGAGTGTGTGTGTGTCTCTGAGTCTCTGTGTGTGAGTGAGTGAGTGAGTGTGTGTGTGTGTGAGTGTGTGTGTGTGAGTGTGTGTGTGTCTCCGAGTCTCTGTGTGTGAGTGAGTGAGTGAGTGAGTGAGTGAGTGAGTGTGTGTGTGTCTCTGAGTCTCTGTGTGTGAGTGAGTGAGTGAGTGTGTGTGTGAGTGTGTGTGTGTGAGTGTGTGTGTGTCTCCGAGTCTCTGTGTGTGAGTGAGTGAGTGAGTGAGTGAGTGAGTGAGTGAGTGAGTGAGTGAGTGAGTGAGTGTGTGTGTGTGTGTGTGTGTGTGTGTGTGTCTGTGTGTAATATAGTAAAGTAGTGTGATGCGATGCAGTTTCTCTGTGTGGAGACTAGAGCTCTGCCTCAATCGTTTAACAGCGTTCTGCATTATTTGAAAGAGACGTGGAGCAAAAAAGAAGCAAAAAACAGACTAAGTGTCTAAAGATACCGTACATTTCCATTACAGTCATGTGTGTGTGTGTGTGTGTGTGTGTGTGTGTGAAGCAGGTTCCTCTGACACACTTACACACTCTCAGTTGCTTCTTGAAATAAAGTTTAACGGAATGAGAGTCTCGTCTTCAGCGCTCAAACACGTCTTCATTAACCCCGTGAACGGCTTCTTCTATAGCGGAGAGTCACACAGGGGAAATGTAATGATATTACAGTGAGATTGATGACCTCTGTGTAACGCTCACCTCAGAGACATTCGTCACTGGATCACTAATGGCGGCGTGATTAATCAAGAGCATAAAATCGAAGGAGCAATCTCTTAATTTAAGAGAATTCATTAAGATGCACATAGATCACTCTCGCTCTCTGAAACATGCGACTTGTATTTATATTAAGTCTTAAAAAAAACCTGATGCTTATAATTCCAGTGTCTGAGAAAAGCTTACAGTTACAGCTTCACTCATACTGTACACACAGGTTCACTCGTACTGTACACACAGGTTCACTCGTACTGTACACACAGGTTCACTCGTACTGTACACACAGGTTCACTCGTACTGTACACACAGGTTCACTCGTACTGTACACACAGGTTCACTCGTACTGTACACACAGCTTCACTCGTACTGTGTACACACAGGTTCACTCGTACTGTACACACAGCTTCACTCGTACTGTACACACAGGTTCACTCGTACTGTACACACAGGTTCACTCGTACTGTACACACAGGTTCACTCGTACTGTACACACAGGTTCACTCGTACTGTACACACAGGTTCACTCGTACTGTACACACAGCTTCACTCGTACTGTACACACAGCTTCACTCGTACTGTACACACAGGTTCACTCGTACTGTACACACAGGTTCACTCGTACTGTACACACAGGTTCACTCATACTGTACACACAGCTTCACTCGTACTGTACACACAGCTTCATGCGTACTGTACACACAGCTTCGCTCGTACTGTACACACAGGTTCACTCGTACTGTACACACAGGTTCACTCGTACTGTACACACAGGTTCACTCGTACTGTACACACAGCTTCACTCGTACTGTACACACAGGTTCACTCGTACTGTACACACAGCTTCACTCGTACTGTACACACAGCTTCACTCGTACTGTACACACAGCTTCACGCGTACTGTACACACAGCTTCACTCGTACTGTACACACAGGTTCACTCGTACTGTACACACAGGTTCACTCGTACTGTACACACAGCTTCACTCGTACTGTACACACAGCTTCACTCATACTGTACACACAGCTTCACTCGTTCTGTACACACAGCTTCACGCGTACTGTACACACAGGTTCACTCGTACTGTACACACAGGTTCACTCATACTGTACACACAGCTTCACTCGTACTGTACACACAGCTTCACTCGTACTGTACACACAGGAGGCTTTCCTCCTATCTTTCAGACAGGAGTTTGTCTGTGTCCGTAGGAACATATATGTCAGACTCTTCTCCTTTGTCCTGTGGTGTGCCTCAAGGTTCAGTGCTTGACCCTCTGCTGTTCAGCCTGTGTATGCTTCCTCTCGGAAAGATTACTGGTAGTTTTGGAGAGATATCTTATCATTGTTATGCTGATGATATTCAATTATATTTATCTTTTAGCCCTGATAGGCTGGACAAACTGTCCTTGTTGCACAATTGCTTAGCCTCCATTAACAACTGGATGGCCAACAACTTTCTGTAACTAAATCCAGACAAAACTGAGGTGCTGATTTTTGCCCAAGTCAACATTCCTCCTCAGATTAGGCAGGCCATGGGGGCTCTATCATACTCGGACTGTAATGTTGTGCGAAATCTGGGTGACATTTTTGATAAGTCTATGTGTTTTAGCAGTCATGTTAAATCTGTAGTGGGTTCCTGTTTTTTCCATCTCAGGAACATCGCCAAGATTAGATCTGTGGTTTCTAAGAAAGAGATGGAGATGCTTGTCCATGCTTTTATTTCTTCTCGTCTGGATTATTGCAACATACTGTACACTTGTTTAAACACATCCTCTATGGATAAACTGAAAGTGGTACAGCATGCAGAAAGACTTTTGTGTAAGACCAACAGTAGATCACATATTACACCTATGCTTAAGGCTCTTCATTGGCTTCCAGTTAGTTTCAGAGTACAGTTTAAAATCTTAACCATTACTTATAGAGCTTTGCATGGTCAAGCTCCCTCTTACATCCAGGATTTATTGCACGGACACACTTCTGGTCGCTCTTTGAGGTCTTCAGGCCAAGGCCTTTTAACTGTTCCTAGGACAGAGCCTTCTGTGTGGTGACTCTCTTCCATTAGCCTTGAGAGCCTTGGACTCTGTGGAAACTTTTAGAAAACACCTTAAGACATCTTTTTAGACAAGCATTTAACTAGCAATATGGCTGTGTATGTTATGTGTGTTATTTACATTTTTGTGAAGCACTTTGTGACCCTTCTTGTCTGTGAAAGGTGCTATAGAAATAAAGTTTACTTACTTACAGTTTTCTGATGCATTTTGGTTTTTAAAAAATGTCTTTGAAATGCTGTGTTTTCTGCTTGAACTGTATATCAGCTCTTTACATTTTTTGTGTAATGTTTGTCTTGAAAACTGTGCTTGTGCGTCACTCCTCTTATTAATAAATGCTACATGATTGTGTCTGATTCTAATAAAAAGTCATCAATCAAAAACTGTAGTAACAGATAAATCATAAATCACGGTGAATCAGAAAACAAGTGTTCATCTTAGTTGCATAATATCTATTAAAGTGCAGCTATGGAGATTAAGTTGAAAATGATCTCTTACCTTTTTAAGGCCATTTTTATTTCATATATCAGAATATATATTTATTATAAGTTTAAGATAAACGGGTGGGCATTTACACTTGAAGGTTTACTTAATTCACATTTATTTGTATAGTGTTTTTCACATCATTTCAAAGCAGCTTTACAGAACTCAACAGTTCTCATTCAAAAATTGCTAACTTTTTCAAATAATTACAAAGAAATGCAAGTAACACTTTGAATTAGATGTGACATTTTGAAGTAGAAAGATTAAAATAGTGTTTTCTTCCTAAACATTCTCCAATAGTCTTTGTGTAGAACTTTGCACATTGCTTTACCGTGCTCTTGCTGCAGAGACACTGTTTCTGCGCTCGCTCGAGTCGGAAGACCTCGGCTTTACTGTCAGGAATAACTCCATCAACACTTCCCAGGGGACTTCGCATGGGGTCACTATGGGATGGCAGTTTCCCGCCCTGTTGCATTATGGGAGCTCAGGTCTCAGGGTTTCCACAAGCATATGGTCACGAGTTGTTCTATATTCCCGTGGATCTCCATGAGAGACACAGGATTGGCTGAAGAACAAGCTTCTGCTGCGAAGGGTGATGTTTCACGTCGAGGTCCACAATGGCAGAACGCGTCTCTCCGTGTCTCAGGCTGTTCTGGGAACAGCTGGTCCGCTCTGAACAGATTGAGTCTGTGTGTGAGACCGTCTCTGATCAGTCGCCTACACACACACTTTTGGTATCGGTCCCGCTGTCGGACCAGCCCTCAATATACTGTACCGGTCTCAAGACTGGGATAGAGACCGTTTTTAAAAATTCTCTTTTGCTCACCAAGGCTGTGTTTATTTGATCAAAAATACAGCAAAAACAGTGAAATATTATTATAATGTAAATCATCTGTTTTCTATGTGAATATATAGTAAAGTGTAATTTATTCCTGTGATCAAAGCTGAATTTCCAGCATCATTACTCCAGTCTTCAGTGTCACATGATCCTTCACAAATCACTCTAATATGATGATTTGATGCTCAAGAAACATTTATGATTATTATCAGTGTTGAAAACAGTTGTGCTGCTTTACATTTATGTGGAAACTGTGATACATAACAATTTAAATTCAGCTTTGCATCACAGGAATAAATTACATTTCAACATATATTACAAAGAAAACAGTTCTTCTGTATTGTAATAATATTTCACTGTTTCTACCGTATTTTTGATCAAATAAATGCAGCCTTAATATTAAAATGAATATTTTTATATTTATGCATTTATTTTTTAAATCAAGTGATCCAACATTCTGACCAAAAATACACATTTGCATAGCCACAGATTCAGAACGATGCAAAACTGAAATTCTAAAAAGAATAATAATAATGAAAACAAATAGTATTATTAAATAATCAAGGCATGTTTTCCACACATTTTTGGAATAAACACAAGAAAGACTCATATTTGATTTGTATCCACCATTTGAACTATATAGACGCCTTAAACCTCGGACATCATTCCAGTTTTCCCAGTGTTCAGTCTCCAGGGATATCACCAGCTCTGGGTCTACCGCAGTAAACACTGTAAAACTGACAGGAAAACATGCACTGACTGAATGGCACAACACAATAAGGTGTTTCCTCTGTTTTAGGAAATTGTAATTGAATTCTCTGTCTCCTTTGGTCTTATGATCAGCTATAGTGTGTTTGTCTCTCCAGAAACATTTTACTCCACATAACCTTCATATTACATCATAACGGGATTTGCGGTACGCCACTAAGTACAGCAAACTATTTGTTTGGATGAATAGTGGTTAGTTGTAGTGCTAGGATGCTGTAAGTGTGTGTGTGTGATGGGTAGGTTTAGGGGTAGGGGGATAGAATATACAGCTTGTCCAGTATAAAAACCATTACGCCTATGGAATGTCCTCACAAGTATGTAGTAAAACAAATGTGTGTGCGCGCGTGCATTGCATGCCTGTTCAATGTGAACTTGAGCAGAGTGACTGAAAGGGAGATGGAGTGCAGAGAGCATTGACGTCTGCTTTATTGCATTGAGCAGGTGCTGGTAAAAAACCCTCGTCTAATGCGATTACAGAGAGAGAGAGAGAGAGAGAGAGAGAGAGAGAGAGAATGGCTAGATGGATGAGTCTCCTCTTTTATGTGCTTCTGTAAATGCTATTACTGCATGTGTCCTGGAAGAGCCTGAGTCTGAGCCAGCCGTTCCTCATAAAGGCCATCGCTCCTCCTCTTCATCACTGTCAGCTTCAGTGCATCTGCTCAATGACAAAACAAGGATAACACAAGAATGACACACTTGTTTAGTTGTTATAGAAATGTTTATCATGCATTCATTTGTTATTTCCATTTGATACCCTGATATGGTTTGATATGGTTTCCTCTTTATGCACACAGTCAAGGTCATCGCTAAACTCAGCTCAGAAATGTTTTAGGTTGACGTCTTCTTCTGACTGCCAGGCCCAGTCATCCATCATCCATCACCATCCATCCGTCCATCCATCCATTCGTCTATCCATCCATCACCATCCATCCATCCATCCATCCATCCGTCTATCCATCCATCATCCATCACCATCCATCCATCCATCATCCATCACCATCCATCCATCCATCCATCCATCCATCCATCCATCCATCCATTCGTCTATCCATCCATCATCCATCACCATCCATCCATCCATCCATCCATCCATCCATCCATCCATCCATCCATCCATCCGTCTATCCATCCATCACCATCCATCCATCCGTCTATCCATCCATCATCCATCACCATCCATCCATCCATCACCATCCATCCATCCATCCATCCATCCATCCATCCATCATCCATCACCATCCATCCATCCATCCATCACCATCCATCTATCCATCTATCCATCCATCCATCCATCCATCCATCCATCCATCCATCCATCCGTCTATCCATCCATCACCATCCATCCATCACCATCCATCCATCCATCCATCCATCCATCCATCTGTTGTTTTTACGTTGTGGACTGGACATGAGGAAGAGTCTGTATATTAGCTGGTGTCTATATAGGGGCTGTATATAATAGTCTAGGGACCTTCTCCATCTGGATCTCTAACCTCCACATGTGTGTGTATCAGCACTAAAGTCTTGTCTTTAACTGTCCCGAGTGGGCCGTTCCCTGCGCTGGCGTTTTGCTTAAAGAAGAGCCATTAGAATTACAATGATCCCTCATCCTGAGTCAGCACTGCTCCCAAGAGACAGTGCAATAATGTTCATCACAAAGCCAGCTTACAGAGAAGGACATAAGCAACTTGCTGATGTTTGAGTTTGCTGATAATGTTCTAACACGGTAGGAGTTTTACATTTTTATTTGATGTATTTACCTGAGTTATGTTAGTTGATCATATGGACACATAGTTAATGCAGTGAGAGCTTAAGTATGAGAATGAATGTCTAGATATATCCCAGCATAACGTATTGCAGTAATGAACATGTGTTGTTATTGTGGACACTTCAAAATAGTGGATAATTCTAGATACTTTATCTGATGGTTTATTTTATGTATCTTATTTTTTGGAATTCACGTTAGATTTTCTTCCATCAGCTCGTTAAAATGTGCTTCACTGACTTTCAGAAACTGCTATTCAGATTTTTGTACAACAACAAATTCATAAATACACCATTTACATTTGTTTACACTTCTACTTTTTTACATTTTAATCTGTACTAAAACATTCCAGCCCTTTTCAAAATGTTCTGATTCTTTATTATTGTTCTATTGGACATTAATCTGTTTGAAATATATGTATAAGTGCATTGATTTATCACATTTAGATGATATTTTGTAAGTAAAACGTATTATTAAGAGGACAAAAATTTGGTTTAACTTTTCAACCTTGTTTTTTGTTTGTTTTGTTTTGTGATACAATATAGTAATGATAGCATATACAGTGATAAAAGCTTCAGAAATTATCGTAAGACTGACACATGTCTATGTGTGTCCTATACCATAGCATCACAATTACATACTCTTTTGGATTTGAAAATGAATAAGTATTAGGGCATCCGAGCATTTCCCATGAGCTAATCACTGTCTTGGCTGGCCAAAAACTTAATTTGCATCTTCATAAACCACAGTTAGTCCCGTTATAGACCAAGAGAGATTGTGTAAGGGACATTTCATTTATTAGAAAGGGAGCAATTATGCAGAGTGGTGTTGGCAATCAACTGCAATGTGCTCAGAGGTCGACAACCGTTCCCTCAGGCATTGTAAATGCCTCTCATTTCCACCTCATTGTGTGTGTCATGTAGGAAATGATGTCTTGTCATTTTGTCTCTGTGTCTTGGGCTGCTGATCATTAACAGGTCTAGGGTTTTTAGTGTTTTAGCAAAACTTTAAACCAGTTTAGCTGAACCTGTCCGAGAACAGTACACAAGCAGTGGAAACAAAGACTCTCCCCTTTCTTTCTGTGGTGTACCTCAGGGTTCTGTCCTGGGCCCGTTCATCAAGTTAAAAGTTAAAAACATGGCTGGTGAACAATAAAAGAGGCATTTGCATACATATATATGTGGCTAACCACACTAAAGCGACACATTTCATTTTGGTGACTTCCAGAAAGGATTGTGGCAGTTCGCCCCCTAGTGGCAGGTGTAATGACCTGTCATTTAGTTTGTGAAACCAACTTTTCAGCCATACTGATCAGTGTGTTTTTGTTGGTTGTCGCCAGTAAAAGAGTGCAACAACATTTGGTAACACTTTATTTGATAGTGTTCTTGTAACATATGTTACATGTAGTTACTATAGTAATACCAGAAAAGTATGCATAATTACATGCAACTAACCCTCAACTTATCCTTAATCCTACCCTAACCCTATAGTAAGTACATGTTAATTATTAGTACTCAGTACTTAAATATATAATTACACTGTAACAATGACACCTTTAAATAGAGTGTAACCAAACATTTACTCTGCATATTGATCATGTTGGGATTAATAAATAGCATAATTAGCGAGCCATATAGGACAGGCTAGGATGGGCTATTGATGACTTTACTCATAACCATCAATTCTATAAAAGTAGCATGTATTTAGCATAAAGTTAGACAAAACAATTGACAATTTTCAGCTTGTGCACATAGTTTTTATTGTAATCCATCACATGCACTCAGATGGTCAGAATTTATATGGAAATCTCAGCCTGTATCTGATAGCCAAGCATCATTTAGTCTCCTTGCTTGTTGGATATGTTTTCATTAGTATGCAGCCTAGTAGCATTCTCTTCCTGAACGCCAGCTTTCTCTTATATCTGACATTCTCTCCACAGACTCACAGGCCCACAATCCATTTCTGAGGCTCCCAATGCATTATTGCAGTTTCATAGTGAGTAATTGGGACTCAGTGGGACGTGCACTCCTCTGTGAATTCACTGAAGTCATGTCGGATTTGTCCCAGAACTCCCGCTCGCTGACCAGCCTGTCCGATCCACTTCTCAGTCCAGTCTGCTGTCATTTCTTCATAACCAGATTCAGACTCCGTGTGCCCGCTGGAGTTTGTGCTCTCTTCTTTTGTTCCGAGCCCAGTCCTCCATCTCCCCGGAGACAGTGTTGTCCTATATTTGCATCGGCAGTCTTTAACTCATCCGGGCCCTGTTTGAAAGCGCACTTAAAAGCCCCTGGATGCAGATGGATCTGCTGTTCGCAATCTGTCTAGCTGCTTTTCAATGCAAGAACACAGCAGGGTTACGTGGACTCAAAACGGCATGATGATTATTGCTACAAAAACTCAATTTGACTTATTTCTCCTTTTCTACTGAATTTAAAAAAGCAAAACTTGAAGTTACAGGGATGCACGTACAGTGGAAGCGAATGAGGCCAATATTTAGAAGGGTCTAAAGGTAGAAATGTGATGCTTATAATTGTATACACTTGCATTCATTCTTTAATTAAAACTTTAGATTTTAAGTTGTTTAAATCGTTGTTTTTGCGACATTACCGAGTGAGTTTTACACATTACGTCATCATGGCAACTGAATTTAACTTTACAAAGACGAGGTTAGTGATTGATTTCATCTAATTTGTGTCTGGAATGTGTGATATTTGTCTTCTACAGTGATATTGTAATTGTTGTTGTAACGATGTGCGAGCTGATATTGAGTATGTCACTCACTCAGCAAAAAACTAATAAAAACACACTTTGAGAGTGAGATTTAGTGGCAAAATCCCATTAAATATCGAGCTATAATTACTCTTAAATATTGCACACCCATATTTAGGTCTAGTTATCTACAAATAAACATAATGCTACAAGTGCTGTCAGTTGAGGCCTAAATGAAAATGTCCTGATTTTCATCACGCTTGACCACGCGAAAGGTAGTGAACTCAACGGTATCGTGAACTCAACGGTGTCCTGAACTCAACTGTGTCGTGAACTCAACGGTGTCGTGAACTCAACGGTGTCGTGAACTCAACGGTGTCCTGAACTCAACGGTGTCGTGAACTCAACGGTGTCCTGAACTCAACGGTGTCGTGAACTCAACGGTGTCGTGAACTCAACGGTGTCGTGAACTCAACGGTGTCGTGAACTCAACGGTGTCCTGAACTCAACGGTGTCGTGAACTCAACGGTCCTGAACTCAACGGTGTCCTGAACTCAACGGTGTCGTGAACTCAACGGTGTCCTGAACTCAACGGTGTCCTGAACTCAACGGTGTCGTGAACTCAACGGTCCTGAACTCAACGGTGTCCTGAACTCAACGGTGTCGTGAACTCAACGGTGTCCTGAACTCAACGGTGTCCTGAACTCAACGGTGTCCTGAACTCCACGGTGTCCTGAACTCAACGGTGTCCTGAACTCAACTGTGTCGTGAACTCAACGGTGTCGTGAACTCAACGGTATCGTGAACTCAACAGTGTCCTGAACTCAACGGTGTCGTGAACTCAACGGTGTCGTGAACTCAACGGTGTCCTGAACTCAACGGTCCTGAACTCAACGGTGTCCTGAACTCAACGGTGTCGTGAACTCAACGGTGTCGTGAACTCAACGGTGTCGTGAACTCAACGGTATCGTGAACTCAACGGTGTCGTGAACTCAACGGTGTCGTGAACTCAACGGTGTCGTGAACTCAACGGTGTCCTGAACTCAACGGTGTCCTGAACTCAACGGTGTCGTGAACTCAACGGTGTCGTGAACTCAACGGTATCGTGAACTCAACGGTGTCCTGAACTCAACGGTGTCCTGAACTCAACGGTGTCCTGAACTCAACGGTGTCGTGAACTCAACTGTGTCGTGAACTCAACGGTATCGTGAACTCAACGGTGTCGTGAACTCAACGGTGTCCTGAACTCAACGGTGTCCTGAACTCAACGGTGTCCTGAACTCAACGGTGTCGTGAACTCAACGGTGTCGTGAACTCAACGGTGTCCTGAACTCAACGGTGTCGTGAACTCAACGGTGTCGTGAACTCAACGGTGTCCTGAACTCAACGGTGTCCTGAACTCAACGTTTGTCGTGAACTCAACGGTCCTGAACTCAACGGTATCGTGAACTCAACGGTGTCCTGAACTCAACGGTGTCCTGAACTCAACGTTTGTCGTGAACTCAACGGTGTCGTGAACTCAACGGTGTCGTGAACTCAACGGTCCTGAACTCAACGGTCCTGAACTCAACGGTGTCCTGAACTCAACGGTG
>NC_138734.1:1802885-1817885 GCF_965113295.1 Leuciscus leuciscus
ATATATATATACACTCACCTAAAGGATTATTAGGAACACCATACTAATACTGTGTTTGACCCCCTTTCGCCTTCAGAACTGCCTTAATTCTACGTGGCATTGATTCAACAAGGTGCTGAAAGCATTCTTTAGAAATGTTGGCCCATATTGATAGGATAGCATCTTGCAGTTGATGGAGATTTGTGGGATGCACATCCAGGGCACGAAGCTCCCGTTCCACCACATCCCAAAGATGCTCTATTGGGTTGAGATCTGGTGACTGTGGGGGCCATTTTAGTACAGTGAACTCATTGTCATGTTCAAGAAACCAATTTGAAATGATTCGAGCTTTGTGACATGGTGCATTATCCTGCTGGAAGTAGCCATCAGAGGATGGGTACATGGTGGTCATAAAGGGATGGACATGGTCAGAAACAATGCTCAGGTAGGCCGTGGCATTTAAACGATGCCCAATTGGCACTAAGGGGCCTAAAGTGTGCCAAGAAAACATCCCCCACACCATTACACCACCACCACCAGCCTGCACAGTGGTAACAAGGCATGATGGATCCATGTTCTCATTCTGTTTATGCCAAATTCTGACTCTACCATCTGAATGTCTCAACAGAAATCGAGACTCATCAGACCAGGCAACATTTTTCCAGTCTTCAACTATCCAATCTTGGTGAGCTCGTGCAAATTGTAGCCTCTTTTTCCTATTTGTAGTGGAGATGAGTGGTACCCGGTGGGGTCTTCTGCTGTTGTAGCCCATCCGCCTCAAGGTTGTGCGTGTTGTGGCTTCACAAATGCTTTGCTGCATACCTCGGTTGTAACGAGTGGTTATTTCAGTCAAAGTTGCTCTTCTATCAGCTTGAATCAGTCGGCCCATTCTCCTCTGACCTCTAGCATCAACAAGGCATTTTCGCCCACATGACTGCCGCATACTGGATGTTTTTCCCTTTTCACACCATTCTTTGTAAACCCTAGAAATGGTTGTGCGTGAAAATCCCAGTAACTGAGCAGATTGTGAAATACTCAGACCGGCCCGTCTGGCACCAACAACCATGCCACGCTCAAAATTGCTTAAATCACCTTTCTTTCCCATTCTGACATTCAGTTTGGAGTTCAGGAGATTGTCTTGACCAGGACCACACCCCTAAATGCATTGAAGCAACTGCCATGTGATTGGTTGATTAGATAATTGCATTAATGAGAAATTGAACAGGTGTTCCTAATAATCCTTTAGGTGAGTGTATATATGTTTTTTTTTTGTTTTTTTTTAAACAAATCTACACTATTTAAATTGTTAAAAATGATTTACATTTATTGGCTTATTGGTATCGATCAGAAATTCAGTGATGTTGTATGATTCTCAGTCTTCCAACACATTCACAGGTTATTTTTCATATAAAGGCTGAATATTTGAAGTGATTTCCCTGAACTGTCCTGTGAAGACAACAGTCTGATACGAACATACACACACACACACACACACACACACACATGTTCTAAAGCTGCCGGTGAGTTAAAGCATCTTCCCAGAATCCTCTGTTCTTCTGATCTGATCTCTGATGGAGGACACACACAGACTCACTCCACACACACACACACACACACACACACACACACACACACACACACACACACACACACACACACACACACACTCGCTCCCAGTCTCAGCGATCGGATGATCTGCAGCTGTCCGAGTCATACAGCAGACACACACACACTTCTGAGACAGACACACACACACCTCTGACTCGACACGTCTCTCTCTGTTGTAATTATCCGTCTGCTGAACACTAACAGGAGGATGAGGTTGGCTTTTAAAAGAGTCTAATCAAGCACAATGAGAAAAGGGAAATCAGGACGTCCCTTAATGAAGAACAGGAGATCTGCCAAACTGCGATACGGCGAGTAATAAACCGATGAATGGTGCCGTCGACAGGTGGTGTTTAAAACTCACAGTGGCTGTCGTGAATGTTTTCTCATTCAAGTTACACAAGTTACACAAAACGACGTTTCAAGGCTTCTGTTGAACAAGGCTGCATATATTTCATAAAAAACACGCACATGCACACTCACACTTACACTCACACTTACGCACACTCACACACATGCACACTCACACTTACACTCACACTCACACACACTCACACACATGCACACTCACACACATGCACACTCACACTTGCGCACACACACACAAACACACACACACACACACACACACACACACACACACTCACACTCACACGCTCATACACACACACGCACACTCACACTCACACGCTCATACACACACACACACACTCACACTCACACACTCATACACACTCACACTTGCACACACACACACACACACACAAACACACACACACACACACACGCTCACACTCACACGCTCATACACACACACACACACACACACACACACACACACACACACACACACACACACACACACACACACACAAATCCCAATGGAAAAAATACTTCTGATCCATTGCGCAGTTGCCCTCTATTGTGACGTGTGTGTGTGTGTGTGTGTGTGTGTGTGTGTGTGTGTGTGTGTGTGTGTGTGTGTGTGTGTGTGTGTGTGTGTGTGTGTGTCAGTGTGTGTGTGTGTGTCTTGAGTGTGTGTCGCACCATAAATTCGATGTTCTCTGAATCAGAGCGAGTCTCAGATGTTTGACTGAACTGTGAGCTGCTGATACTCAGATGTTCTTCATCACAGATTTATTCCTGATGAGGTTTTCACACACACTTGTCCTTCTGTTGTGTTTCTGCAGTTTATGAGTTGTGTTTCTGCAGTTTATGATTGTGTTTCTGCAGTTTATGAGGCGCTGCGTGTGTTTCTGCAACTCAATGATTGTGAGCTCAGCAAATGAGACGCATATAATTATGTTTCAGTGCCAGATGTTTCTCAACGATCCGATCCAACTGAGAGCTAATGAGTTAATGTGAGTGTGTGTGTGTGACACATGTGTGTGTTGGTCAGTGATGTGGGAAGGGGACTTTAGGTGTGTGTGTGTGTGTGTGTGTGTGTGTGTGTGTGTGTGTGTGTGTGTGTGTGTGTGTGTGTGTGTGTGTGTGTGTGTGTGTGTGTGTGTGTGTGTGTGTGTGTGTGTGTCTGTGTGTGTGTGTGTGTGACACATTGTGAGTGTTGGTCAGTGATGTGGGAAGGGGACTTTAGGAGTGTGTGTGTGTGTGTGACACATGTGAGTGTTGGTCAGTGATGTGGGGGGGGGGACTTTAGGAGTGTGTGTGTGTGTGTGTGTGACACATGTGAGTGTTGGTCAGTGATGTGGGAAGGGGACTTTAGGAGTGTGTGTGTGTGTGTGTGTGTGTGTGTGTGTGTGTGTGTGTGTGTGTGTGTGTGTGTGTGTATGTGTGTGTGACACATGTGAGTGTTGGTCAGTGATGTGGGAAGGGGACTTTAGGAGTGTGTGTGTGTGTGTGTGTGTGTGTGTGTGTGTGTGTGTGTGTGTGTGTGTGTGTGTGTGTGTGTGTGTGTGTGTGTGTGTGTGTGTGTGTGTGACACATGTGAGTGTTGGTCAGTGATGTGGGAAGGGGACTTTAGGAGTGTGTGTGTGTGTGTGGCACATGTGAGTGTTGGTCAGTGATGTGGGAAGGGGACTTTAGGAGTGTGTGTGTGTGTGTGTGTGACACATGTGAGTGTTGGTCAGTGATGTGGGGAGGGGACTTTAGGAGTGTGTGTGTGTGTGTGTGTGTGTGTGTGTGTGTGTGTGTGTGTGTGTGTGTGTGTGTGTGTGTGTGTGTGTGTGTGTGTGACACATGTGAGTGTTGGTCAGTGATGTGGGAAGGGGACTTTAGGAGTGTGTGTGTGTGTGTGTGTGTGTGTGTGTGTGTGTGTGTGTGTGTGTGTGTGTGTGTGTGTGTGTGACACATGTGAGTGTTGGTCAGTGATGTGGGAAGGGGACTTTAGGAGTGTGTGTATGTGTGTGTGTGTGTGTGTGTGTGTGTGTGTGTGTGTGTGTGTGACACATGTGAGTGTTGGTCAGTGATGTGGGAAGGGGACTTTAGGAGTGTGTGTGTGTGTGTGTGTGTGTGTGTGTGTGTGTGTGTGTGTGTGTGTGTGTGTGTGTGTGTGTGTGTGTGTGTGTGTGTGTGTGTGTGTGTGTGTGTGTGTGTGTGTGTGTGACACATGTGAGTGTTGGTCAGTGATGTGGGAAGGGGACTTTAGGAGTGTGTGTGTGTGTGTCTGTGAAGTTTTCCCCTTTCAGAAACATTAAAACATCTCACCGACCCCAAACTTGCATTATCATCGGTTGAGCCAAATGTCCTATTGACCCACAACACGGTAGAAGAATGGCTAAGTTAATGAATTTTGATTGCTTTGAATATTTTGTTTTTAAATCTCTCTGCCACAGGAATCTTGTTTGTATGGAGCCGTGGTGCTGGAAATATATGAGATAGGAGGACAAAATATATCTAAAAACATTCATTCCCCCGAGAAAAGTTGCGTTCACTCGCAAAGAACTCGAGGTTTGGAGGGGAATGTACATTTTCTTGTGGGAATGTGGAAGCATTAGCTTATTATTTTTCCTCCCATCTCATATTTTTTCCCCACCACCATTGTTTGCTCCCAGTGCTGCTTTATTCTCTGAGAAGGTGTGTGTGAATGTGTGAATGACGCTTCATTGTGGCACAAAACCTTCCTGAATCTCTTCCGTGAAACAGACATGGATTTTTCCGCTGTGTCATGAAGCTCTGTGTCCTCTGGCGTGTTCTCACACTCTGACCTCCACACACACACAGATGAGTGGAGTGAGATAGTGTGTGTGAGAAGAGTGAGAGTGTGTGTGTGAGATGAGTGAAAGTGTGTGTGAGATGAGTGAGAGAGTATGTGTAAGATGAGTGAGAGAGTTTGTTTTGAGATGAGTGAGAGAGTGTGTGTGAGATGAGTGGAGTGAGAGAGTGTGTGTGAGATGAGTGAGAGTGAGTGAGTGTGTGTGAGATGAGTGGAGTGAGAGAGTGTGTGTGAGATGAGTGAGAGTGAGAGAGTGTGTGTGAGACGAGTGGAGTGAGAGAGTGTGTGTGTGAGATGAGTGGAGTGAGAGAGTGTGTGTGAGATGAGTGGAGTGAGAGAGTGTGTGTGAGATGAGTGAGAGTGAGTGAGTGAGTGTGTGTGAGATGAGTGGAGTGAGAGAGTGTGTGTGAGATGAGTGAGAGTGAGAGAGTGTGTGTGAGATGAGTGGAGTGAGAGAGTGTGTGTAAGATGCGTGAGAGTGTGTGTGAGATGAGTGGAGTGAGAGAGTGTGTGTGAGATGAATGAGAGTGAGTGAGTGTGTGTGAGATGAGTGGAGTGAGAGAGTGTGTGTGAGATGAGTGAGAGAGTGTGTGTGAGATGAGTGGAGTGAGAGAGTGTGTGATATGAGTGAGAGTGTGTGTGTGTGTGTGTGTGTGTGTGTGTGTGTGTGTGTGTGTGTGTGTGTGTGTGTGTGTGTGTGTGTGTGTGAGATGAGTGGAGTGAGAGAGTGTGTGTGAGATGAATGAGAGTGAGTGAGTGTGTGTGTGTGAGATGAGTGGAGTGAGAGAGTGTGTGTGAGATGAGTGAGAGAGTGTGTGTGAGATGAGTGGAGTGAGAGTGTGTGTGATATGAGTGAGAGAGTGAGAGTGAGAGAGTGTGTGTGAGATGAGTGGAGTGAGAGAGTGTGTGTGTGAGATGAGTGGAGTGAGAGAGTTTGTGTGAGATGAGTGAGATTGTCTGTGTAAGATGAGTGAGAGAGTTTGTTTGAGATGAGTGAGAGTAAGAGAGTGTGTGTGAGATGAGTGAGCGTGATAGTGTGTGTGTAAGATGAGTGAGAGAGTTTGTATGAGATGAGTGAGAGTGAGAGCGTGTGTGTGAGAGTGAGCGAGTGTGTGTGAGATGAGTGGAGTGAGATAGTGTGTGTAAGATGAGTGAGAGAGTGTGTGTGAGATGAGTGGAGTGAGAGAGTGTGTGAGATGAGTGGAGTGAGAGAGTGTGTGTGAGATGAGTGAGAGTGAGTGGGTGTGTGTGAGATGAGTGGAGTGGAGTGAGATGAGTGAGAGAGTGTGTGTGAGATGAGAGAGAGTGTGTGTGAGGTGAGTGAGAGTGATAGAGTGTGTGTGAGTTGAGTGGAGTGAGAGAGTGTGTGTGAGATGAGTGGAGTGAGAGAGTGTGTGTGGAATGAGTGGAGTGAGAGTGTGTGTGTGAGATGAGTGAGAGTGAGAGAGTGTGTGTGAGATGAGTGGAGTGAGAGTGTGTGTGTGTGTGTGTGTGTGTGTGTGTGTGTGTGTGTGTGTGTGTGTGTGTGTGTGTGTGTGTGTGTGTGTGTGTGTGTGTGAGAGATGAGTGAGAGTGAGAGAGTGTGTGTGAGATGAGAGTGTGTGAGAGATGAGTGAGAGTGTGTGTGAGAGATGAGTGAGAGAGTGTGTGTGTGTGTGTGTGTGTGTGTGTGTGTGTGTGTGTGTGTGTGTGTGTGTGAGAGAGATGAGTGAGTGAATGTGTGTGAGAGATGAGTGAGTGAGTGTGTGTGTGAGATGAGTGAGAGTGTGTGTGTGAGATGAGTGAGAGTGAGAGTGTGTGTGAGATGAGTGAGAGTGTGTGTGTGTGTGTGTGTGTGTGTGTGTGTGTGTGTGTGTGTGTGTGTGTGTGTGTGTGTGTGTGTGAGATGAGTGAGAGAGTGTGTGTGATTAGTGAAAGTGAGAGTGAGAGAGTGTGTGTGAGATGAGTGAGAGAGTGTGTGTGATATGAGTGGAGTGAGAGAGTGTGTGTGAGATGAGTGGGGTGAGAGAGTGTGTGTGTTAGATGAGTGAGAGAGAGTGTGTGTGAGGTGAGATGAGTGGAGTGAGAGAGAGTGTGTGTGTGTGTGTGTGTGTGTGTGTGTGTGTGTGTGTGTGTGTGTGTGTGTGTGTGTGTGTGTGTGTGTGTGTGTGTGTGTGTGTGTGTGTGTGTGTGTGTGTGTGTGTGTGTGAGAGATGAGTGGAGTGAGAGAGTGTATGAGTGAGAGTGAGAGTGTGTGTGAGATGAGTGTGAGTGAGACTGTGTGTGAGATGAGTGAGAGTGAGAGTGTGTGTGTGAGATGAGTGAGAGAGTGTGTGTGAGATTAGTGAGAGTGAGTGAGTGTGTGTGAGATGAGTGAGAGAGAGTGAGATAGTGTGTGTGAGATGAATGAGAGTGAGAGAGTGTGTGTGTGTGTGTGTGAGAGAGTGAGAGAGTGTGTGTGTATGGCAAGCCATTTAACATTTAATCATTTAAACCGACTAGTCTCTATTTTCATGCTACTAGTACTTAGTTTTTAGATACTAGTATATATTCCATTAAGTACTAGTACTTATTCATTAGCTACTAGTGTTTATTCATTAGCTACTAGTGCCTATTCTTTAGATACTAGTACCTTTTTAAAGATACTAGTACTTATTCATTAGTTACTAGTTCTTATTTATAGATACTAGTACTTATTCATTAGTTACTAGTACTTATTATTAGATACTAGTACTTATTCATTAGATACTAGTACTTATTTCAATAGTGACTAGTAACTATTCTTTTGTTACTAGTAACTATTCTTTTGTTACTAGTAACAAATACATTTTTTTGCCATTGACTTCTATAGGGATCTGTCATTCAGATATCAACTATTCAGTTCTGACTAGTATGTATTCCAATTGTGACTAGTACGTATTTATTAGATACTAGTAGTTATTCATTAGGCACTAGTACTTATTTTTTTAGATACTAGTACCTATTTCTAGATGCTAGTATTTATTCAATAAATACTAGTACTAAGTCATTAGATACTAGTACCTGTTAAATAGATACTAGTACCTATTAAATAGATACTAGTACTTATTCATTAGCTACTAGTACTTATTCAATAGATACTAGTACTTATTCATTAGATACTAGTACTTATTCATTAGATTCTAGTACCTATTAATTAGATACTAGTACTTATTAATTAGCTAATAGTATCTATTCAATATATACTAGTACCTATTTATTAGATACTAGTATTTATTCCAAATGTTACTAGTAAGATTTTGTATTTTACTAGTAAGATTTTTCCAGTGGCCGTTCTGACTAGTCATAACATAAGACGAGTAAAAAAGCAGTTGTGTGACTAGTAAAATAAGAATAGTTACTAGTAACAATTACAAAAGTGTCTAATAAATAAGTACTAGTATCTATTGAATAAGTACTAGTATCTAATGAATAAGTACTAGTATCTAATGAATACGTACTAGTATCTATTTAATAGGTACTAGTATCTAATGAATAGGTACTAGTGTCTAATAAAGAAGTACTAGTATCTAAAGAATAAGTACTAGTATCTAATGAATAAGTACTAGTATCTATTTAATAGGTACTAGTATCTAATGAATAAGTACTAGTATCTAATAATACGTTCTAGTAACTAATGCATAAGTACTAGTATCTAATAAATAAGAACTAGTATCTAATGAAAAAGTACTAGTGTCTAATAAATAAGAACTAGTCACTATTGGAATAAGTACTAGTATCTAATAAATAAGAACTAGTATCTAATGAATAAGTACTAGTACTTAATGGAATAGATACTAGTATCTAAAAAATAAGTACTCGTAGTATGAAAATAGAGACTAGTCGGTTTAAATGATTAAATGTTAAAACGGCTTGCCATAGTGTGTGAGATGAGTGAGAGTGTGTGTGAGATGAGTGAGAGTGAGAGAGTGTGTGTGAGATGAGTGAGAGTGAGAGAGTGTGTGTGTGAGATGAGTGAGAGTGAAAGAGTGTGTGTGAGATGAGTGAGAGTGAGAGAGTGTGAGTGAGAGTGAGAGAGTGTGAGTGAGAGTGAGAGAGAGTGTGTGAGATGAGTGAGAGTGAGAGAGTGTGTGTGTGAGATGAGTGAGAGTGTGTGTGAGATTAGTGAGTGAGTGTGAGTGTGAGTGAGAGTGAAAGAGTGTGTGTGAGATGAGTGAGAGTGAGAGAGTGTGTGTGAGATTAGTGAGTGAGTGTGAGTGTGAGTGAGAGTGAAAGAGTGTGTGTGAGATTAGTGAGAGTGAGAGCGTGTGAGTGAGAGTGAGAGAGTGTGTGTGTGAGTGTGAGTGAGAGAGTGTGTGTGAGAGAGTAACAGTTCCTGTCAGTGTAATTGTTATGTGTATCTGATGGTCCAGATCAGTGTGTTCAGTTTCAGCAGTAAATCCACTCGTGAACAGTTTCTAGTGTTTTGTGTTTGTTGTTATTATTTTTTCATATTAATGCACTGGGGTTTTACCATTACAAACCATTACAGGACTCCAGTGTAAAACAAAACACTTTTTACTGATGTACTTTCATAAGAACATTAACATATTTAAATATGATATATTAAATTAGCATTATGCATAATGTGGAATATAATTTTTTTATTTATGGCTGTATGATATCCATTTTATTTTGCACATGTTTTTTTTCTGTTTTAGTGGTTTATTTAAATTATAAATAATTATTTTTAATAATTAAAAAGGTCTCTAACCAATTGAATTCATAATTTCATTCACACACAACATGCAGACTTACATATGTATCAAGGCAAGGCAAGGCAAGGCAAGTTTATTTATATAGCACATTTCATACACAATGGCAATTCAAAGTGCTTTACATAGAAGAAATTAAAATAAGAAAAATAAATAAGAATAATTAAAACAGTTTAGAAAAATAAAATGAAATACAGTACAGTACAGTCGGACGAACAGCGGCACAGTGCTCATTCAGTAAATGCATAGCTAAACAAAAGTGTTTTGAGTCTGGATTTGAATGTGACCACTGTAGGAGCACATCTGATCTCTTCTGGAAGCTGGTTCCAGCTGCGGCTGGCATAATAGCTAAAAGCAGACTCACCATGTTTAGAGTGAACCCTTGGTATTTCTAGCTGATATGATCCTAATGATCTGAGTGATCTGTTGGGTTTATATTCAGTGAGCATATCTGCAATGTATTGAGGTCCTAGGCCATTGAATGATTTATATACCAGTAATAATACTTTAAAATCAATCCTAAATCTAACTGGGAGCCAGTGTAAAGACCTGAGGACTGGTGTGATATGTTCATATTTTCTGGTTCTGCTCAGAATCCTGGCGGCAGCGTTCTGTATGAGCTGCAACTGTCTTATGGTCTTTTTGGGAAGGCCAGTGAGGAGACCATTACAATAATCCACCCTGCTGGTGATGAAAGCATGCACAAGTTTCTCTAAGTCTTGTCTGGAAACAAAGCATCTAATTCTTGCAATATTTTTTAGATGATAGTATGCTGATTTAGTTATTGCTTTGACATGACTACTGAAACTAAGGTCTGACTCTAGTGTCACACCAAGATTCCTGACTTGATTTTTAGTTGTTTGACCCCTGGAGTGAAGGTATGCGTTCACCTTGAGAACTTCATCTTTGTTTCCAAATGCAATGACTTCAGTTTTATCTTTGTTTAACTGAAGAAAGTTTTGACACATCCAACTGTTGACTTCATCAATGCATTGGCACAGGGAGTCAATGGGGCTGTAATCGTTGGGCGATAGGGCTAAGTACAGCTGTGTGTCGTCTGCATAGCTGTGGTAAGCAATTTGGTTGTTTCTCATTATTTGGCTCATTGGGAGCATATACAGGTTGAACAGGAGTGGCGCAAGAATTGAGCCTTGAGGGACTCCGCATGTCATGGATGTCCACTCAGACTTATGGTCTCCTATACTCACATAATAACCTCTCCCATCTAAGTATGACCTGAACCATTTTAGGACTATCCCAGAAAGCCCCACCCAGTTTTCCAGCCTGTCCAGAAGTATGTTATGATCGACAGTGTCAAATGCAGCACTGAGGTCGAGTAGTACCAGCACTGATAATTTGCCTGAATCAGTATTTAAGCGAATATCGTTTATTATCTTTATGAGCGCTGTCTCTGTGCTGTGATGCGGTCGGAAACCAGATTGAAAATTGTCAAAGTATCCATTCGAGCTTAAGAATTTGTTCAGCTGATTGAAGACAACTTTTTCTATGATCTTGCCTATGAAAGGAAGATTTGAGATCGGTCTATAGTTGCTTAATATGGTCTTATCCAGATTGTTCTTTTTCAGGAGGGGCTTGACAACTGCAGTTTTCAGGGAGTTTCGAAAACTCCCAGAGAGAAGTGAGGCATTTACCACTTCTAGAAGATCTGCTTCTAAACTGTTTAGCACACTTTTAAAAAAAGATGTGGGAAGTGTGTCAAGAGCGCATGTTGATGTTTTAAGGTGCTGTACGGTTTCTACCAAAATTTTGCCATCAATTTTATTGAAATCAGACACTACTTTTCAGGTGGTCTGATCTGTCTGACCCCAGCACAACTCAAGGATGTGCTGATCACCTTTCTGATATTATTGATTTTGTCAGAGAAGAAAGAAGCAAACTCACTGCACTTGCTGTCTGAGAGCATTTCACTGGGAATCTGGCTTGGGGGGTTTGTCAGTCTCTCTACAGTAGCAAAAAGAGTGCGTGTGTTGTTTAAATTGCAGTTTATAATATTTGAGAAGAAAGTCTGTCTAGCTTTGCCTAGTTCCATATTGAAAGCATGCAGGCTGTCTTTGTAGATGTTATAATGGACTACAAGTTTTGTCTTCCGCCACATGCGCTCTGCTTTTCTGCATTGTCTTTTCATATTTTGCACTGCTGTTGAGTTTCTCCAAGGTGCTTTTTGTCTGCCACTCTTCTTCCTGACTTTAACAGGAGCAATATCATCAATTACACTTTTAACTTTTGAGTTAAAAGAATCAAGGAGAAAATCAACAGAGTCAGCAGATATGCTTGGTGTTAAGGATATAGCCTTCATAAATAGTACACTAGTGTTCTCATTTAAGCATCTCTTCTTGACAGACACAGATCTAGCTTCAGTGGCAGGAGAGATCAATATATCAAAGAAAATACAGAAATGATCAGACAGTGCTACATCCTTAATAACAATCGATGAAATGTTTAGACCCTTACTGATAAGTAAATCTAGAGTGTGTCCATGATTGTGTGTGGGTCCATGTACATGCTGAGTCTGATCAAACGTTTTTAAAACAGTTTTGATTTATTTTGCCATATTGTTTTCTGCATTATCTATGTGAATGTTCAAATCTCCAGCAATGGCAAAACAGTCAAACTCTGAGGTAATTGTTGATAACAGTTCTGTAAAGTCCTCAGCAAAGGCTGGAGAGTATTTTGGAGGCCTGTAAATAATGATGAGTAAAATGCGTGGAGCACCTTTTAACACAGTACCCAGATATTCGAAAGACGAGTAGTTCCCAAATGATATTTGCTTACATTGATAGATATCTTTAAAAAGAGCAGCTAGACCCCCACCTCTCTTAACAGCTCTGCAGACACTCATACAAGTAAAGTTAGGAGGGGATGTTTCATTGAGGATTGTTGCACTGCAGCTGTCTTCTAGCCAGGTTTCATTTAGAAGCATAAAATCCAGGTTGTTTGTGGTTATTAAGTCATTGACTAGAAGTGATTTATTTTTAAGTGAGCGAATGTTTAAAATTGCTAACTTAACAGTCTTACTTTTTTTCCCTACACCAATCTTAGTTAGACGTGCAATAGGCACCAGATTAGTTGAGTTTGCTGTACGGCTATTGAAGGCCTTAGACTTTCTATCTTGTAATAGAACAGCAATAGAGAAAGATACAGGCACACTATCAGTCTTTAATATAATCCACATCACTATTTGATGAAGTGTTTATTCATCCAAAAGTTGCCAAATTCCATGACATTCCTTATTATACAGTAAATTCCATTTTTATGACTGGATTCCATGATTCAGTTTATGCATCGAGGAAATCATATGGCATTAAATGATATATATTATAATGTTAACTTATACATCAAATCAATATTTTGGAAATTGGTATCTTCGAGGACCCTCGGATGAATTAATGGAAAATTCACTCATAATTAAAGTCTTTCATCATTAATTCACGCTTTTATTCCAAACCAATAAAAAATCCCTCACCTGATTGACTTTGTTCCCTTTCTCTCAGTATGATAATACATCATTTATGTCTTGTTGTTTATGATAATACATCATTTATCTCTCGTTGTTTATGATAATTCATAATTTATCTGTTGTTGATCAGTCTCGTCTTTGCAACAGGAGACTCTCAGTGTTCTGAAGCTCATAGTGCTGTCCGAGAGTTGCAGATGGTGTGTGTGTGTGTGTGTGTGTGTGTGTTCGTCCCAGGGTTCGGGAAGCTCTGAGTGTGTTACAGCAGATGGAGGATTATCCAAACAAGCGGACAAATTACCCATAATCCCGTTGTGCTCGGGCTGCGTGAGGGTGGCGGCTCGCCCGGCCTGGAGAATCGGAGCCAGTGGGTCACTCCAACTCCAGCTTTTATGACAGAATCACGTTCATTTGCATAATGTTTTTGTGCGGTGTGCTTTATGGATTCAAGCTGTAAAGCAGTTTCATTTTCATCTTTTTGCTTTTTGTTTGCATTAATTTGCATGCTTTTTTTGTGCTGTGTGATTTATAGATTCAACGTGTCATGCATCTTAATTTTTGGCTTTTTTGTATCTTATTAATTTGCATGATTTTTTTTGCAATGTTATTTATAGATTCAATGTGCAATGCATTTTATTTTCTTCTCATATTTTTTTGCTTTTTGTATAATTAATATGCATGCTTTTCTGTGCGGTGTGCTTTATTGATTCAATGTCTAATACAGCTAAATGTTCAGCATTTTGCTTTTTTGTATCTTATTAATTTGCATGCTTTTTTGTGCAGTGTGATTTATAGATTCAACGTGTCATGCATCTTAATTTTTAGCTTTTTTGTATCACATTAAATTGCATGCTTTTTTTGTGCAGTATGCTTTATGGATTCAAGCTGTAATGCATCTTAATTTTTGGCTTCTTGCTTTTTTGCATCTTATTAACTTGCATGCTTTTTTGTAATGTTATTTATAGATTCAATGTGCAATACATTTATTTTTTCTTCTCATATTGGCTTTTTGCTTTTTCGTATCATTAATTTGCATGCTTTTGTGTACAGTGGTTCAATCTTTAATGCATGTCCATTTTTCTTATCTCATATTCGTGGATTTTTGCGTATTTGACAGGTTAGTTCCTGGAGCTCAACAGGAATTGTTTAGAGGCAAGCACGTTGCAGGCCAGGCTTGAACCTGTATAGTACGCATGAGCACCAATGCCGAAAATACTTCAGAATCACATGCACTAACCTCTCTTTTCTTTTTCATTTTACAACCAAGAGTTGTTTGAGAGACATTGCTAGTGTGCTTCTCTATAAACGCTGGTGTTCTTCATAAACCCACAGTGTTCACTAATAAATAGCTTTTTATTCCCGTGAAGTGCCATTGACTTAGTTAATTGAATGAAAGCTAAAACACAGAGGAGCTGCGGCTCTCGAGCTCTTTCCTCTTCAGATAGTAAGAGCAGCCGAGGCGTTTGATGTTACTCAGTTTCCAGGAGAAAGAAGTGATTTAAAAGCTATAAGCATGAGATGCGCTGTAACCCACATCATCACATGAAGAGCTGGCAGAATCCCTCATTCGGCTCATTCTCCAGTGTGTGGAAGCAGATCGTGAAGAACTGGCTCTTTAACCCGATCCAAGACTTGTGTAATTGTGTAATTGTGTTGCTGTGTTTGCTGCACACTGACTGATGTCGGATCATTGTCCCGATACTACAGCGTTTCCCTGTGTTGCTCAGAGAGACTGTGTGTGTGTGTGTGTGTGTGTGTGTGTGTGTGTGTGTGTGTGTGTGTTATTAATGTATGCTGTGATTGTGTAGATCTTCACACATCAGAGGTTATTGAGACTCTGACAAGCCTAGAAATCATCATAACACAACTCTCTCTGTGCTTTATCTGAGGATGTTCAGAAGTCGGCAGTGTTTGTCATGATGTCAGTGCTTGAGCCGTTTGATGGGGTTTATGAGAAATAAAGTGCAATTGTGAGGAATGAAGTCATAATTATGTGAAATAGTCACAATTTCTTTGCTGCTTGTTTTACTTTGAGGCTCAAGTGGCTTTCCTAAAAT
>NC_138734.1:1827885-1870385 GCF_965113295.1 Leuciscus leuciscus
GCATGTTGCTAAACTAAGCCTCTTAAAACACACACTCTTGCTGACATGAATGCATTTTTGCACATGCAAATGTGTGCATGTGCTTGTATGTGTAAGAACACACACACTCACACACACACACACACACACACACACACAGTCACACACACACAAACACACACACCACAAAGAGAACTGACCCAAAATACCGTCTCGTTCCAACACACTGCCACACCAACTTGGCTCGAGCCAAAAGAGTGAACTGAGGATGGACCACAGAAATGGACGTGTGTGTGTGTGTGTGTAACCCTGGCAACACTGAGCTGGAGTGTGTGTAGGGACTGTTTGTCGCGGCTGTAAGACAGAGATAAAGCACACACACACACACACACAGACTCTGGGATAAATGTGGACAGACAGGCTTTGTGTTTCAAATGTTGGATCGATTCATATCAGAGCTTGATGAGGCTGATGGAAGAAGGTCTCACTTTCTTTACAGTCTTCACATTTCCTCTCGAGTCCGGGGTAGAAACACGCTGCTCTAATGAATGTACATTTCCTGAAGAAAATCGAGTTTTTTAACCATATTTGTGGCATTTGTTTTGAGGCTAACAGATTGCTGTCAGATTACGGTCATGCTGCTTGAATAACTATTGAATGTTGTGAACTCGACCTGTATTTTAATACATTTAAGGAAAAGAATGTCACTTCAGTTATCAGTTTTACCTATATAGATTGTATTACTTATAAAACATGATTATGGTTGTTGTCTCATCCGCCGCACAAATATACTTCTTAACGCCAACTGTTGCAAATTAATCCGGTACTAATATGATGCAGTATAGAAATATTCCAGTTTATAATTATAAATATTTCATTGTATTATTCCCGTTTCGGAACCACCAAACCAACATTTGAGATGCTGCGATGTGATTGGTCCACTGGTTACAGTTATCCAATCACAGTCTCTGCTGAGGCAAAGTCACCTGATGTTTTTTTGTTGTGCATCGAGAGATTTGTGAGGTACATGTGTGTCCATTGTAGTTCATGTGCATCTTCTCATCGAATTAAATAGAATATCCACCTCAATGTTTAAGATTTATGCACCCAACATACATCCATTCAGCGTTTTTTTAATGCAATATCCTAAAATTAAGGGGGGGAGAAGGAGAGGTGAGGAATCAGGATCTGGGGGATGAAGGAGAGGTGAGGAATCAGGATCTGGGGGATGAAGGAGAGGAGAGGAATCAGGATCGCGGGATGAAGGAGAGGAGAGGAATCAGGATCTGAGGGATGAAGGAGAGGTGAGGAATCAGGATCTGAGGATGAAGGAGAGGAGAGGAATCAGGATCTGAGGATGAAGGAGAGGAGAGGAATCAGGATCTGAGGGAGAGGAATCAGGATCTGAGGGATGAAGGAGAGGAGAGGAATCAGGATCTGAGGGATGAAGGAAAGGAGAGGAATCAGGATCTGAGGGATGAAGGAGAGGAGAGGAATCAGGATCTGGGGAATGAAAGAGAGGAGAGGAATCAGGATCTGGGGATGAAGGAGAGGTGAGGAATCAGGATCTGGGGAATGAAGGAGAGGAGAGGAATCAGGATCTGGGGGATGAAGGAGAGGAGAGGAATCAGGATCTGGGGAGAGGAATAAGGATCTGGGGAATGAAGGAGAGGTGAGGAATCAGGATCTGGGGAATGAAGGAGAGGAGAGGAATCAGGATCTGGGGGAGAGGAATAAGGATCTGGGGAATGAAGGAGAGGTGAGGAATCAGGATCTGGGGAATGAAGGAGAGGAGAGGAATCAGGATCTGGGGGATGAAGGAGAGAGGAATCAGGATCTGGGGGATGAAGGAGAGGTGAGGAATCAGGATCTGGGGGATGAAGGAGCGGAGAGGAATCAGGATCTGAGGGATGAAGGAGAGGAGAGGAATCAGGATCTGAGGGAGAGGAATCAGGATCTGAGGGATGAAGGAGAGGAGAGGAATCAGGATCTGAGGGAGAGGAATCAGGATCTGAGGGATGAAGGAGAGGAGAGGAATCAGGATCTGGGGAATGAAGGAGAGGAGAGGAATCAGGATCTGGGGGATGAAGGAGAGGAGAGGAATCAGGATCTGAGGATGAAGGAGAGGTGAGGAATCAGGATCTGAGGGATGAAGGAAAGGAGAGGAATCAGGATCTGAGGGAGAGGAATCAGGATCTGAGGGATGAAGGAGAGGTGAGGAATCAGGATCTGGGGGATGAAGGAGAGGAGAGGAATCAGGATCTGAGGGATGAAGGAGAGGTGAGGAATCAGGATCTGGGGGATGAAGGAGAGGAGAGTAATCAGGATCTGAGGGATGAAGGAAAGGAGAGGAATCAGGATCTGAGGGATGAAGGAGAGGAGAGGAATCAGGATCTGAGGGATGAAGGAAAGGAGAGGAATCAGGATCTGAGGGAGAGGAATCAGGATCTGAGGGATGAAGGAGAGGTGAGGAATCAGGATCTGGGGGATGAAGGAGAGGAGAGGAATCAGGATCTGAGGGATGAAGGAGAGGAGATGAATCAGGATCTGAGGATGAAGGAGAGGAGAGGAATCAGGATCTGAGGATGAAGGAGAGGAGAGGAATCAGGATCTGAGGGATGAAGGAGATGTGAGGAATCAGGATCTGGGGGATGAAGGAGAGGTGAGGAATCAGGATCTGAGGATGAAGGAGAGGTGAGGAATCAGGATCTGAGGATGAAGGAGAGGAGAGGAATCAGGATTGCGGGATGAAGGAGAGGAGAGGAATCAGGATCTGGGGGATAAAGGAGAGGAGAGGAATCAGGATCTGAGGGTTGAAGGAGAAGAAAGGAATCAGGATCTGGAGGGATGAATGAGAGGTGAGGAATCAGGATCTGAGGGATGAAGGGGAGGAGAGGAATCAGGATCTGAGGGATGAAGGAGAGGTGAGGAATCAGGATCTGAGGATGAAGGAGAGGAGAGGAATCAGGATCTGAGGATGAAGGAGAGGAGAGGAATCAGGATCTGAGGGAGAGGAATCAGGATCTGAGGGATGAAGGAGAGGAGAGGAATCAGGATGTGAGGGATGAAGGAAAGGAGAGGAATCAGGATCTGAGGGATGAAGGAGAGGAGAGGAATCAGGATCTGGGGAATGAAAGAGAGGAGAGGAATCAGGATCTGGGGATGAAGGAGAGGTGAGGAATCAGGATCTGGGGAATGAAGGAGAGGAGATGAATCAGGATCTGGGGGATGAAGGAGAGGAGAGGAATCAGGATCTGGGGGAGAGGAATAAGGATCTGGGGAATGAAGGAGAGGTGAGGAATCAGGATCTGGGGAATGAAGGAGAGGAGAGGAATCAGGATCTGGGGGAGAGGAATAAGGATCTGGGGAATGAAGGAGAGGTGAGGAATCAGGATCTGGGGAATGAAGGAGAGGAGAGGAATCAGGATCTGGGGGATGAAGGAGAGAGGAATCAGGATCTGGGGGATGAAGGAGAGGTGAGGAATCAGGATCAGGGGGATGAAGGAGTGGAGAGGAATCAGGATCTGAGGGATGAAGGAGAGGAGAGGAATCAGGATCTGAGGGAGAGGAATCAGGATCTGAGGGATGAAGGAGAGGAGAGGAATCAGGATCTGAGGGAGAGGAATCAGGATCTGAGGGATGAAGGAGAGGAGAGGAATCAGGATCTGGGGAATGAAGGAGAGGAGAGGAATCAGGATCTGGGGGATGAAGGAGAGGAGAGGAATCAGGATCTGAGGATGAAGGAGAGGTGAGGAATCAGGATCTGAGGGATGAAGGAAAGGAGAGGAATCAGGATCTGAGGGAGAGGAATCAGGATCTGAGGGATGAAGGAGAGGTGAGGAATCAGGATCTGGGGGATGAAGGAGAGGAGAGGAATCAGGATCTGAGGGATGAAGGAGAGGTGAGGAATCAGGATCTGGGGGATGAAGGAGAGGAGAGGAATCAGGATCTGAGGGATGAAGGAAAGGAGAGGAATCAGGATCTGAGGGATGAAGGAGAGGAGAGGAATCAAGATCTGAGGGATGAAGGAAAGGAGAGGAATCAGGATCTGAGGGAGAGGAATCAGGATCTGAGGGATGAAGGAGAGGTGAGGAATCAGGATCTGGGGGATGAAGGAGAGGAGAGGAATCAGGATCTGAGGGATGAAGGAGAGGAGATGAATCAGGATCTGAGGATGAAGGAGAGGAGAGGAATCAGGATCTGAGGATGAAGGAGAGGAATCAGGATCTGAGGGATGAAGGAGATGTGAGGAATCAGGATCTGAGGGATGAAGGAGAGGAGAGGAGAGGAGAGGAGAGGAGAGGAGAGGAGAGGAGAGGAGAGGAGAGGAGTCAAAACCTGGAGCTTGTAGTCACAAATGAAGAAAGCAGGACTTGACTCAGGATGTGATGTCGTCAGTGTGTAAAAGATTAGCCCTATTTGCACGGGATTAGTATTACCTGGTGACCTCTAGTCATGTGTAATAACTGCGGAGGTTGTCTGTGATCTTAATCCCGTGCGAATCGGCCATGTCTGTAATTTGTAAAGTAAAAATTCCCCCGTAAATGACCCCATATTTCGCCGAACACGAGGTCCATCTCAAATCATCTCTGTGATTTGGTGGGGTCGTATATATACTTTTTTTAAGGTTTTTGTTTCCTGTGCGCTTTTTTATCCATCTTTCACAAGAATGGAGGCGGCGTTGGAGTGTTTTGATAGTGTTTTGGATGCTGGGTCATATCGCTATACTCCATACGATACAACTATACAATTTGCAGAAAGAGAAAGCTGAAAACCATTAAAAGGGCAAAAACAAAAAGAATGAATAGATGGAGATGGATGACATGTATATCAGCATGCGGTGAGGAGAATTCTTCTGTTTATGATATATCATACAGCTAGACCTATAATAACGACAAGACATTTCAAAGCAATAGCCTATTGACATCATATCCGGGAGATAAGTCGGTAAATTCGAGTAAAATTCGACTTTCGGCCCCCCAGCACTGGCCTTGGCCAAGGCCGCTGTTGGAACAACAACTACCCCGGAAGAGAACTGCAGTGAGACGCTCTTACGTTCCTTCCCCCACTCCCCACAGACACCTGCTGATTGTTGACTCTGTCTGGGACCTGATCAAGGTTGTCTCCGTGGCAATTGCTGTGTATCGCTATGACAATCCTGCGGACTGAGGCACCTAGATTAGGATGCCAGGCGTAGCGACTCTCCAGGCCTACACATACATGAACTCTTACATATATACAGATATGCAATCACCCCCCAATGTTGTAGAGTGTACTGATTATGTGCTAATGTTGCTGAGGTGTTTTTTTTTTACTGTTCCCAAACTGTACTCCTTACAGGAGCATAGTCTGGGGGTTGCCTTTTTTCTCCTCACCTCTCCTCATGTTATGTTGTATTTTTTTCCTCAATCCATTGTCTTCCTGTCCTGTCTACCCCCTTGTCATATTGTATGTATGTTTGTATGGACAGGTTGATGGCTAATTTCGCTGGTGCTTGTGACTGTGTGACAATAAAGGTTACTACTACTAAAATCACAGGCTTCGCTTATCCAATCACAGGCTTTGCTTATCCCGTGCGAATCCATCCGTCCGTCCATCCATCCATCCATCCATCCATCCATCCATCCATCCATCCATCATCCATCCATCCATCCATCCATCCATCCATCATCCATTCGTCCAACCGTCCATCATCCATCCGTCCATCCATCCAACAAATGAGGGAGAAAGAGAGGCAGAAATGAATTGGTAAACAAATATTTTTGGTGAACAGCTTCAAATGATTATGTTCGCTTGGATGAATCAAAATCTTCACCAGTAGCTCGACAAACCTCTAATGTAACATAAAATAAAATTAGTTTTTTGGAGGTCTTTAAAGAACCATATATCCGTCTCAAAAGCAGTTTTTTGAGGATCAGAGGATGATTATATAACTCTTGTGTTTAGCAGCAGTGTTTGAGGTGTGAAGGTCAGAGCTTTGATTCCCTCAGTCTGTCATGCAGAGAGACTGTAGATCATCAGAGATCGTCGGACCACCCAGCCTCCTCTCTCTCTCACACACACACACTGACGCCGCGGTGGGTGGCCAACATGTGTGTGTGCCGTTTGACCTCTGATCCCTGAACTGTTGCAGACGTGAAGGCTGAAAGAGCACAAGCTCCTGGACTGGATTCGGTTCTGCCGGATCCGGTGATTATCGTTACGAGCTCCGGCAGATTCACTCGTTTGTAACGTGTCTGGACGAGTGTATGGAAGAAGTGTGAACGAGAGTCACAGCTGTGTCTGCGTGAGGTCATGTAAGCTTGTACGTTTGAGATCTTAACACACACTCCTGCGGCTCATGCCGGCTGTGGGTCACTTAAGCCTCTCTGACCTTTACTCTGGTAATGTCACGCTGCCGGTGATGTGGATGCTGCTTTCAAACGCTTTTGATGGTAAATGTCTCATAGCTGCACATGCAGCAGTTTTCCATGCATTAAGAGTCAGGGATGCACTGAATGATTTTCTTTCTAATAATGTGTTAATACTAACTCATAAACTGAGTTGTACTAACATGTAAACTGCACATGAGGCAGGTTTATATCAACTTTATATCAAGAGAATCGTTTCTTCTCCAATTTTTTGTTATTTAAACATTTCTATGGTGGCTGTAATAACTAGTTTTCATGAAGGATTTATTTAAACACCTTAAATAGTGAAGAACAGGTTAAGAACATGTAACATAGTGCATATATTTATCAAAATGCTCCTCTCTAGAAACTACGTCACACAATTCGTCATATTTCATTGCGTTATCACAAATAAAACAATTGACTCCACTCTGCAAAAATGCTTTTCTTTTTTAGTATTGTGTCTATTTTGCTCGTTTTTAGCAAAAAAAAGATTTTTGTTTTAGTCAGAAAACAAGATATAATTTTTTATGTCATTTTAGTTATCTAGTAAATACTCCTTGATTTAAGAATTTGTAAATATTCGGACTGGAAACAAGACAAAAATACTAAGTACGAAAGCATTTTTTGCAATGCAACTACACAACATGCTTACACGATCTTGAATACTAAGAATAAAGGCTGAAGATGTCAATCTTCCTTGGCAGAACATAATTTCCGGCCACTACTGTATCTTCTGATGTTCACTGATGTTAATCTGCTGCTGTAACTAGTGGGAGTGTGACGAGATCTCGCAAGACTAAAATGTGACGAGATTCCTCTTCGAGTGAAAAGCTGTCTCACGATATCGCCATGACGGAGCGTGAGGGTGAGATTAGCATAGAATACGCCACCGCTACATTCACATTACATTACGCCGCCACTGTCGTTTTCCTGTTAGAAAAATAAAAAACACTGTAAATATTGTAAACGTCAGCTCTCAGTTGCTCACAGACGCCGAGCTGATCACAGTTCACTGATCGCGTGACGATGGCGGAGGATTCGCTGCGCAACAGAGCCTAGCATTTGATAACTGTATTATTTTGTAGAATGCGCACTCAGCTTAATAAGACTAAGAAAAAACGGTTATTTATTTTTGTTATTTATACTGTTTTTATTTCTATGTTTAGTTTGTGGAAAGGAGTTGAATTAGGAGGTCACACACACAGCCTCAATCAGAAGTTCTGGAAGCTCATGATTCATGTACAGTAAAGTTAAATCATACAGGAGAGAAGCCAGTCAGTTGAGTTTGTGGCTAATCCTTTTACAGTGCTTGTATATTGTTGTCTTTCAATGCATTTGATCATTCATACTCATAAAGTAGAACTGAAATGACATTCATTACAAGATTATTAGTTAAAACATTTCAAAATGCAACTGCAGACTATTTATCCGCTCCAGTCATGAATTTTGTCATTGAGGATTTCGGTAAAATATTGGGCAAAAATCTTGTCTCGTCTCGTTCTTGTGAACCCAATCTCGTGTCTCGTCTCGTTCTCGTGAACCCAATCTCGTGTCTCGTCTCGTTCTCGTGAACCCAATCTCGTGTCTCGTCTCGTTCTCGTGGACCCAATCTCGTGTCTCGTCTCGTTCTCGTGAACCCAATCTCGTGTCTCGTCTCGTTCTCGTGGACCCAATCTCGTGTCTCGTCTCGTTCTCGTGGACCCAATCTCGTGTCTCGTCTCGTTCTCGAGGACCCAATCTCGTGTCTCGTCTCGTTCTCGTGAACCCAATCTCGTGTCTCGTCTCGTTCTCGTGAACCCAATCTCGTGTCTCGTCTCGTTCTCGTGGACCCAATCTCGTGTCTCGTCTCGTTCTCGTGAACCCAATCTCGTGTCTCGTCTCGTTCTCGTGAACCCAATCTCGTGTCTCGTCTCGTTCTCGTGAACCCAATCTCGTGTCTCGTCAACCCAATCTCGCGTCTCGTGTCGTTCTCGGGGACCCAATCTCGTGTCTCGTCTCGTTCTCATGAACCCAATCTCGTGTCTCGTCTCGTTCTCGGGGACCCAATCTCGTGTCTCGTCTCGTTCTCGTGAACCCAATCTCGTGTCTCCAGGGGTTAAAGTGGGCCGGAACGGTCCGGAACTGCGTTCCGTTACCTCAGATAAATTAATAAATAAATTGATTCAAATCAAATCATTCTCATCAAATTCAATGATTCTCATCATTCATCAAATCAAAACTGAATATCACTGCCTTCACAAACACGCTTCCCGACGTTACGTTCTCAGTCACGGTTCTCCTGTCTGATTTGAGTGCATCTGCACCGGTTCACGCCTCCCCTCCCCGCTGAACGCCAGCGACTACTAATGCGTGATTGCACTCACGGCGGTTGAGCGCGGTAAAGTAAGTTTTGGGTTCGATATTCGCCGGACATTTGTTTTCCCTTGTAATATATTTGATTAGATATAGATATATTAGATATTTGTGAGATAAGTGTCTCGTTACACCCCTAATGACTAGTAGAAAAGCGGAAGCGATGATCGGTTCTACGGCGATCTGTTAATATAGGCTATATTAGCCTATATTTATACCTGAGAATGCTTTGACGCGTTTCCACAGCGCATGGTATTTAAGGGAACGACTGCCACTTCCACCAACTGCGTTAAACGTAGACTATAATTTGTATTATTTAAAATGATTTTTAACATTTAAAAACAGACGTTTTCAAATTCCAAAGCTTGTAGAAGATTCCTATTGGCAATACTGACTTAGGCTACGGCTTTCCTGGTAGCCTTGAGTAAATTAACTTGTCTCAGAAAATGATTCATAAAACATATAAACATCAGTTGAGCCTGTTTACTTTCTTCACTGACACAGACGAAAATGAAAAGACTATCAGTCAAAGTTCAGCTTTAGGAGGGGAAGAATTAGGGAAGAAGGAGACTGAAAGAAAAAGAAAGATGAAGATGAGGAGAGAGCAGGTATTGACAAATAATCTAATGACAAAGTTTTAAAGCTATTTCTTATCAAACATTTTTTTGGCCTTCAAAAGCCCTAAATTGCACATATGTTGGTCAGAGAAATCCAAATTTTCTTGGGGGAGCATGCCCCCCAACCCCCCTAACTACCGCACATTTCTGTCAGTTTTGGACTTCCCATTTTTATGTTTAAATTTACATTGTGAAAAACAAGGTTGTGTTCCATATTGTGGTGTTCAGCAATTTTTACATAGTATCGTCATCATATCAGTGTAGATGTAGATGGACCAAAATAAAAACATTAAAATAAGTATTACATAAGTATTGTGATACTTGGTGCCACAGTGACAATCTTGTCCCAAAAAGTATTGCTATACCACGATACTCAATATGTTGTCCCACGGCGAGTCATTTTTCCCTATTGCACCAACACAAAATTTGAGGGTTCCCCCACCTGCCAAATCCCACTTTAACCACTGCGTGTCTCGTCTCGTTCTCGGGGACCCAATCTCATGTCTCGTCTCGTTCTTGTGAACCCAATCTCGTGTCTCGTTCTCGGGGACCCAATCTCGTGTCTCGTCTCGTTCTCGTGAACCCAATCTCGTGTCTCGTCTCGTTCTCGTTCTCGTGAACCCAATCTCGTGTCTCGTCTCGTTCTCGTGAACCCAATCTCGCGTCTCGTTCTCGTTCTCGTGAACCCAATCTCGTGTCTCGTCTCGTTCTCATGAACCCAATCTCGTGTCTCATCTCGTTCTCGTGAACCCAATCTCGTGTCTCGTCTCGTTCTCGGGGACCCAATCTTGTGTCTCGTCTCGTTCTCGTGAACCCAATCTCGTGTCTCGTCTCGTTCTCGTTCTCGTGAACCCAATCTCGTGTCTCGTCTCGTTCTCGTGAACCCAATCTCGCGTCTCGTTCTCGTGAACCCAATCTCGTGTCTCGTCTCGTTCTCGTGAACCCAATCTCGTGTCTCGTCTCGTTCTCGTGAACCCAATCTCGTGTCTCGTTCTCGTGAACCCAATCTCGTGTCTCGGCTCGTTCTCGTGAACCCAATCTCATGTCTCGTCTCGTTCTCGTGAGATAAGTGTCTCGTTACACCCCTAATGACTAGTAGAAAAGCGGAAGTGATGATCGGTTCTACGGCGATCTGTTGCGCACATTAAAAACACAAAACCACATTTATTGTGTGAATTTCATGATAAAACTGATAGAATTTGAATACTGAGACTTTGTTTCATATCAAAAGTAACAAAGCTTATTGCAGTTATTGAATGGGAGGAGCTTCAAATAATGTTCAGTGAAGCAGAAATCAGCATAGACTAAAAGATTGGTCTTGAGCTTTAAGAATCTATATTAGTATCGATTGAAAACAAGAAATCGAGATGGTCCACCAGCACTAGTGTTCACACCGCTGACATGTTTACCTGTTGTAGTTTATCAGTGTTGTCTGCGAGAAATAGACACTGACACAGACAAAACGAGCAATCGGAGAAGCACTAATTAAACGTCATTGTTTCAATCAATGATTTCGCCCTCCAAAGCTATTTCAGCGGAAACTGAGAGGAGTTGTTTCGGCCAGAAATGTTTGGTCGCCTAAATTGAGTGTCACTACTTAAGAGGATAATGTAAGGAGAATCTCTCTCTCTCTCTCTCTCTCTCTCTCTCTCTCTCTCTCTCTCTATCTCTCTCTCTCCCTCACTCTCTCTCTCTCTCTCTGTAGTCTCTACACTTTTCAAATTTTTCCTCTTGAGCAGAGAGGCAATTATGCAGCGTTGTGGTGTAATATTTCATTCCTTGAGCGTCTCTGCATTATACCATGCTATTAGGAGCGGCTGCTAACAGCTTCATGCCACCAGAGAAGAAGAGAGAGGCGTTGAGAAATCTGTTGATCAAAGGTGAATGCTGGAGTGATTTCTGTGTTTTGTTGTCCAGTTTCAGTGACCCCTGAGGTCAAGGACGTTCAACATTCTACGTTGAAAGAGCAGAATTTGAGTCTGGAGGATGACCAGTGTTCATTACGGAGATAACTATATATCGCAATACAAAAATGCAACAACATGTATTGTTCATCCAAACGAAGACGAAATTCAAGTTTTCAGAGTTTTAGTGTCAGTACTATATTAAACTACTATATATAATGTAGAATATGATGTATAATAATGCAATGGGGGAATATCTGTGTGTCCTGATAATGCCAAATGTCTGATGTTACAGTAAAAGTGGTCTACATTATTTTAAATATATCTAGTCAGTGACAGAGATCAAGCATATTCATATGAAAATGTTTATTCTGGTGTCTCTATTGTCCTGTGCAACTAATTGTTACAATCGGGAATGTAAATAATCGCCAACAATTTTGTTCAATTAATCGCATCTAAATGCTGTGCACAACTAATCAATAAAGTCAATAGTGAAATTAATTGACAATGAATTTGATTATTGATTAATCACATCCTTGCACTGTGTATGGATTAGAACATGATTAGGAGTGTGATAATTCTGACTTTGCTGTGTTAAATACCCATTTTGTTGAACGTTAAATGTATGTAAAACAAGTAGTGGTGTTTTTATGCGAGCAGTGAATGTAAAGGGACTGTAGTAATGAGGTGTAAATGTAATTACTGTATGCAGTTACATGCTGTGTTATGCAGAATCAGATAGTCTGTGCTTTTGGTTTTCTTTCTTATATTGGCAAGTTTTTGAATGTAATGTTTTTATTTTACCCTTTTTGCTGGCAAAATGTATTGACTTTTATTTTTAAATAAAATACTGAAAATAAGATTAAACTTTTTTAATCCAGACAATAGGCTATTGGCTCTTTATCAACATAGGCTACTGTGTTATTCAATTTATCAAAATTATCGTAAGCTAAACCCCTAAAACGAATCACGCGGAATAAAAAATAAAGTCATGCGGATCTCATCCGATCTCTGTTGTCTTTTATTTGGTCTCACTGTGAAACATTGCATGTTTAGGTGTTTTGAGCTTGTTTTGGTTCATTTAACTGAAGCTTTTAAGCACTTAGCATTAAAAAATAAATTTAAAAAACTCGGACCTTGCAGCTGAATGACAGGAAACTTTGGAAAAAGAAATGCTGGAATTTGACTGAAAATGTAAATAATTGTTACTCAAAGGGAAGTTGTGCTCGTCTTCTCTTCTCTATTGTGTTGTTTATCCGAGTGAAACGCTTCAGAATCAAGAGCAAATGTGGGTGGGGCTTGATTGTGTCTGTGGGGAATTGATTGGCTGGTTGGATGGTTGTGGTTTGCTATTGGCTGATCTCATGTGAGTGACAGGTTGCCCCGCCCTCGTCATCAGAGAAGAGAAGAGATGCTGCTGTTATTCTGATTCTAGATTATTAACACAATAATGATGTGCACCGAGAAATCATTTACAATAAATGCAATATTCCATAAAAAAAACAAGGATTATCATTTGATTTGATGATGACTTTAACACACTCGACTTCTCTCCTCAGAAATCCGTGGTGGTCGAGCTCCTAAAGACGGTCCGGTTCTGCCTCTCTACGACACCCCGTACGAGGAGAACGGAGGAGATCCCGAGGCCCACCGGTGTTCCCGGGAGAGCCGGTTACCGCAGGACGACGACAGGCCGCCCGAGGAGTATGACCAGCCCTGGGAGTGGAAGAAAGAGCGCATATCCAAAGCCTTTGCAGGTTCGGCACGTTTCATTCCTTCTGTATGTGTGTGTGTGTGTGTGTGTGTGACTGTGTGTGGGATTTCGCTTTTCCAAAAAGTGGTTCCTTCCTTTAAGTGATTCAAAACACTGAACAATCACTTTCTCAAATATATCTATAGTCAGCTGCAAATATGGCTTGACCCCCCCAAAAAATCTAACAAAAGGTTTCTCAGTGGTTTACAGTAGTATCAGATGTACTTAAAAACATACTAAAAGTTTACTAAAGTTTGACTCAAAGAAAGGCCCCATTTTCAAAATGGCGGCCGTCAGGTCCTTAAAATGACCATTCCTCCTAGACCAGGAATACTGGTGCCTGATACAGGTTTTGGCCATGTAATATTTTAATTAGCATATTTGCATGATAGATAAGTGATTACAAGTACAATTATATATTAAAGCAATTGGTTACAAGCATATTTATTCAAAAAATAAGTACAATTTCCCTTCAGTAATTGCATATTTCTCCTTTCTCATATCGTTTTGCCTAGTGTTGGTGGTTTCTGTGGTTCATAACAATTCTTTTGATTCCAATAAAGAATAAATTCATTAGAACTGTGTGGTACTGTAAAATTTGTCAAAACAGGGCTACGTGAAGGCTCAGTACCACTAACCCCTTTTATTTATTTTTTTTATTTTTTTATATACACTCACCTAAAGGATTATTAGGAACACCATACTAATACTGTGTTTGACCCCCTTTCGCCTTCAGAACTGCCTTAATTCTACGTGGCATTGATTCAACAAGGTGCTGAAAGCATTCTTTAGAAATGTTGGCCCATATTGATAGGATAGCATCTTGCAGTTGATGGAGATTTGTGGGATGCACATCCAGGGCACGAAGCTCCCGTTCCACCACATCCCAAAAATGCTCTATTGGGGTGAGATCTGGTGACTGTGGGGGCCATTTTAGTACAGTGAACTCATTGTCATGTTTTTGAAATGATTCGAGCTTTGTGACATGGTGCATTATTCTGCTGGAAGTAGCCATCAGAGGATGGGTACATGGTGGTCATAAAGGGATGGACATGGTCAGAAACAATGCTCAGGTAGGCCGTGGCATTTAAACGATGCCCAATTGGCACTAAGGGGCCTAAAGTGTGCCAAGAAAACATCCCCCACACCATTACACCTCCACCACCAGCCTGCACAGTGGTAACAAGGCATGATGGATCCATGTTCTCATTCTGTTTACGCCAAATTCTGACTCTACCATCTGAATGTCTCAACAGAAATCGAGACTCATCAGACCAGGCAACATTTTTCCAGTCTTCAACTGTCCAATCTTGGTGAGCTCGTGCAAATTGTAGCCTATTTTTCCTATTTTTAGTGGAGATGAGTGGTACCCGGTGGGGTCTTCTGCTGTTGTAGCCCATCCGCCTCAAGGTTGTGCGTGTTGTGGCTTCACAAATGCTTTGCTGCATACCTCGGTTGTAACGAGTGGTTATTTCAGTCAAAGTTGCTCTTCTATCAGCTTGAATCAGTCGGCCCATTCTCCTCTGACCTCTAGCATCAACAAGGCATTTTCGCCCACAGGACTGCCGCATACTGGATGTTTTTCCCTTTTCACACCATTCTTTGTAAACCCTAGAAATGGTTGTGCTTGAAAATCCCAGTAACTGAGCAGATTGTGAAATACTCAGACCGGCCCGTCTGGCACCAACAACCATGCCACGCTCAAAATTGCTTAAATCACCTTTCTTTCCCATTCTGACATTCAGTTTGGAGTTCAGGAGATTGTCTTGACCAGGACCACACCCCTAAATGCATTGAAGCAACTGCCATGTGATTGGTTGATTAGATAATTGCATTAATGAGAAATTGAACAGGTGTTCCTAATAATCCTTTAGGTGAGTGTATATATTTATATTTTTTACAATGCGGTTTTTTTTGTTTTTTTTTTACCATTAGTCGTCACACTCTTCCTCCCATAGAGGTTAATTATAGTGATTCTCACAATTCCCGTCTTGACATGGTCCACAAACAGGCATGGTAGTCCATATGTCCTGCAACTGCCCCGTTGTGTTCGGCAGACAGCTGTGCAGTTACAGCAGATCATCTGCAGGAGGCTTTCTGGGGCAGCAGTCTTACTGGTCATAACTGGCAGGAACCGGTTGTCCACCAGTTTCCATCCCCAATCTACTGTGTTCATGTCACCTTCCTTTCCAATTCACACCATGATCTGGAAGTAAATTCTTTGGCAGTGGTATTTGGTTGAGGACTCAGTTGGAGGCAGACGTTCTGGGGTAACAAATGATTTGGCGGTAGGGTTGGGTATTGGTTGGGTTTTTATCCGATACCAGTACCTACTCGGTATTTTTCAAACGGTTCCGGTGCTTAAACGGTTCCTAAACCAGTACTTAAGAAAACGAAACCGCACACACTTTATCAAAAAAATAATACCTGTGTGTGTTTTCTGAAAAAGATTTTCTGATTTCTGATTAAATTAAAAACTGTGCCGTTTAAAAGGCTAGCCGAAAACACTTGTTAAGATCAAAATTTTGTCTTCTCATATTATTTATATATATATATATATATATATATATATATATATATATATATATTATATTACGTATTATATATTATAGACTTTTACAAAACAGAGAAATATCTGACACTGAGCAGAAATATTTAACACACATAGCCTCATATAAATATACTTGATATACTTCATACTTGATATGCAAGATTTGCAGTTGGCATTAAAATACTAGACTTACCCGAAGAGGAACACTGCAGCTGAACTTGAACTTTAGTCAAGAGTGTCAGCGGTTTTCGCGCACATACTCATCTGAGACGCGAGCACACACACACACAAACTCGCGCACATACTCATCTGAGACGCGAGCACGCACACACAAACTCTCCGCGCACATACTCATATAGACGACGCCTCATAAATAGATCGATCTCTGCAACGTATTGAAGCGCGTCCGAGTGAAGAAAGTGCGGTGACACAAGAGAAAGCACTGTATCCGAGCCACTGATCGCAGCGGCAACGAGCACTTTGATCATTTAAAAAACACAGTTCAGCGCTAGATCGTCTCTTATTTAACAAACGAACTAAATGAATGCTCTGCTGCTTAACTGGAGATGTTTTGTTATTGGATCATTCGTGCCGCGAGATGTTTTATAGGGGGCGGTGAAAAAAGTCAGGCACCGAAATCAGGCACCGAAAGTTGCGTTCTTATTCGGTCTCGATACTACCGTTTACGGCGGAACCGGTTCTCTATTGGAACCGGGTTTTGGTACCCAACCCTATTTGGCGGTAATGATTTTCTTGCTAAAAAGGTTGTAGCGCAAAGAGACAAGTGAATCGGTACTCTCTCCGCCGAGCAACACTGCCATTGCCTTGGTCCCATGGTCCTCTATGATATTTGAAACACATTTGCACAGGCCTGGATGGTTGATTCACCATTCACAAGTTTCTGGAATGCTGTCTGTTTGCCAACACTAAAAATGCGTGAAGAAATACTTCACATCCTGTGAAGGCGTGAATAAACAGCAACTGGGAACACAAGTCTCTACCCAGGACTTGTTTCATCTCACTGATGTTGTACACTTTAGTAGCTTTGGACTTGTCTGAACGAAAATAGAGGCCTCTATTGTTCATCCCAGCATAGTAGAGAAGAACGAGTAAGTCTGTATCCTCCCCTATCAAGGTTGTGGGCTGATGTTCTGAGGCCTTGACTGCAGCTTTGACAATGTCCACGTCTGCATCAGCCCTTCTTCTCCAGCTCCTCGTCATAAGATTGATAAGTCCTTGTTTGCTGCAAGATCTGGAAAGGAAATCATCCTTTCTTCCCACAAACTCAGTCTCTGCGTTGTAGTTAACGATGGGGTGAGTGTTTTCACCACGTCTCTGATGCGTATTGTCTTTGATGGAAGGACCTTCGCTATAACCATCAAAAGCGACTGTTGCTTTACCATAATGGCGTATGGTAAAGTCTGCATATGACTGTCAATGCCAAGCGGTGAACCAGGGAGCCACCGGACATCATGCTCAGTTGTTGGGATTGAATCCAGGACAGTTTTGTTAGATTTCTTGCTTGAGAACTCAGTGACTGCCTGTGCTAGTTGGGGCTTGTTGGCTTTACGGAAGATTTCCTTGCCTTCGAACAGGGAGCAGGGCTCATAGCTCATTACATCTTCCAGTGAAAACTGTTCAGTTTTCGACATGATCAGGAACCGTTGGAAGAGCAAAACAGGATCATTGATCTAGATCAGAGAACTGAGTAGGAGTTACATGGCATAGGCTAAATCGTTTACATCTCTGGTTCACCCCAAACAAAGATAAAACCTTACAGTAATCTCACAAAATCATGCATTCCATAAGTATGTAATCATGTCAGTGCAATTTAGACAATTCCAATGGATTCATAGACCCAGAAAACATGGAGTTAGGCACCAAGATTACTTGGCTAGGTCAAATAATGAAGTTAGGATATTTTAAGGGCCATCTTGAAAATGACACCTTTCTAGAAGTCAAACTTTGGTAAACTTTTAGTATGTTATTAAGGACACCTACTACTACCAAACACAGCTGAGAAACCTTTTGTTAGAATATTTGTATGGTTTTCTTCTTCATATATGCAGCCGCCTACTAGTCTTGTGCTCGTTCTGCTGGATGTCGGGGAGTTACTAACTAAAAGTGATGCTACTAACTTGACTATTTGTCTGTGGGCAAAACACTGTAGCTTTCCCACTACACTCTTAAAAATAAGGGTTCTGGAAGGGGGTTTTCACAGCAATGCCTTTGAAGAACCTGAACGAGGTGGTCTCGGCCCGGTTGAAAACAAACTCTACTGCGATTCGGTTCAAATATTTTATTTTATTTCATTTGATTCAAAAAGCAATCCGAACCAATGAACCAAGCGGTATCGTAATTCATAACTGGAAATGTGTTTGCATGTGTGACGACAGCTACAGATAAAGCCTCAATATTGGGATAACTTGTCAATGATCTTGATGGAGGATGCCGAGGAAACTCTGACCAATAAGAGGACAGTTTTACTCACATGTGACTTGCAAGAACACATTTTGGTACGTTTTGAAATGTTGCCTTATGAAAGCGAACTGAACCAAGAAGAAAATGGAACATTGTAACAAATTAAGAAAAATGTTTTAAGAAATCGTGCGCAATAGAAAGATTCAATGGATGTTAAAGGTCAATCATTTTAGTGAATCAGTTCATATAGATGATTCATTTGACTTTCGTCATGACTCACATGTGGCATTTTGTAGTGAAATAGGAAAAAAATGGCTGGAAAAAAATGAAATTATGTTGAATTATGTTTTTAAAGAAGTCGTGATGTGACGTGATATAATGATTGTTGCAGTGTCTGTGGAAGTTCTGCTGAACGTCTAGTGTTGCCGTGGACTCATTACGTATGGGTTAAAATTAGTTGCTATTAATTGGTTGTATTTAGTTTGTTCATTTTTGTCAGCTCTGATTGAAAAACAATAAATCATAGAAGCTGTTGGTAAAGGTCAGGGCTAGTATAGTTAAAGGATTAGTTCACTTTCAAATAAAATATTCCTGATAATGTTCTCTCCCCCATGTCATCCAAGATGTCCGTGTTTCTTTCTTCAGTGGAAAAGAAATGAAGGTTTTTGAGGAAAACATTCCAGGGTTTTCCTCCATATAGTGTCTTCAATGGGGTCCAACGGGCTGAAGGTCCAGATGTGAGTTTCAGTGCAGCTTCAAAGTCTCGACACGATCCAGCCGAGGAATAAGAGTCTTATCTAGACAAACCAGCAGACATTTTATAACAAAATAATAACATTTATATACTTTTTAAACACAAATGCTGGTCTTGTACCATCTCTGAGATGCGACACACATTACGTCATCAAGGTCGCGCGTGACATCGTTAAACATCCAGGATATGCACACGTAAGGACCATTTTAAACTACAAACTGACACAAATACATATAAATATGTGTCATTCAACAATAACTTTGAGCAGTCTCCTACTCCAAACTTGTAAACACTGGGTCGGTTCTTCCGCCTACGTCACGCGTGACCTTTCCAACGCGATGCTCAATCGCTCACACATTTTGTTTGCAAATTAAGCTGAATGTGTAAAAAGGCTCATTTTAACAGGAGTTTCCGTTTCCACCTGTTCATGTGAACGCTGGGAGATTTACTGCTTACGGCTCTGTCCTCTCTCTCTCTCTCTCTCTCTCTCTCTCTCTCTCTCTCTCTCTCTCTCTCTCTCTCTCTCTCTCTCTCTCTCTCTCTCTCTCTCACTGATTGAATGAATGAGAGCAACTGTCTTCAACACTTCAGGAACTGATCATTTACAGTTCCTGACTCTCTGGATGACTGCAAAAAATGTGTGTGTGTGTGAGAGAGAGAGAGAGAGAGAGAGAGAGTGTGTGTGTGTGCGTGCGTGAATCCATGTGTGTGTGAGTGTTTGTGTGTGTGTGTGCATGCATGCATGCATGTGTGTCAGTGAGTGTGCTTGTGTGTGTGTGTGTGTGTGTGTGTGTGTGTGTGTGTGTGTGTGTGTGTGTGTGTGTGCTTGTGTGTGTGTGTGTGTGTGTGTGTGTGTGTGTGTGTGTGTGTGTGTGTGTGTGTGTGTGTGTGTGTGTGTGTGTGTGTGTGTGTGTGTGTGTGTGTGTGTTCTGCAGGTTTGGGACTCATGACTAACTCAGGTGTATATAAGTATGGCTGTTCTACAGAGTTATTGGGTTTCTTTGACAAATGAAATATAATAAGAAAAGAATATCCGCTGGATAGATGTTTGTGCATGAGTTCTTGAAAGGTGTTTCCTTTTTTGTCCTGTGTGTGTGTGTGTGTGTGTGTGTGTGTGTGTGTGTGTGTGTGGAACAGCACTGCTTTGTTATGACTGCATTAGTCATGAGGACTCGAGCAGAGGAGCGAGCGGAAGAGATTTCCACATCTCTAGATCCTCCACAGGTACTGCAGGTCTCTCTCTCTCTCTGTCTCTCTCTCTGTCTCTCTCTCTGTCTCTCTCTCTCTGTCTCTCTCTCTCTCTCTCTCTCTCTCTCTCTCTCTCTCTCTCTCTCTCTGTCTCTCTCTCTCTGTCTCTCTCTCTCTCTCTCTCTCTCTCTCTCTCTCTGTCTCTCTCTCTGTCTCTCTCTCTCTGTCTCTCTCTCTCTCTCTCTCTCTCTCTCTCTCTCTCTCTCTCTCTGTCTCTCTCTCTCTCTCTCTCTCTCTTCTCTCTCTCTCTCTCTCTCTCTCTCTCTGTCTCTCTCTCTGTCTCTCTGTCTCTCTCTCTCTCTCTCTCTTCTCTCTCTCTCTCTCTCTCTCTCTCTCTCTCTCTCTGTCTTCATGGATTTATGACTGCATTAGCTTCATGGGAGTGTATTGATTGTGTTCCTCGCAGGGCAGAGTGGAAATTATTCTTATGGTTTCTCTTTCCTCTAAAAGGAATATTCTGGGTTAAATATAGAGCTTAAGCTTTATGGCACAGAATCTGATTACAGAGGAGATTCATTTCCCCATCCGTCAGATTACAAAAACTCAAAACCTGCTATACTTTCAATGGAACTTGACAATACACACTTTTTTGAAAGTATAGTTTTGTGGTGATGGAAAAGCTATTTTAACGATCTGAAACGCAAGTATCAAATGCAAAACGCAAGTAACTTTGTGGGCGGATCTCGGGCACTGTTGCTATTATACCGGCGGGATAAATGACTCTTGCGCCTAATGCAAATCTAAAATGTGTTGGTCTGAAGTAGCTTCATTACTCATAGGTGTGGTTTGGGCTTAACGTGAAATAAACCAATCAGAGCGACATCTCACATTCCCTTTAAGAGCAGGCGCGCTTGTTCCATGGCGGATTGCTATTATAACGGCAGCTTTACCAGACTCACGCCAGGAGCGGTTCACAGCCGAGGAGACCGACGTTCTCGTCAGGGCCGTAAAACACAGAGAAGTGACATTGGGGATGGAGAAACACACCCAAATTAGCTTCGGTTAAACAGGCGTATGATAATTTGGGTAAATGTGTAAGCTAGATTTATGCCTATTCTTTCACATTTTTTGGACACAACAATGATTTCCCTCGTGTGGAATATTTTTCCTTGTAATAATGTATGGTTTGCAAAAATGAAAACTGCTGCGTCTGTGTAGATGAGAGAAGCAAAGTGTGTGTGCGTTGTGCACACGCTACATTATAGGGCTGTGCCGATGGACGATGATGGCTGACGATGATGGAGAGCCACCATCATAATGAGACCCTTTATGTTCTATAAATGTGTCGTATTTTTGATAATCTGCGCATATTTCAGCTGATGATTCTGTTTAAATGTATTAATAACAAAACATGAATGAATGAGAAAGGAAAGAGCAGGATGTGCTTTATATTGAAAATAATTATTTAAAGCGCGATAAGTCGCGAAAGAGAACTGAATTCTACTGAGAGGATGCTGTGCGCGCGCTCCGAGCGCAACACGGACAAGCATAGTAACCTTTGTCTTCGGTCGCGCGCCTAAACGGCCAAATAAACACAGAAATATATCAAAATGCCAAGTCGAGTATTCCCGTAAACACAGTAGATGTAAGTACTGTGTGCATTCTCTCTCTCTCTCTCTCTCTCTCTCTCTCTCTCTCACACGCACACGAAGAGGATGCTCATCAGTTGGTAACCTCACGGCGAATGCCCTGCACAATTAATTCCATATTGCAACTTTATTATTGTTTGCTGAATATATGTTTGTTTTTAGTTGTCTATGGACCTAATAATTACTACTGTTGAAATTTTATTGAAAAAAAAAAGCAAGTTTTAATAATAATATTATAAATTAGCCCCCCACCCCATCGTCAGCTGCCAATTTAGGGGACATCGCCCAACCCTACTACATTATGGCCAAGCATGCGCCCTTAAAATTGCTTTTGAACACACCACTGACTTTAGACGAGGTTTCTCCTGGTCAGTGGAGGAATTGTTTTCTGGAACTGCAAAATAGCACCAGGGAACGTTTGCGCCGGAACACGCCTCCTCTTTCCACTGAACCGCCCCCGGGAGCGCAAGTTCATTCCCTAATTTACCGACGTGTGTCTGTGGAGGGAAAAGTCTGCTGTGTGTCGGGTGCAAAATAGGAATGAGACATGCGTCGCTGTACAAAGTCAATTGCGCTGGGTGCAAGATAGGGCCCACATACACACACACACACTCACACTCACACACACTCACACTCACACTCACACTCACACACGGACACACTCACACTCGCACACACACACACACACACACACACACACACACACACACACACACACACACACACACAAGCACACACTCACACATGGACACACAAACAGTTGTACGCACACACAAACTCTCTCACACACACACACACACACACACATGGACACATGAACACTTGTACGCACACACACAAGCACACACACACACACACACACACACACACACACACACACACACACACACACACACACACACACACATGAACACATGAACACCTGCACACACACACACACACACACACCCTTAACCAGTGATTACAAGTGCCTGGAAAAGTAATGGAAATTTAACCGTACAATGATATGTTTAGCATCATCAAGATAGTACTTTAGATGTTCAGAATGACATTGTAAATGCACTGATACACATTCAGCCGTGTCTGATCTCTAATGCTGTTGATAAGCATAAGCTGCATTTAATGTGAAACATTCTTGTGTTTCATGCATTAATGTGTGATTAATCTAGATGTGTTTATCTGTAATAATCTGTCATTTCCTCCTGCGATGTGAATCATCTCCTCCTTTGAGAGGAAATCAGAGTTGTGTCCGTCAGACAGAAGCTCTCAAAGACTTTATTATTCCTGTCATGTGTTTGTCCCAGTTTTCCCGACGTCTCACTCCGCCTCAGTGTGGAGAAAGACTTGCTTTGACTCTGTTTTCCGTCAGGAGCCGGATCCGCTCAGAGGAACCTCTCAATACTCCCAGAAAAATGTTCAAACGGAATCTTCAAGGCCCGTCTCGACGCCCGACCCCTGACCCCAGAGGTCAAAGGTCATCATGAGGTCATGACACGAGAGGAACGCTCATTAGGGTCTTTCCATAAATGGAGGCTTTGTGTCTCGGACGGTTGTGTGATTCTGGAGGCGTCAGTGTGTGTTGAAGAGTTTTACATCGGATCTGCATTTCGCTAGTTTTCATTATTACGTGAAAAATGAATTTATGAATAATAATTTGTAGTAGCGAGTGTGTGTGAGCGTGTAAACCGTGAGTGCTTGATGAGGATAATGCTGCTGTGACTCCCGGAGACGCCGAGCGAGCGCAGAACATACGAGTGCTGGAGTTATTACTCAGCGCTGCGGCTGATATACATTTCTCTCTCATCAATCTGTGTTTGGTGTGACGAATTAAACACACAGCCTGTGTGTGTGTGTGTGTGTGTGTGTGTGTGTGTGTGTGTGTGTGTGTGTGTGTGTGTGTGTGTGTGTGTGTGTGTGTGTGTGTGTGTGTGTGTGTGTGTGTGTGTGTGTGTGTGTGTGTGTGTGTGTGCTGCAGTGCGTTTGATTCACTGCAGTGCGTTCAGATCCTGATGTTTATGCACCGCCGGGGTTATTCATTAACGTGTGTTATATTCACTCGTGTGTTTATCAGTGATGTGTGTTAGTGTCGGTCACTGCAGGGTTGTGCACTTGTGTGTCTCCTAATTACTCACCTGGTTATCTGCTCACACACACACACACACACACACACACACACACACACACACACATCAGCACAGCAGAGAGAGATTGATGAGTGCAAATACTATTGATGAGACGACACTTTAAAGAATGTGTGTGTGTGTGTGTGTGTGTGTGTGTGTGTGGCTGATTGTCTATGAAGATAAACTCACAAGGTGAAACCAAACTGCACACACAGTGTTTTCTGGAAAGCGTGTCTGTGTGTTACATATGGAAGGGCTTTAGAAACCGCAATACCTGCGATCTCAGAAGAAGAGCTTCTACAAGCTTCTGTTCTTCACCCTCGGGTGCTCTTCGTTTTTTTTTTTTTTTTTTACTTCATCGGAATGGTATGAAACTTGGTAAAGGTTTTGGCACTTGCTGTGTGAACACCCAAAAAAACCATGGACATGATGCGAACAGGTTAAATGGTCCTGAAATAAATCGTCACACTTGTGCTCCTCGCGGGGAAATTTAATTTTCAATTTTCAAAGTTCAATTTTCTTGCAGTTTTAGAGTAAAATGTGTTTTTGAACATTTATATTTCATATAAAAAATGTAAAATAGTCTTTTAGTGCATTTTTTATAACAATAAACGTACAATTCTGTAACTTTTTACAAAAAAAATCACTTTTTAAAACTTTTTTCACTTCAGCGATAATCTGCCAAGTGTCGTCTTTGAGAAGAGATCAAACTTCAGTCTGTGCTTTAAAGCATTCAAGATGTACCACAGTTTAAGCTGGAAATTAAATTTTCAGGTTTATGCTCAAAAAGTGAATAAATGGATTATAAATACAGCGTACATATAATTTAGTTCCATAAAATCCCCTAAAAATACAAAATATTTAATAAAAAACATTATCAAATTAAAATATAGTACAATAATTTCATTGAAAAAAATTAATAAAATCTGTCATTTTTGACCGACACGCGAAGAGCCCCAGTTTCATCCGGCACTTCACAGCCTTTCAGGGGTTCCATCATCTGATCATTTTATCCATTTAGTTTTAACTCATTTTAATTGATTAACATATTTTATGAATTAAACAGCTCATAAACATTCTTTATCACGAGAATTTTTCATGTATATAAAAAATAAAAAATAAACTATGAAAGTAAATAAACATGAAAGTATCATGCAATCATTTAAGACATTTGTCCTTATATAGAACCTTTTTGACATAAAGCGTTATGTAATTCAGAATCCCTAGAGTTCTGTATGGAACACCATTTATTCTACGAGTGCTCAAATACAGTGAGTGTTGGCAAAAGATGACCTTTATTTACATTCATCCACAAATTACAAACGAGGAACATACAGACATATAAGACCAACAATATTTGTAATATACAACACCAGGTTTATTAGACAACTTGATTTGGAAGCAAACTAGACAAGAGGAGAAATAAATGTTTTTGTTTTTATCTCAAGGGCCAACAAATATAATGCATAAGCATATTATACATAAGCGCTGTATAGTGTGTAAACGCAGCCAAGGACTGTATTCTGTGCTCGCGATCCGTCACATTATTAAATACAGTAAATATATGCAATTTTGTCAGTCTCAAACACCTCAGTCTCACACACTCCTGATGTCTGACGCTGACCTCCGTCTGATTCTCATCCTGCTGCTGTGGTGTGATAACAGTCTTCTGTCATCAATCACACACACACACACACACACACACACACACACACACACACACAAAACCTCATGGTTCTTTCTTGGAGCTCAAAGGTGCCACTTCAGAGACAGAAATGCCAAAGGGCTTATCTTCTGTCTCTCTCTCTCTCTCTCTCTCTCTCTCTCTCTCTCTCTCACACACACACACACACACACACACACACACACACACACACACACCTGTGACCAGATTCATGACACATTCTAAAAAAAAAAAAAAAGAATTGCTATTTATGAATCAAGTTTTATATATTTTATTCCCAAAAAAATGTATTATCTTTTCTTAGGATGGTTCTTAAAGTCACGATGAAATCAAAATGGACAATTCCTATATTTTTTATTAAATATTGCAGTGTTTATTGTAAATGATTTATCGGTGCACATCATTATTGTGTTAATAATCTTGAATCAGAATAACAGCAGCATCTCTTCTCTTCTCTGATGACGAGGGCGGGGCAACCTGTCACTCACATGAGATCAGCCAATAGCAAACCACAACCATCCAACCAGCCAATCAGTTCCCCACAGACACAATCAAGCCCCACCCACATTTGTTCTAGATCCTGAAGCGTTTCACTCGGATAAACGACACAATAGAGAAGAGAAGACGAGCACAACTTCCCTTTGAGTAACCATTATTGACATTTTCAATCAAATTCCAGCATTTCTTTTTCCAAAGTTTCCTGTCATTCAGCTGCTGATTTCAGACCGTTTCATTATAGGCTACATTCAATTTTTTTCTTTTTTTTTCTTTCATGTTAAGTGTTTAAAAGCTTCAATTAAATGAGGGGGGGTGGTGGTGGCGCAATGGATAAGACACATGCCTTTGGTGTGAGAGACCCGGGTTCGAATCCACTGTGAGACACCAATGTGTCCCTGAGCAAGACACTTAACCCCTAGTTGCTCCAGAGGCGTGCGACCTCTGACATATATATAGCAATTGTAAGTCGCTTTGTATAAAAGCGTCAGCTAAATGAATAAATGTAAATGTAAAAATGTAAATGAACCAAAACAAGCTCAAAACACCTAAACATGCAATGTTTAACAGTGAGACTGTTAGCCCGTCTAGATCAGCCCAATGGCGGTATCCGATAGAACGGGGGAAGGTCTCTGAGCGTTACTGTCTTTCCGCATGGCAAAGTAATTTAATTCCATTTAAGCTTTTATCTGACTCCATTTTATATCTGACTCCATTTTATCACAACCTTGAATTTAGGTTAGATTGCCAATTGGTTATTGGTCAATTATATAATAGTTTAACAATACATTTGATTGTTCTATTTAACTCTTTACTTATATTTGACCCGTTCATATGTCGCTCAGAGGTCCTCACGCCTTGTTTAACGCGACTTTCACGATCACAAGCTCGCCAGCTTCGGTCACTAAACAGAGGTAATTGGCTATTTACCTGAGATTGGTCGCATTCACGCTTACACAATCAAAGATACTTCGACATCAAATGCTCAGAGATAAAGAGTAAAAGATAAACCCGTCATTTTGAAAAATACATGATGCTGAAGTCTTTGAGGTCCTTCAACATTATGGGCTGATCTGAGGTACAGAATCGCCACGAGCCTCTTGTTGCGTTTCTTTATATAGACAGAAACTTCTTTCACATGGAAACATTTGCTAATGATGGGAATTTGCATTCAGCGTTTACACCTTTTGGGAGCCGGATGTCATTTTCCTGGAAGACACGCCCTCCTCTGTGTGCGAGTTATCTCTAAACTCTTAAGAACTTCATTACCTTTTGGTTTACTTCTTTGGGAATGAGACACCAGTCACACTGAGACATTTCAAATGATACCAAACATGTGTAATACTGTATGAGAAATATTCACATTAAACCATATAGATGTTTGGGTGAATATCTGGTGATCTCAGCGTGAGAGAGAGCATGGGCGAGGTGATCGACTCGGGGATGCTAGCTTCTCAAGAGAGAGTCAAATGTTAATTTCGAGAAAGTTCCTTTGTCTTCTCGGGAGTGGCCGTTCCTCAACCAGACTGTCTGGCATTTTCTAATTTCTCAATTCTGACAAGACCAAAGAAAAGACAACCGAGCTGAGATCCGCATGGCTTTATCCAGAAGCAATACTGGGAAAAACCAGATAAACGGCACAACAGGGAAGAAAACATGACAGCAACTTCCTTTTATGTCGACTTTAAGAAGATTTCAGTGAATCTGTATCTCTCCTATCAGACGTATCCAGCAGTGTGAAGAAATCTGCTCCCGCTCACACACTAACTGAACATTTATCATCTTATTTATCACAGATGGCAGCGCTGAAATGCCACAGAAACTGCGGTGAGCTTTTCAAAAAGGTGCTTGACTTTTCTAATTGCGCCCGAGGCGTAGGCAACACACTTTACCACATTTCCACAGCTATACATACTGTATAATTACCGCACACCCCCAAGCTTTAAATATGCATACAATTTGCCAACAGCGCTAACCAGAAACCGATCGAGAGACTCTTTAAGAAGTCGCTTTTGGCTTGAAGTGAGTCTAAAAGACTGATTCCTGTAGAGGATTGAGGATGTTATTGAGTCAGTGTATCATCTACACTGAGGCTTGATGATGTTTCTGAGAGTTTTAGACACTGTCAGATATTATTAACGCTAACTTGTGTCGTCTAAACGCTCCAGTACATCGGGTCCTGAGAGTTTAATATTTCATATTGGATTTGTCTTATCGTGGAATCTGTTCATCCCGCCTGAAGCTGATCGTGTCTAAATGGCCTTTCTTCTGTCTTGATGCCTTAATTAGGTCTGATGATGAAAGTGTGAAATGAAATCAATCCGTTGTGCTGTTTTCCAGGGGAACCGACCCGCCAGCATCTCGGCTGGAACATGAGATAAACCCTGAGTTCTGCCCACGGGGATTGTGGGAAATTGAGGCCGTTTTTTTTGCACACTGTTCCCCCAATTTTGGTGGCAGTTCAAGGAAAGGACAGGGAATACACACACACTGTGTGTTACACACACACACACACACATCAACTCAGAGCCGTGGCAGACTGTGAGCTCAGCCAAAGTTCAAAGCTGTCACTGACTGTGTGTGTGTGTGTGTGTGTGTGTGTGTGTGTGTGTGTGTGTGTGTGTGTGTGTGTGTGTGTGTGTGTGTGTGTGTGTGTGTGTGTGTGTGTTTGAATATTAATCTGAGGCTGGTGCTTGTAATATTGCAGCACTTGTATTAAATTGGCTATTATTTGGTGACAGCGGGTTGCTTGAGAAACTCAATCGTTGTAATTTGGTAAAATGAGCTGTGAGAGAGCGTGTAGAAGTGTGTCTATCAAAGGAGCGGAGTGTGTAATCGGTGTTGTAATTGGTGTTGTTGCACCTTTGCGATCATAAAAATCATTTATTTTTGAGACTAACGGCAAATGGGATTGATGTTTTCGAGTCCTCATGGTCCCGCTGTTCCTGCTTCACGTTTCTGATGGGGTTTTTGTACGTCTTCAAAACTCAGATTTCTGTCTGTCTCTAAAATAAATAAATAAAATAATAAATATAAATTAAATGGTTTTTATTAGGGCTGCTGATTTAACTTGTTTATTTAATCAAAGGGGTGGTATAATGCCCTTTTCACAAGATGTAAAATAAGTCTCTGATGTCCCCAGAGTGTGTGTGTGTGAAGTTTTAGCTCAAAATACCCCACAGATATTTTCATATAGCAAGTTAAAATTGTCACTTTTTGAGGGTGAGCAAAAATGCACAGTTTTGTGTCTGTTCTTTAAATGCAAATGAGCCGCTGCTTCCGGCACAGGGGGCGGAGCTTCAAGAGTTTGCACTCACACAGACATGCACTGAAAATTTCAAAAACCTTTTATACCGGAGTCAGACAAACCGGATTCAGACAATGATGGAGAGACTCGAGAAGAAGTGACAACATGTAGAAGCAACAGGACATTTCTGAATGGTTAGTTGATGAAGTTATGTAGCTTATGTGTAGTTATCTTCTAGTCATTGATTAGCATATTCTGTCTTGATAATCTATAAATCGTTCCCGGGGGCGGGGTTTATGTAAATTCTAGGGTTGGTGATGTCACTAACCCGGGAGGAATGTGGTGTAGTCTCTACCAGCCGTTTGTTGTAGTCCTTAAAAAGTTATTTCTGTAAAAGCAAATATCTCCCTTTGCTTTGAACTGTGAGCGTTGTAACTTTGCAGATGTTGTTTATGATCAAACAGCAACATTACACACTAACTACAGTTAGAAAAGTCAAATCATATTCAACCACCCCTTTAAAGTCCCCCTGTTTTGACATACAGTACAAGCCAAAATTGTTGCCAGACCTCCTGAAATGAGCAAAGTGTAAAAACACCCAGAAATGAAGACAAAGCATCCCACTCCTCCTCCTCTAGAGCTCCTGTTTACCAACACAGTCATTTAGCATGACGGATTTTGCCAAGGCTGTAAAACGCAGTAATCCTCACAATATGCTGCATTACCGCAGGGCCGAGTGCTTTTCAAAAGACGCCAGCAAATGCTTTCTGGCTTAACGCAAGAAGCATTACAGCCTGTTAACTGAGTTCACCTTCAGCTGAGATGCACAATTCATCTTATCTGTGTGTCAGCGAAAGTGTGTGACCTGGGAGAATTCACTTCTCATACTGGGACGCGAGACGAAGCTTCCCTCTCCCAAAACAATTACACACTAATCTGCAGCAGCGAATGAGAATTAGCTCTTTAATCAGGCTTCTGGCAGGCCTTCACTTCACCCGCCGTGAGGAAGTTATTATATTATCTGTCAGAGAGCCTGACCTCGCCTTCACTCGCTGGATCGGGACAATTCAGCAGAAACCAGCGGATAATGGCGGCTCTGTCAACTGACATCATATCACGCCGTTGGTGAACAATGCTAATCGTTCTCAGAAGAGCGTTATTCTGCTGGCTCGAGATCCTCGTCTACTATCCTTTATCTGTCTTTAGTGTGTAATGTTGCTGTTTGAGCGTGAAAAAGGTTTCAGAGTCCCTCCAGCGGGAGTTATTCTCCATGTTAGGGATGCACCGATATGAACATTTTGGCCGATACCGATAACCGATAATTCTTTGTATTTGAAAGGCGATAACCGATATATTGGCCAATAAATGTCAATCTAGTTTTTTTTTTTATAATTTTTGAGAGCTTGATTAAAAAGCAAAAGTCTCACCATTAAAAGCCATGACCCAAGCACACAATTATAATGATGTTCTCATTATAATTGTATGTAGCCGATATGACAGACTTGTGCTGCACTTAACCTTATTTTCCTTTTTTCAAGTGATTTCAATCATATTCAAGCAAATCAAAACCATCAGAGTGAACAGTGCACATCTGAAGCGTCTCAGCTGAAGGAAATAATCCATTATTTATCAGCTTTAATATATATCGACCAAAATTTCTTACCGGGCCAATAACGATGAAAAATGTACATATATCGGCCGATACCGATATGGTGGCCGATATATCGTGCATCCCTAATTTAAATAATTAATGCGCAGAATAAAGGGGCGGGGCCTGGTTGAGTTAGTTAGTAGTGTGTTGAAACTGGTGGTTAACATTTTCCAAACACAACCAATCACAACACACTGCTGCAGCCAACCAATCAGAGCGCAGTTTTGTTTTTCAGAAGGAGGGGCTTCATAGAGACAGGAACTAAACAGGGGTGTGTTTCCTGTACAACGCTGTAACTCGCTGCTTCACTATCATAGTACGATTCATCCTTGAAGAAATCAACTACCTCGTCACGACTGTTTCCCGAAACCATATTATCTCAAATTGGTCGTTCAACCACGTTGGTTAATGATATCATGAACTTGATGGAGTAATAACTTCTTTTACTGAATCATTTGAGATCAAATTAATGCTAGATGTTTTGCTATAAATTATGCACATGGTATATTATTTTGCTCAAGATAAGGCTTTATTGAGTCCACATGTCATGCAATCTAGAGACTCTTCTTCTAACCACAGTTCGAGAGCTGTCGTTCAAACACACAACTCTGCGATGCGGTTTGCGAATGTTGGAACGATGGTTTCGGGAAACACTGACTCGTTGAACTGATGATAACGACAGAACTTGCGACCATAGTTGACTAACGATGCTTTCGGGAAACCAGAGCGTTACTGACAGACTGGGAAGAGAGGAGCCGCAACAATGGAGAATATGAGGAAAATAATCAACATTCAAGCAGGAAAACCTGTTCTAGTAGAGCCTGAAACAACATCAAGCATTATAAGTCCTCCTCAATGTTTTCTTTCTCTCTCCTAAGTTGATTAAATGATTCCCCTCTGGAGTCAAAGACAAGGGCGAGTTCATAACCGAGACCTTGAGTCCGTTTATCGTCTTGTAAAGCCTGACAGGCAGTCAACAAACAGCCAGCTTTATTTTGGATGCGCTGGCAGTTTCAGTCGTTCGCCTGTCAAGTGCTGAGAGCAGCCGATGCCAAGAGAATCACAAGTGTGTTTGCTCTGAGTTTCAGCCGTGCATTCGCATCTGTTCGCAACGGAGCCGATCTGAGTGTGTCTGGTGTTTGTTTGGGATTGTGTGTCAGTTTCTGTCAGCGCACCGACAGGGACAAGATGCATGGAAAGCAAAATGAAGGGATTTGTTCCTTGTTTTATTAATAAAGAGACGCAGCTCGGGGCTTAAGTGACAGCGACGTCTCATTCTTCCACATCAAACTCCCGGCGCGCATCGACTCACTCTGTCGTGTTTTTAATTAACTGGTGCATGAAGGTAATTCATGCACAGAACTGGTCACTGTGAAGAGTCAAGAGATGCAGAGAAACTGCTCTAAGAAACTCTGGCAAATGTTGCAAATGATTTCATATACAGTTTTTGTCTCCTGAAAGAAAGAAGTGATTCTGAACTGAAACGAGTCGTCAGTAATTCAGTCTCACTCCTGCTGTAGGTTTGTTACTCATTTGCATAATGCCCGCCTGTGGTCCTGATTGGCTGAGCAGCGTCTCTTAGCTCCGCCCTCAAACACTGTAGTTTATCTGAGATGAGCTGAGATTCAGATATGCTAATGAGCGTTTGCTTTCTGACCAATCAGAGCAGAGCAGCTCTCAGAGAACTTGATGGAGTTCTAGGAGGAGGTTTAGAGAGACCTCGATGGAAGCGTTTCAGAAACTGAGGCCTTGAATGTTGAATGTTCTTTGGCCTTGAATGCATGTAAACCTGTTGAAGGAGACCTTTAAAACAATATTAAGAACCTTTAATATAGCAAAATAGGGGCACTTTAATAACTTGGTATGACATATGTAGCTCTATTCATGCGCTCTCTGTTATGATATGGATCCGCTTCTCCTGTAAACGAGTGGGATGTTCCCGGGAATAGATTTGCTGTCACTGGATGGCTGCACTTGGGCAAGATTACGTCCAGGAAAGATGCATTAATAGAGAGAAAGAGAAAAGTGCATTTGCTTTACACCATTTATTGTCTTTGAATAACACACTAGACAAGATCTGACACGTCTGTAATGAACGCAGCGTATGGAGATGCTACTGTGTGTGTGTGTGTGTGTGTGTGTTCCTATTAAGGAGCCGTATAATAACGAAAAATAATAATTTGAATCCCACAAAGACTTCTGTCTTTACTAGGAGTCAAATCTTTTCACCTCACTCTCTGAGCATTTATCAGTTTTATTAGTTAACCCTTTAAATCTGTTGTTTTAGAAATGGAACAGTTTATTAAACCTTTAGGCAAACAATAATAATTTTGCATTTGTGTTGATTACTCATATTTAATGGCTTATATAGTCTGAAATAGTGAGAATATGAAGGATAAAAACAGATCGATTTCATCCAGAGGCCAAAACTGAGCAAAAATATGCATTCTGGTGCAGATGCTGATATTTATATGGACAAAAAGAAATGAAATTCTGATGCTTGTAAAGTAAATCAATGAACTCTTTATAACAGTAGAGCAGATACTGTCATAAAATGCATATAAATATCAGTTACTCTATATATTACTCAATATCTGCCAATAATATATCCTAGTAAGATGATATTTAAATGCTTTAGTTTTATTATCAAAGCTTTAGTTTTCAAACGTAAAATGTAATGCAATACAATGATGATTAAGAGATGAACAAATGAACCTTCCTCAAAAGCCTGATGATCATATTTGATACTCATGTTATTTCTAAAAATAAATTGTGCATGGATAATCAGTCCAGTAAGTGTTCATCTTGAAATATTACCAAGAATATAAAAGTTATTCTGACGTTTACTTAATTACTAAAAGGCTTTTACTTGCTACAAAAAAACAAGAAGGCGTGCAGTAGATTGTGCGGCAGGTTTTTCAGCAAACTTTGATTATTTATAGGCATCATAAATCCATGTATGGAATATGATGCAGCAGGTTTTATAGGGTGAAAGTGTGTGTGTGTGTGTGTGTGTGTGTGTGTGTGTGTGTGTGTGTGTGTGTGTGTGTGTGTGTGTGTGTGTGTGTGTGTGTGTGTGTGTGTGTGTGTGACAGACGCAGAGACCTGAATGCACTGCATTGCTGTTTGTTTCCTTTCCTGTTTCCGTTTCCAAGTCTGTCTGTTTTCCCTGCTGACCTGATCCTGCTTCACTGACGTTCCTCTCCTCTTTTCTCCTCTGTTCCTCTGTTCCTCTGGCTCTCTGCAGTGGAGATTAAGGTGATAAAGGACCTGCCGTGGCCTCCTCCGGTCGGGCAGCTCAACACCAGTCCTCCTGTAATGGAGTTGGTGGAGTCTCCGTCCTCTCCGGGTCTCAGAGATACAGCGAACGCCTGTGACCAGCACACGAACGGTGGGTCCGACCCTTGACCCTCGACCCCCGACCCGCTCATTATCACTGTCCTTCACGAGACACACACGGAGACACTGGATTGCTGAGGTTCAGAAGAGATCTTAATGTCTCAAGCTTTATATCTCACATGCGAATGTGACTTTATTTCTCATAATTGCTCATTTATTTCACTGAAATTTGACTTTTTGGGCCCTATTTTAACGATCTGAAACGCAAGTATCAAGCGCGAAACACAAGTAACTTTGTGGGCGGATCTTTGGCGCTGTTGCTATTATACCGGCGGGATAAATGACTCTTGCGCTCGACGCAAATCTAAAATGTGTTGGTCTGAAGAGCTTCATTACTCATAGGTGTGGTTTGGGCGTAACGTGAAATAAACCAATCAGAGCGTCATCTCACATTCCCTTTAAGAGCAGGCGCGCTTGTTCCATGGCAGTTTGCTATTATAACGGCGGATTTGCCAGACGCACGCCAGGAGCGGTTCACAGCCGAGGAGACCGACGTTCTCGTCAGGGCCGTAAAACACAGAGAAGTGACATTGGGGATGGAGAAACACACACACATTAGCTTTTTTTCACATATTCATGGACTCAATGATTTCCCTCGTGTGGAATATTTTTCCTTGTAATCATGTATGGTTTGCAAAAATGTGAACGGCTGCGTCTGTGTAGATGAGAGAAGCAAAGTGTGTGTGTGTTGTGCACACGCTACATTATGGCCAAGCATGCACCCTTAAAATAGCATCTGAACACGCCACTGACTTTAGACTAGGTTTCTCCTGGTCAGTGGCGGAATTGTTTTCTGAAACTGCAAAATAGCACCAGGGAACGTTTGCGCCGGAACACGCCTCCTCTTTTCACTGAACCGCCCCCGGGAGCGCAAGTTCATTCCCTAATTTACCGACGTGTGTCTGTGGAGGGAAAAGTCCGCTGTGCGTCGGGTGAGAAATAGGATAGACACATGTGTCGCTGTACAAAGTCAATTGCGCTGGGTGCGAGATAGGGCCCTATATCTCACAATGTCACTTTAAATTTCACAAAGTGACTTTATTTTACAACCTTGCTTTTGTTTCTCATTTAAAGTGTCCCTATTATTCTATTTTAAAGTTTCCTAATGCTTTTTTGGAGTCTCCTACAACAGGTGTACATGCATCAAAGGTAAAAAAAAAAAAATTCCTCATTATATACATTTGCACATCACCACATTTTCAATGATTCTCAAACGACTCGTCAGATGAATCAATCTTTCTAAATCCCGCCTTTCCGCGAGATACTCTGCTCTGATTGGTCAGACATCTCAGTCTGTTGTGATTGGTTTACCTCGTACAGCGCGTCGAAAACAAAAACGCCCGTTGTCATAACAACGTCAGCTCTGCGTGTCCTGAGGCTTCCTACACCGTAAACCAAACACAGTAATGAACAATGATGTCGATTTGACCATATCAATGTGAGCGCAAGTCCGATGATGAAACACTGGAAGAACTATTATTCAACCCAAACCTCCATCACAAGCATGACTCGAGCAGGACTCGGGCCCCATCCACACTACGGCGTTTTCATTTAGAAACGGAGACCTTTTGCTACGTTTGCACCTCCCGTCCAGACTAAAACGGCAAAAACGAAGACCTAAAACGGAGAAGTTTAGAAACGCTGTCGATCCCGTATTGCGTTTTGAATCTTCGGAGGGCGTTTGAGTGAAGACGGGTCAAAACGGAGGACTTTAGAAACGATGACGTAGTAGAGGCTCACGCTCGGCTCTATGATTGGGTGTCATCAGTCATGGAGTATACACAGGTAATATTCAGTACCAGTAAACTCCACCCGCTGGAACAGTTTCTTACAGTAAGAAACTGCCGCGTGAAAAACGCATGCATGCTAGAAATAGAATCGACGCCTATTTTTCATGCGACACGCAAGCGTGTTGGAAGCGTTTCCAGGCAAAATAGAATAGGAAAAGATGTTTATATGTCATTTTGACACAAATACATATTAATAAATGACATTTTGATGTTTGAAAGTCTCTAGGTTTACACCGGCACGCGCATGCCCAGTGTTGGTGAATGGTCACGTGATCCGCGTTTTCAGTTGTTTTAATGTGGACGGAGATCAATTCTAATATGCAGCTAAAACGCTGGTGAGGACGGAGATCGTATTCGTTTTAATTCTCCGTTTCTAAACTAAAACGCAGTATTGTGGATGGGGCCTCAGTGTTTCTCAGTGATACTCTACTCAGTTTGAGGAACATTATGAGATGTTCCAACTGTAATTCCTCACCATCAGCATTAACAAGTGCATGTCCATCAACAAACCCATTATTTTACTTGTACTCATTTATTTACAGAGTATTTTTCTAATATATTGCGGTGAACATGTGAAAACTGTATCAATAACAGTGTATGCATTAGCCGAGCTCTAGCGTGGATGACTGATGTAACAAAAAAAAAATCGTGGTATCGTGGTAAAGATGAACTTTAACCACTGATTCTTCACTCGTCCTTGGGCAGTGAAAAAAATACTGGCTTTACTTTCACATTATAGAGCACAGCGTCTCCTGGACATGATGCTCTCCAGTGTCCACAGGAATCAGCTGCTGGTTTCAGGTTGGAGTTTTCCCTGGTGTCTGTGCGCGCAATAAGTGGGCGGGCAATATGCTAATGTGTCGTCTTGACGTCATAACGAAACAGCTTATGACTCGTTTGAAAAAACTATTCGTTTCAGTGACTCAGAGTCGACTCTTACTTTTGAAAGACAATAACTTTATATACGGTGCACTTTCAGATTTAAAACTTTGCAGGATGTTTTCATTCACTTAGTTATGTTACACACTACATGAAAGGTCATTTTCAAAAATCCATAATAGGGGCCCTTTAAAACTCCCACAATAGACCCTTTTACTGTTTGTACACAATGATGACGTAGCAACGTATGCGCGCGCATATTGGCAACGGAAGTATGGCGAGAATCAGCAGCGTGTCAAGCTACGCGACTGGATTAAACAACATTTACATTTACATTTACATTTAGTCATTTAGCAGACGCCCTTATCCAAAGCGACTTACAAATTAGGACTAAGTTCAGCGAGTCATCATAAAGAGGCAAAAGCAACAACAACGCAGGAAGTGCTCAAAATACGAAGTTCTGGTATTATTCAGAGTAGCATAAGCCTGATAAGTGATGTTTCAAAGGGAAAGGATTTTTTTTTTTTTTTTTTTTTTTTTTTTTTTTTTTTATAAGGTTAAGTGCTCACGGAAGAGATTGGTTTTCAGCTGTTTTTTGAATGTTGTCAGGGATTCTGCATTCCGGATGAGGGTGGGGAGAGCGTTCCACCAGCATGGAACTGTAAATGAGAATGTTCTGGAAAGTGATTTTGTGGCTTTCTGTGATGGAACCACGAGACGTCGCTCGTTGACCGATCGTAGGTGTCTGGTAGGGATGTAGACTCGTAGGAGTGAGTGAAAGTAGGAGGGAGCTGAGCCTGTGATAGTTCTGTAAGCAAGCGTCAGTGCCTTGAACTTGATGCGAGCAGCTAGAGGTAGCCAGTGCAGAGAGATGAACAGAGGAGTGACGTGGGCCCTCTTGGGCTCGTTGAAGACAAGACGAGCTGCAGCATTCTGGATCATCTGTAGGGGTTTGGTCGCACATGCTGGGAGTCCAGCCAGAAGGGCATTGCAGTAGTCAAGCCTAGAGATGACCAGGGCCTGGACGATAAGTTGTGTTGCATGCTCAGTTAGGAAAGGCCTGATCTTCCTGATGTTGTGCAGTGCAAACCTGCATGATCGAGCTGTCTTTGAAATGTGATCTGTGAAGGTCAGCTGGTCATCAAACGTTACTCCAAGATTTCTGACCGATCTTGATGGGGTGATTAATGATGACTCTAGCTGGATGGTGAAGTCGTGCTGTAGAGACGGATTGGCAGGGAGGACGAGAAGCTCAGTCTTTGCCAGGTTGAGCTGCAGGTGGTGTTCCTTCATCCATGTGGAGATGTCCGCCAGACAGCTTGAGACCCGTGCAGCTACTGTGGGATCATCTGGTTGAAAGGAGAGGAAGAGCTGTGTGTCATCAGCATAGCAGTGGTAGGAAAAACCGTGTGCCTGTATGATGTGTCCCAGTGATGTGGTATAGATGGAGAAGAGGAGGGGACCAAGAACTGAACCCTGGGGAACCCCTGTGGTCAGCTGATGTGCTCTGGATACCTCGCCTCTCCATGCGACCTTGAAGGACCTACCTGTGAGATAGGACTCAAACCAGTGGAGTGAAGTTCCTGTGATGCCCAGTGATGAGAGGGTGGACAGAAGGATCTGATGATTCACCGTGTCGAAGGCAGCAGACAGATCCAGGAGAATGAGGACTGAAGATTTGGAAGCAGCTTTTGCGATCCGTAGGGCTTCTGTGACTGACAGTAATGCAGTCTCAGTTGAATGTCCTTTCTTGAAGCCAGATTGGTTGACATCCAGCTGGTTGTTTAGAGACAAGAAGGATGTTAGTTGGTTGAAGACAGCTCTTTCAAGTGTCTTCGCAATGAATGGTAGGAGAGAGATAGGTCTGTAATTCTCTACCAATGATGTGTTTAGCGTTGGTTTTTTGAGCAGTGGAGTAACCCGAGCCTGCTTGAATGCTGTAGGGAAGGTGCCAGTGTGGAGGGATGAGTTGATGATGTGTGTGAGTGATGGTAGAAGTGTGGGAGAGATGGCTTGTAGAAGGTGTGAGGGGATGGGGTCAAGCGTGCAGGTGGTAGGGTGACTGGAGAGGAGAAGTGTAGATACTTCTTCCTCGGTTAGCGAAGAAAAGGAGGACAGAGGGGTATTGGCTGTGGAAGGGGTCGGTCTGGGTTCCTGTGTGTGTGGAGCTGAGAACTGACTGCTGATAGCTGTTGTTTTGTTGGTGAAGAAGGTCGCAAAATCGTCAGCAGTTAAGGAGGAGGCGGGAGGTGGTGGAGGTGGACAGAGGAGAGAGTTGAATGTCTTGAAGAGTAATCGTGTGTTGGAGGAGCTGGCAACAACAGCTGGCAACAACAGACGCAAGCATTTTTTATTATGTCCTCGCTCCAATCAACACGTTTAATCGCCTGCAGCCACTCTTCTGAAACGGCCGTGATCCTGTCGGAATAATATAAAACTTAAGCCCCTTGGTGGAATATCGATTAGTGCAACCGTAAACGCAACAACCAGACATTTTGATGCTGGGAAACCGTTTTGATAAACTTTCGGAGTAGCTAACACGTTAGAGCCAGTGGGGAACAACACCACTTCCGTTGCCAAAATGCGCGCGCAACTATTTGATCACGTGGGCTGTAAAAGGGTCTATTACTTAAACTTTTTTATTATTTAAAACAAAAACAACCACAAAAATATAAAATATGTATATAAATGACATTTTTATGGCTTTTCCAATTGTTGCTGAGTAATGGATTGCATTTGTAAAAGCATTTTGCATTTTTACACTTTTTAGATCAAAAGTAACCCAAAAATTAGGAGTTCTAGAAATCAACATTTCAAAATTCACTGATATGTTCAGGCTTTCCATGATCATGAGATCTCTGTCCGTAAAAAAACATTAAACAACCAAAGAAATTCTCAAAAACACGCTTTGAAATCGCTTGTGTTTCTGACGTCACAAACTACCTTGTAACCAATCAGATCAACGTGTGATCGTCAACCAGTGGATCTCTGAGCTGAGTGAGTGAGTGGAGGCGGGGCTCATTTGCATATTCATAGAACCGCATACTAAATGAGGCAAGGGTGTCGAGTTACACTCAAGATATGAGTTTTAAAGGATAAAATTATTGACTACAGGAGGACTTTAAGTATTATTTAAATTATAGTATATATACTATATATATACAGTGGTGGCCAAAATGATTAGAACACCTGACAGATCTGAAAATATTGAATTTTTTTTGGCCTCCAAACCATTCATTAATTTCATAATGTTCGTGGAACGATATTTCAACAAATATCAGATGAAGTGAGTCGTACTGTTTTTATCCACTTTTAACGTTTATCATGTCCACCTTCTGCAGATATACAGCAGCACATCTCTCTTCAACACTATTGTTATCCGAGGCCTTCTGCAACTGAAGCCAAACGCTTTCCTTTGAATGAACAATAGATCTGTCCAGTTTATTCTCCAACTCGCCCCACATGTTCTCGAGGGGGTTGAGGTGTGCACTTTGATGGGCCAGTCCATCGTTTCCAATGTTCCAGCAGACTCCTTCGGTCGCCGGTGTGAAGAATGTTTAGGGTCGTTGTCCTCTTGGAAAATAACCATTGAAACCTTAAATATGCCAAGTGTTCTAAGAATTTTGGCCACCACTATATATATATATATATATATATAATTTTTTTTATATTTTTTTTATATATATATATATTTTAACAAATGTAAAAATATTAACAGTATATTTTTATTATTATTATGATTGAGTAGTCACTCTGTTACTCTAGATCCAACTTTTTATTCCATTACGCTGAATAATGTGAAGAGGTTTTCCCTGTGGATGATCACTGCTGTGTTGTGGCGTTCCCGCTCCTGCAAACGTCTGAAGAGCTTTTCAGCACATGAAGCACATGAAGCACATGAAGCACATATGCTCAGATAAAGTTAATGAACTGCGGTCAGAATCCAGCGTCTTCCTGCCGAAACCGTCCAAATTAAGCATTTGCTTCCAGTGAAGCGGAAAATCACAGACGGCTCGAGTCCAGCTTTCCTGAAAACACCTCGCTGGCTTTTATAGACCCACATCTGACACTCAGAAACAACCACTTCTGAGACTTCTGTGTGTGTGTGTGTGTGTGTGTGTGTGTGTAACCCAATCACCACGTTCCCATTCCATGCGTTCGACAGGGACATGTGGAGAAGCGATTGTTCCTGGAGATTACAGATGTTCAGATCCTCAGGAATACGGATCAAACTATCAGATGACTAGAATTCATGTTTCCGTCTCAGACTTCTGGACGGCGTTCGCTCACTTGATCTGCGTGTGTATCAGGGTGCCACAATAAAACCAAAAAAATGCTTAAAAGTGGTATTGCGTGTCACTCATGATCTCGCTCCAAATCCAGATTTATGTGTGAGACGGGATGGTTTTCTGGCACTGGTGTGTGTGTGTGTGTGTGTGTGTGTGTGTGTGTGTGTGTGTGTGTGTGTGTGTGTGTGTGTGTGTGTGTGTGTGTGTGTGTGTGTGTGTGTGTGTGTGTGTGTGTGTGTGTAAGCACGTCAGGTGGCTGTAAGTTAACCTGGATTGATCCGGGTTTTCCTCCAGAGATTAACCGTAAAATGATCCCGTCACTCCAGTTCCTATCAGGAATAAACCGGTTAAAGGGTCGTTTCAGGGAGTTCAGTCGGGAACGCTGCTTTCTGGACGTGCCGAAGCTCAGACTCACATCCAGAAACTATTAAACACATTTCAAGTGATGCTTTAAAGATGAACGAAATCACAAACAAGAACATGCACAGTCAAAGCAAACATTACTCAGACACCAGATATAATGTGTGATATGTGTCACTAGTGTGATCAGGACACTATAGTTCATTAATGTGAGTGAGGAGAGCAGAATAAAGTAAACTGTGACATATTACACCCAGAAGCTCTTCATACAGGGACTACCAGTGACATTTAGAACAATGTGGGACCAGAAATGATTGGGACACTTTGAGCTGATCATGTTTTGCTGAAGTGTGTTTTCTTTAATTGCTAATGCTCTTTTTACACACAGACTGAACACAATGAAGCATTGCTTGGTGATTGGTTGAGCTAAACTGGTATTATCTAATTGTGTAGTTAAATTTAACAGCTGACAGATATTCAACATAATTCATGTGTGAGACAGTCTAACAGAAGGACGGACAAAACCAGTCAAATATCAACTGAGTTCTGCTCATATTTTATGACCATTCTCTAAATGTCTGGAGTCTTTAAAGCACCAGTTGACCTCACTAATCAACTAGCCAATACTAGTCGACGTTTATTGTTCTGAACTATAGCGTTTGACAAGCTGTCTCATTAATCTGACGAGATTTTAATTTCCGCGTGCTACTCGATGGGCCAGAAATCAAATTTGCATATAAATATAGGCAAACTCTTTTGTTTGCACCAAGAAAAGCGGGAGCCTTTTGTTTTCGGCTCTGAATTAATTGTTGCCGCTTTCCGGTCCTTTTCTTTCAGGCTTGAGTCTCTGTAGAATATGAAATAATATAATTAAAATATATCTAGATTTCATTATGCGAGCGTGACTGTGAGGAATAAGCCCGTGGAGATCTGCTGTTCTTCGGCTGTGTGAAACGCATCGCATGCACGGGGTTTAATGAAGGGAGGAACAAAAGACGAGTGTTTCGCGTGTGTGTGTGTGTG
>NC_138734.1:1880385-1895385 GCF_965113295.1 Leuciscus leuciscus
CGATATAATAAACAAATGGTTTCATGAGTCAACTTGCTTGGTTCTCAAGGAAAATAAATGCACACACAGATTAGTGATAATCAGCCTAAAGAAAAAAGTTCTTTAGTCAAGAGCAGTGAGTGTTTTTCTCTGTTCCCTTTGTTCTTTGATTAACTTTAGGACAGATTTTTTTTTTTTTATTGCATTTTAACAAGAACAAAACATAATTTACATACAAGAGTACATATAACCATACATGTCAGGGGTAAAGAAAAATAAAATATATGGAAAAATAAAATAAAATAAAAAAGAATAACTTTAGCGACGGATATAATTAGTGGCTACTGTGTACTGTCCCTTTAAGACCAGCCGCTGTCAGAGATGCAGATGTCACACGCAACTCATTCTTTCACGAGTCATCACAACTCTTCATGTTCATCATAAGACTACTCTTATGTTATTAAGACACTCGACAAAAAGACATTTTGGCATAATTGTGTGTGTTATTGTTCGTTCAAGCTCGAAAGAGAACTGTATTCTGTCATGCTGTATTGTGCGCACGCACGATATTAGCGCGAGTCTTTCTGTGTGTCACAGTCAGGACATTCACAGGCAGCGCGTTCATTTTGGCATACATGTGTGTTGTTCGTTCTACCGCGAAAGAGAACTTGATACTGGCGCGCGTCTATCTGTGTGTGTGTGTGTGTGTGTGTGTCAGGAGGACATTCACAGGCAGCTCGGTTTTTTATGTCTTATCGCGCATGAATGGTTTAAAAGCATTTGCATTAATAAGTGCGTTAACGGCGCTAATTTGTTTATTTAATATAAAATCGCAGCATTTTGCGTCATATAATCGCGTAGGCTTGACATCGCGATTGTGATTGCGATACGATTAATCGTGCAGCACTAATTTAAAGATTGTTTGCCTTCTTCATGCCTTAAAATATCTTGAATATATCTCGACACCCTTGTCTCATTGAATGTCACATGAGACACAGCATCTTCTAACCGTACTCATACTGGGAACTATATTCTCAGAAGGTGAAGCACTGCTAAGTTTCTGCGGAGTGATTTACTCTGCTCCTCATCACAGGCTTCAAATCCCTCCGCCCAAGTAGCAGTGCTTCGCCTTCTGAGAATATAGTATCCTAGTATGTGTACGGTTAGAAGATGCTGTGTCTCGTGTGACCTTGTTATTTGTACACGCTGTGACTATACACATCACAACATGTAAATAGGAAAATGTTGGCGTTATTTTGTCACTTATTGGGAGCAGTATGCTAGCTGGAGCTGTTTACCTCCAGTCTTTGTGCTAAGCTAGGCTAGCGGTGGGTGCATCAGAGTTACGGCACGCACGGAAATGAGAAGGGTATGTGTGGACTTATCTAACTCTGGGGGATACGGGGAAGAAGATAAAGTCCCAAAAAGTCGGCGTGTTCCTTTAAATAAGCAACATTTATAAATGAATAGTTTCATATTTCTCGATCGTTACGCTGTTCGCAATGCTTCATGGGATTGTAGTTCTTTCCTGCACTAAAGCCATTAAGTCTGTGTGTTTTTGTCTGATTTTTGCTTCAAATCAAGTTTTTGTTATGATTCTCCTGATGGTTGGTTTGGTTCATGGCTTATAACAATTAACTGAAGACTTTTTCTGTAAATCCGGTAACACTTTACAATAAGGTTCATTAGTTAACATGAACAAAGAATGAACAATACTTCTACAGCATTTATTAATCTTAGTTAACATTCATTTCAACATTTATAAATGCATTATTAAAATCAATACATTATGTGTTAACATTAGTTAATGCACTGTGAACTAACATGAACAAACAATGAACAGCTGTATTTTTATTAAAGGGGTGGTTGATTATGATTTGACTTTTCTAACTGTAGTTAGTGTGTAATGTTGCTGTTTGATCATAAACAACATCTGCAAAGTTACAACGCTCAAAGCTCAGAGCAAAGGGTGATATTTTCTTTTAAAGAAATAGTTTTTTAAGGACTACAACAAACGGCTGGTAGAGACTACACCACATTCCTCCCGGGTCAGTGACATCACCAGCCCTAGAATTTGCATAAACCCCGCCCCCTGAACCCCGTCCATGTTGAGAAGAGGAAGAGTTGTTGTAGTCGAGCACATTTGTGAGTCAGCTCAAACTGGAGAACCGTCTTTTCACATTCAATAGAGAGTCACTCTGCGTGCATCTCACAACAGTTCCTATACGAGCAATTTATAGATTATCATGACAGAATATGCTAATTGAAGATAGTTAACTCCACATCATCAACATAAATTCATCAACTAACCATTCAGAGACGTCCTGTTGCATTCTACGTGTTGACACTTCTTCTTGAGTCTCTCCATCTTTGTCTGACTCAGTTTAAACATAAAAGGCAGAACAGTTTCTGTCATTTTAGTGTGTGTCGTGAGGTAATCGGAGCTGCTAACACACACAAGCTCTTGAAGCTCCGCCCTCTGTGCCGGGAGCAGCAGCTCATTTGCATTTAAAGGGCCAGACACAAAACGGTGCGTTTTTGCTCACCCTCAAAAAGTGACAACTTTAACATGCGATATAAAAATATCTGTGGGGTATTTTGAGCTGAAACTTCACACACACACTCTGGGGACATCAGAGACTTATTTTACATCTTGTGAAAAGGGCATTATACCACCCCTTTAACTAATATTAACAAATATTAATAAATACAGTAACAAATGTATTGCTCATTGTTAGTTCATGTTAGTTAATACATTAACCAATGTTAACTAATGAACCTTATTGTAAAGTGTTACCAAAAATCTTTATATGAGAAATAAATGGGAAAAAATGTATATTGCACTGTATTATAATATTTTGTGTTCTGCTGTTACAGTGCAGTTTGACGGCGTGGAGAAGTCTCGGATGTCTCCCAGTAAAGATCTGAAGTGCCGTCCGCTCCAGCGCCAGGCCAGTAAGATGAGCTCTGTGGACCCGGGCCTGGGCGAGCGCATCGACCCTGAGCTGCCGCTCGAGAGCCAGATGTGAGGATATCAGGAATATCACGGTTATGAGTTTATGAGTGTGATGATGTGTCTCTCACACACGCGTCTCGTTCACAGCTGGTTTCACGGAGCGATCAGCCGGACCGACGCCGAGTCTCTGCTCAGGTTGTGTAAAGAGGCCAGTTACCTCGTGAGGAACAGCGAGACCAGTAAGAACGACTTCTCCCTCTCGCTCAAGTAAGAGACACACACTCACACACACATTCTTGTACATGCAATCTCTAGCCGCTTACCCTAACCTTACCCATCACAACTAAGTGCCTAACCCGACCCCTGACCCTAAACCGACCCTTAACCTCATTATAACCTTATCCCTAAAACCAAGTCTTGACCCTCAAACAGGCCTTTAAAGGCTCTCAGAGAGTGAGGACCGGCCAACATGTCCTCACTTTACTCTCTTTGTCCTCACTCCACTGGTCTAACACTCAAACTGGTCCTCACAAAGATAGTTGTACAAGTACACACACACACACACACACACACACACACACACAGCGAGACCAGTAAGAACGACTTCTCCCTCTCGCTCAAGGAAGAGTCTCACTGTCACACACACACACACACACACACACACACACACATACAAACACACACGCCACTCCGATCTGACATTTAACACAGCCAGAGTGAGCCTGAAGTGACCCTTGACCTTTAGAGTGGTCATATCAATTCAAAGACAATTTAATTGAAATTCAACCAGCATTTCTTCCAGCTTTATCTATAAATGAATAAATAAATAACTATATGAATAATGAATGAATACATCAAATAAATAAATTAATTAATATGCATTAAGGAATTAATGAATAAATAACTTTCTGAATAATGAATATATAAATTGAATAAATAAATAAATAAATATAAATGAATGAATAATTATTTGAATAATGATTTAATACATTAAATAAATTAATGAATTAATATGCATTAATTAATGAATAAATAAATAAAATGAATGAATGATTAAATAAATAAATATGAGTGAATGAATGAACAAATTAATTAATTAATAAGTATATGAATAATGAATGAATAAATAAATATAACGATTTAACAAATGAATAAATAAATATGAATTAATACTTGAATAAATATGTTAGTGAAAGAATAAAAACTATATGAATAATAAATGAATACATTTAATTAAGTGATTAATTTGAATGAATAAATATGAATGAATGGATGATGGATGAATGAACAAATACATAAATGAATGATTAAATAAAATTAATGAATAAATTAATACAATAAACAAATAATATATAAATAAATATGAATGTATTTATGAATAAAATAAATGAATTGATTAATTCAGCTAAAATGTAGCTGGAATTTAAAAAGCATCACTTGAGTTATAAATGTGTTATTGAGCTGTAATGTAATGAGTGAGTGATGAAACTACTGTAAACGTCACTGTAAAGCCTGGAGTCACACAGCTCAACATCAGCTGTGGATAGAGCTGACCCTGGGGCCGCTTTCACAGAGATATTCTAGACCGGTCTATAGTGTTAGACTAGTCTACAATGTGCTCATAGTCTAGGCTAATGCAAGTAAGACTGTTTCACAAAAATAAAGACCGACTTAATTTAGACCAAAAGAATTAGACCCCTTCCCCCAGGCTAACTCAGGTCTAAGACTGTGTGTTACCATGGCAACCAGCAGTAACAATCAGTTACATTACAAACAGCCAAAAGAAAAGGGAAAATGGCTCATAATTTAAACATTTCTTCTTGTTACTACATTCTCCGCTAAATTTCCCAGGTAAAATGTCCTTGTAACTGTTACACTCCTCCAACACACACATCTCTCCCGCTGGGGTAAACTGCACTGAGCGGCTGAATGCACTTACTCGATCCACCTTTTAAAAAAAAATTTTTTTAAGTGTCTTATTTTACCCAGAATGCATTGCAGTGTAGTCCTACTTAAGAGTCTTAAGTGCTTTGTGCAACGGTCTGATTTAGATGTCTATCTGAAGTCTGACTATCTACTATATCTAAGCCATAGTCAAAGTCTATCTTTGTGAAACCGGCCCCTGGACTGTCTTTATCCCCAGTGGAGCACGTGTGGGACTGGATGGTGTGTGTGTGTGTGTGTCGTGATTCCCTCACTGGTGTTGTGCTAAACCAGACCTGACAGCATGTAGAGACCCGAGACTTCACACACACACACACACACACTCCGTCCGCAGAGACTCGTACATGCAAACGATCGTGTCTGCGTCTGATGAAATATTAATGCACACTATCAAACGCTCCTGCAATACTGATGAGGATCTGAACTAGTTTATGAGGAAACCTTCTCTGATTGTTTTATTAAACATTTGCTTCATCTGTTGATCTTCTAATAGCTAATAAGGCAGTATGAACAAAACCACACACACGTATATAGGTATTTTAGAAATATTATATATTTTATTTTATTGAACTGGCTTCAAATTATGATGCTTGTATTGAATAATGCTTTAAAGTGCATCTTATGTTTTTTCGGATATTATCCTTCATGTTTGTGAATGTAAAAGCTCTGCAAAGTTTCAGAGTGCAGATAAATGAGTTTTTGTTTTAGTTTTTGTCTCCCGAAAGAAAGAAGAGATTCTGAACTGAAACGAGTCGTCAGTAATTCAGTCTCACTCCTGCTGTAGGTTTGTAACTCATTTGCATAATGCCAGCCTGTGGTCCTGATTGGCTGAGCAGCGTCTCTTAGCTCCGCCCTCAAACACTGTAGTGTATCTGAGACTGGGAGAGTTTGGTTCGTGTTGTTCGTGTCGAGAAGACGCTGTTTTCCACTTTGATGAGATTGATACGGTAAAACCCACGCCATCGTTACTGTTCGTCTCACTGTGATCAAGAGCTGAGATTCAGATATGATAATGAGCGTTTGCTTTCTGACCAATCAGAGCAGAGCAGCTCTCAGAGAGGCGGAGCTTAGAGAGACTGAATCCTCGATGGAAGCGTTTCAGACACTGAGAGGAAAGAGCTGACGCTGCAGTGGAGATTATGAGGACATTACAGTGTTTTTGACCTTGGATGAATGTGAAGCTGTTGTAGAAGACAAGTAGGACTCTTTAGCATTATAGGAGCACTTTAAAATGCTGTCTAGGTGTGCAGCTCAGAGCGATGGTCTAATCAAATTTGTGGCTCAGAGCATAAGTGATATGAATCCAGTCTCATAAAGATCTTAAAAGGTAAAGAGGCTCTAGCGGTGACCGGCTTTATGGACGGAGAAAGAAAGAGAATGGCTGAAGGGAGAGATATAAATCTCCTCTGAATGGAGGGAGAGTAAAAGTTTATGAATTAGCGGTGCGCTAATGTGCTTCTTCACCAGGACCGCGAGCCGGTGAGGGAATGGAGAACCAAATGCACTCTTTGGGCCTGTAATTTAAACACACATTATAAAGCCAGCTCTCATCTGCAGTTTCTGCTCATCTCATGTACAGTAAAACATGTTATCAGCTTCCACAGAGTTCCTTCCTATCTCATCAATCTGCTCAGCTTTAATGAACATCGCAGCTTTAGCTCTGTAATGAAGGCTGTATTTCAAAGAAATGTTCCGGGTGAAATGCAAGTAATATGCAATATATATTATATACATATAGCCTATATATTCAGTGCTGGGCAACGGTTAATCGCTATTAATCAAATAAAAAAATTAAGTTTGTTTACACATAATATATATGTGTATAATTATTTTGTATATATAAATATACACACATGCATGTATATATTTACACAGTACACACATATTTATTGTAGTTTTGACTGCATGTCAACAGTTCCTAGCTTGTGTTGAACCCAGAACAGGCTTTTTAAAGATGGATTTGAAACAGTAACGAACAATTGAAAAGTGTAATCTCACGGTTCGGCGAGTGACACGTATACGTGCTGTTAATGAGCCGAACGCTAACAATATATTCACACACACACACACACACACACAGAACCGTGAGTCGTATCATGAACCGCAGTGAACCTTTCAGATCTATAAAGCGAAATGAATCCTCGGATTAAAAGCAAAGGAATGATTAACGTCTTCTATAACGCCTGAAAGACTCTCTTTATCTGCACGTTTACGCCCGTGATCTTGCTTTGTTCCCGTCGCTCGTATGATAAGAGGAAATCAAATCCTTAAGAGGAAGAGAATAGGAATGTTTTCCAGACGTCTCCTCGGGACGGATGAGGGATTGATGGGCTTTTAGATGCTATTCATCTTATTCATATCTAATTCATCATGTTTCATATGATTATAATAAGAGCAAAATCAAAACCCTCTGGTGCCCGTCAGTCATTTCTGACCGAAAAGGTTTGTTTTTTATAGAATTTTTTACTTCATTGGAATGATACGAAACTTGGTAAAGGTTTTAAGACTGGCTGTGTGAACACAAATATTGGAAAACAGTCACACTTGAGCTCCTCGCGGGAACAAATGAGTTTCCTCTAGTGGAAGCGTTTGGTACTGCAGCCGAACACACTCTCACTGAAAGATCATTTACTGAGATATCAACCTCAAATTTGGAACACAACTTGTTTTCTTGCATTTGTAGAGTAAAACGTGATTTTGAAAATATATATTTCATACAAAATTTTGAAAAAGTATTTTTGTGCATTTTTCATAACAATACACGTAAAATTCTGTAACCTTTTTAAGTTCACTTTTTTATACATTTTCCACTTAAGATCTGCCAAGTGTCTCTTTGAAAAGAGATCAGACTGAAGTCTGTGCTTTAAAGCATTCAATATTTACCACAGTATAAGTTGGAAATACATTTTTCAGGTTAATGCTCAAAAAGTGAATAAATGGATTATAAATAAAGTGTAAATATATTTTAGTATAAAAAAATCCCCAAAAAATAAAAACATTATCAAACTAAACTATAGTATATTCATTTCATTGAAAAAAGAAAAAAAACAGAGGGTTTAGAGGAAGAGAAGAGGAATGTTTTCTCAGGAGTGATGAGGGAATGATGGGCTTTTAGATGCTTTTAGTGCCTGTATATGTGTGTGTGTGTGTGTGTGTGTGTGTGTGTGTGTGTGTGCGTGCTCTCGGGGGTCCCAGTGTTCCTCATCTCTCCTAATGATGATGAAGAGTCGAGTAATGACAGGCAGCCAATCAGAGGAGTGGAGGAGATGATTTATATTTAATGATCGCAAAGATAATTGCTCTGATTGAAGGATATTCTTGCTTCCTGGTGGACCATCAGGCCTTGCCTCTCATTTGCATAAAGTTCTCAACTTTTTTGATGATCTCACAGCTTGCCAATCCCACAATCCCTTGCAGGAGCTTCCGTGGAGAATGAGAAACTGGTTCAGTAAATCTTCAGGCTGAATTTAACATCACGTTTAGGCATTTAGCATCGCCACGTTATCTTTCACTTTTCATCGGCCGGCTCACAGCGAGATCACAGCCGTTACAAATGTAATTAAGTGATAAGTGAGACGTGGACCGGCCTCGTTTGAGATGGACTGGACTGTTTCTCTCTCCAGTAATGAGAGTAAGGCTTCGAGACACAGACTTCAGGGTCACTGATGCCAGTTAATGAGATGCAAGAGTTATTAGATGAAGAGCGTCTGCTAAATCCCTCAGTTTGTCTTCCTCTCTTCTACGGATAACCTTGACGGATGTTCACACACGGCTGAATGCTTTTCCTCCGTGTTGTTAATCATATAGTGGAATACTGTCATAAGAGCAATACAAAAATATATAATAATGCAAAATATAATTACGATTAATTTGATTCAATTTATAAAAATTCATAAATTATTTACATAACTTATTTATTTAATTTTATTTTAATTTATCTTTTTCATCAAACCTGCCCTAAACTTAATAATAGTAAGTAATAGTTAAGACACCTTTAAAATGTGACATTTAGTTGTTGTTTACACTTCTGTCTGATCTGATGGTGTGTGTGAAACACGTGAGTTTTACCACAGACTCGTTCCAGCATCTAGAACACAACGGATGCTTCTCAAGCGTCTCCATACTAGAAAAAACACGGAAAACTACTTTTAAACACGGAATGACGGAATATTTACGTACATATTTACAGCATATTTAAAGTCTCAGTAAGTTGATCTCTGAGATGCACATTCAGACGGGACTAAAATCACGGAGAACCTCTGGTGATTATTACTGTACCGCACCTCTCCATGTTACTCCCGTCCGGATAGAGCTTAAAGGATTAGTTCACTTTCAAAAAATGTTTTCCTGATAATTTACTCCCCCCGATGTCACCCAAGATATCCACGTCTTTCTTTCTTCAGTTGAAAAGAAATGAAGGTTTTTTAGGAAAACATTCCAGGATTTTTCTACACAGAATGGACTTCAATGGCAACCAACTATACCAATGTTCAAAGAAGGTTCAAATGTCCGTCTCAATGCAGCTTCAAAGTCTCGACACAATCCCAGTCGAGAAATAAGAGTTATCTAGCGAAACCATCGGTCATTTTCTAAAAAATAAATATATATATACTTTTTAACCACAAATGCCCGTCTTGTACCTTCTCTGAGATGCGTACTGTATTACGTCATCACGTTGGAAAGGTCACAAAAAAATTAAAATAAATAATAATAAATTAAAACAAAGATGTCGGACGATTTTGAAGTTGGAGGAGAAAATGAGAGGGAGTTTTTCGCCCTTCCCTCATTTCTGAACCGGAGAACACAGACAAATAACTTAGACAGATGACGTGACGTGTGACCTTTCCAACATGATGACGTAATACAGTACGCATCTCAGAGATGGTACATGATGGGCATTTGTGGTTAAAAAGTGTATATATATTTTGAAAATGGCCGATGGTTTCGCTAGATAAGACTCTTATTTCTCGACTGGGATCGTGTCGAGACTTTGAAGCTGCATTGAGACGGACATTTGAACCTTCTTTGAACATTGGTATAGTTGGTTGCCATTGAAGTCCATTCTGTGTAGAAAAATCCTCGAATGTTTTCCTTAAAAAACCTTCATTTCTTTTCGACTGAAGAAAGAAAGACATGGATATCTCGTATGACATCAGGGTGAGTAAATTATCAGCAAACATTTTTTTTTTAAAGTGAACTAAACATTCAACAGTAACATGTTACAGAACGAGTAACATTCAGTATTACATCCACAGCTCAGCATATGTCAGACCGGTGTGACGGTTCTCTCTCTTAATCTGCTTTGTGTTCAGAGTCGCTGTGATCCTGCCAGACTTTAAAAGGCTCTCGCGTTCATTAAAGCCCGCGGGTCTCCAGTCCAACATCTCACCGAGACACGTGACGCGTTTACCAATGAGTCTGACAGCTAATCACATGTTGTTCTCTTCCATTCTTCCCATTAACCTCTCTCTCTCTCTCTCTCTCTCTCTCTCTCTCTCTTTCAATCTCTCTGGCTCTCCTCCTTTATTATCTTTCAATCAAGTCAAGTCATCTTTATTTATATAGCGCTATACAACACAGAGTGTTTCAAAGCAGTTTCACAGAGATAACAGGAAAATAATGCAACAAAGTTTGTTTCCAGAAGAAAATAGCATCACAGTCCAGCTTAAATAAGTTCAGTGATGTTAAATTTTTGTTGTAAAAAAGTTATTAATTTAGTTCATTTATATATACAGTACAGTGTAAAAGTCTTAGGCATGTTAATACCCATCCCCCCCCCCCCCCCCCCCCCCCCCCCCCCCAACACACAATTTTTTTTTTTAAAGTCGGTTATTTCTATCTTTTGCTGTAGTGTGTCAGTAGGAAATATCAGTTTACATTTCCAAACATTCTTTTTGCCATTAATTGTAATAATCCAGTGAGATGTGTGTATGCACAAGGAGTCTGACAACAGCCGGTGTGATCTGATCTCACCATCATCGAGTCCGTCTGTGATTACATGAAGAAACTGAGACGGACTAAATCCAGAAGAACTGCGGGAACGTCTCCGAGACGCTTGAAGAAACCTTCCTGCAAAGCTTCCTGAAACACTATGTGCAAGTGTACCTGGACAAGAGCCGTTTTAAACGCAAAGGGTCGTTACACCATATATTGATTTGAATGAGTTAATAGAAGTTAAATCAAAAATAAATTCAATTTGAAATTTTATTTTTGAAAGCATTCTCACTTTACAGCATTTTAACACGAGTGCCAGTGCTCTTCCCAGTCCTGGAGCTTTGCAGGAAGGTTTCTTCAAGCGTCTCGGAGTGCATACACAAATCTCACTGGATTATTACAATTAATGGCAAAAAGAATGAACATGCCTAAGACTTTTGCACAGTACTGTATATATATATATATATATGAAGACTTCAGATGTAAAAGCCTCTAAGTGCCATCTGAAATTTTCTTCTAAAATGAGTATTTTTATCAAGCTCGTATATTTAAGTTCAGTAATTAATTAATAGGTCATTTTTATTGCCATTAAAGTGAAATAACTGAACATAAACATTCAAGCTTGATAAAAAATGATCATTCTAGAAGGAAATTTCAGATGGCACTTACAGGCTTTTACATCTGAAGTCTTCATATACAGCCGCTCTGGAGAAAACCAGTGATGTCATCGTCCGGCTCAGTTCAGGTCTCATATAATGCAGTCAATGCCGGAGATCAATAACATTGTTGAATATTAAATGAAATGTCCCATGTCAATAAGCCTCTTCTTCTGTCTCGTTCCTCACAGGAGCAGTCAAGGGTTCATGCACATGAAGCTGTCCCGGACCAAAGACAACAAGTACGTGTTGGGCCAGAACAGTTGTGTGTTCGACAGCGTTCCCGAGATCATCCACTTCTACTCCAGCCGGAAACTTCCCATCAAAGGAGCCGAACACATGTCTCTGCTTTACCCCGTGGCCATCCGGACTCTATAGTGGATCAGACAGATCTATAGATCTCCATATAGATCAAGCAGACGTTGATGAACGTCTTCAGCGTTTGCAAGACCATCAGAGAACTAAAGTGCTACTGAGATCCCGAAGGCAAACATGGAGAACCCGGGAGTCTTGTTCATCTCACACGAGATCGACCGTATGGAGGAACAACTTCTTCGTGATTCCAGTTTTCTCTCGTTTTGCTCACATTGGTGGATCTTTAGTCTTAGACCTGCACCCACACTTTACAGAAACTTCAACGCCATCGTGAAACTTTCACATTTGGATGTTTATCGTACCGATTCTCTGAAGACGTGAACTTTGAAAGGTCTCCGTTCATATCCACCTTATTCCTGCGTGAATTATGGGTGTTATTCTGTTATGCTGTGAACAATCAGTGAAAGACTCGCTTTATGAACGCAATAATATGCTTTTTAAAAACTGGGTACAATGAGATGACATTATTCTACTCGCATTATTCTAACATCGAACATTAAGAGGACATTTAATAAAGTGTAAAAGGTACTTTCAGCAGACCATGAGTAACCCCAAAAGCGAGGTTATTTGTATTTATATATAGGCTAATATACATTAAATAAAATTTGATGTAATATACTGTACATAAAAGGCCATTTAATACAAAATATACATAAAATGGGCAAAAAAAAAATTCTGTGAAAAAAACACAAAAAGCGACGTGAGGATTTGAGGAGAATAACGAGAGATTCTTCGTGGATTCCAGTGAATTATTAAAGGGATATAGTGTAATTAAATCAGGAGAACAGACACAGATGTGCCAGTACATGTTGTCATGTTTCATACTTTTACATAGGAATGCAAAGGACATTTTTTTTTAATAATCACGAGGAATAGAAAGCAGCGACTGAACAGATCTCGTTGATACTCGTGTTATAACATGTCACGTTAAAATACCAAGTGTAAAGTTATTCTCATGATGTCTGAAAATAAAAACTGGAAAATGGCCAGTTCATCCAGTCACACTGACGGATCCGCTTTATTTGTAGGGCAACCTTATGATTTAAAGTGATTTGTTTCAGTCTTTCTGAATGGAAGTTCCCCAAACCGGAAGAGTCACCCATAATTCACAGCGCAGTGAGATCATGTGACATCAGGAATAATGTGGATATCTGGACGTGAACACACACTGAATCATGCGTTTATGAACCTGATCCTCCGCGTCTACACTTTCTGTGACGGTATTGTGCTCTCAACGTACAAAGTCAGCTGGGTTTGGTGGAATATCAGTCGTTGGACATGAACATTTTCAGATATTTCTGACATTTTCCATGCAGACCTGCAGATGTGAAGAGTGATGCAGACTTCATTCAGTCCCTTAAAAGGGGCAATACCAGAACTGTGGAGGAGGAGAGATGGATGGTGCCATTTAAGTGTACTTGGACCGGGCCGCTATGCAGATATAAAGTAGTACACTAGATTTACTGCCTGCAGTAGGTGTGTGTGTGTGTGTGTGTGTGTGTGTGTGTGTGTGTGTGTGTGTGTGTGTGTGTGTGTGTGTGTGTGTGTGTGTGTGTGTGTGTGTGTGACTGTGTGTGTGTGTGTGTGTGTGTGTGTGTGTGTGTGTGTGTGTGTGTGTGTGTGTCTGAGAGAGAGAGAGTTTCCGAAGCATGAAAACTGACCTTTTAATTTAAAGATTCAAAACGAGTCACTTTATACTAAAGCAGAGTTTAGGATGAGAATGAAATATGCCTGTATTGTCTACCTCAGAAAATCTGCTTCATTCGTCCGTCCGCCGATCGATAAGGTACAGCGACGTCGCAGAGATCGATTGGTTTGACTCGTCCCATTCTGCCGTCTCAAATGTCCACCAAATTTTGCCTTTTGCTTTAAGAATAGCTTCTTCTTTAGTTGGTGTGTTGGAGCGTCACTGATATGGAAAGTCACTGTATGCTGTCGTTGACTCTGTTGCTTTAATGCCTTATACTGTAAATGCATGGTTTAAAAAAAACTAGAAAACAAGTTGAGAATGTCAAGCTGACCTTCTGCTCTCAATGAATGTTTTGTGGCTGTAATTTATTATGGAGAAAAAAATAATACTATTGCTGATGTGTGTGTGTGTGATGCTCATATAAACTGATACTCTGATTGGAAGGCTGTTTGCCATGGGAACCATTTAGAGCTGTTCGACCAATCAGATCGCAGATCTGCCCTGACCTTTCCTATGACCTCTGGTTTCTTCATCTGCGGTTTCTTTTCCTCTCAGTGTCTCTCTGTTAATCCACGATACTGGAGCGATAGTGGTACGGATGAAAAGCTTGTGTGATTGGATTAGATTCATTCTTTGAGCTGCTGTGTCCTCAGTGATACAACAGAGACTTTATTTTGTTTTCTTTATCTTTTCCTCTCGGACACTTTTTGTGATATTTCTGTCCTTAAAGGGACGGTTCACCCCTAAAACTGAGAATTGTCATCATTAACTCACATTAATGTCATTATTAAGTACCCAAAACATATCATAATCCTAATCTTGCATCTATTAAAAGTGAATTGTGTCTCTAACATGTACAGTATATATATATATATATACAACTGCTCAAGTGTTTGGGGTCAGTGCGATTTTGAATGATTCTGGAAGAGTCTCTTCTGTTCAGCAAGGCTGCTTTTATTTGATTAAAAATACAGTAAAAATTGTGAAATATTATTTCAACTTAAATCATCTGTTCACTATGTGAATATCTAGTAAAGTGTAATTTATTCCTGTGATCAAAGCTGAATGTTCAGCATCATTACTCCAGTCTTCAGTGTCACATGATCCTTCACAAATCAGTATATGATTTGATGCTCAAAAAACATTTATGATTATTATATATATTTAGTTTTTTGTTGTGATAAATAGAAAGTTGAAAAGACAGCATTTATTTGAAATAGAAAAATTGTGTAAAAATACAAATGTCTTTACTGTCACTTTTGATCAATTTAATGCATCTTTGCTGAATAAATATATGTCTTTCAAAAAAAAAAAAAAAAAAAATGACCCCAAATGACATAATGACTAAATGGCAAAAAAAAAGAAAGAAAAGGCAAACCAAGATTCATCACAAGAAGAAGAAAGAGAAATGTCTGAAATGCCATGAAGATGCGTAGCTGACAGCAGCATTAAAATGTTTGCCTGAA
>NC_138734.1:1900385-1917885 GCF_965113295.1 Leuciscus leuciscus
GAGTCTGCTGTTCATGTGTGTGTTTGTGGGTCTGATGTTCATGTGTGTGTTTGCGAGTCTGCTGTTCATGTGTGTGTTTGCGGGGTCTGATGTTCATGTGTGTGTTTGCGAGTCTGCTGTTCATGTGTGTGTTTGTGGGTCTGATGTTCATGTGTGTGTTTGCGAGTCTGCTGTTCATGTGTGTGTTTGCGAGTCTGATGTTCATGTGTGTGTTTGCGAGTCTGCTGTTCATGTGTGTGTTTGTGGGTCTGATGTTCATTTGTGTGTTTGCGAGTCTGCTGTTCATGTGTGTGTTTGCGAGTCTGCTGTTCATGTGTGTGTTTGCGGGTCTGCTGTTCATGTGTGTGTTTGCGGGTCTGATGTTCATGTGTCTGTTTGCGGGTTTGATGAGTTCATGTGTGTGTTTGCGGGTCTGATGTTCGTGTGTGTGTTTGCGAGTCTGCTGTTCATGTGTGTGTTTGAGGGTCTGATGTTCATGTGTGTGTTTGCGGGTCTGATGTTCATGTGTGTGTTTGCGGGTTTGATAAGTTCATGTGTGTGTTTGCGGGTCTGATGTTCGTGTGTGTGTGTTTGCGAGTCTGCTGTTCATGTGTGTGTTTGTGGGTCTGATGTTCGTGTGTGTTTGTGGGTTTGATGAGTTCATGTGTGTGTTTGCGGGTCTGATGTTCGTGTGTGTGTTTGCGAGTCTGCTGTTCATGTGTGTGTTTGTGGGTCTGATGTTCATGTGTGTGTTTGCGGGTCTGATGTTCATGTGTGTGTTTGCGGGTCTGATGTTCATGTGTGTGTTTGCGGGTTTGATGAGTTCATGTGTGTGTTTGCGGGTCTGATGTTCATGTGTGTGTTTGCAAGTCTGCTGTTCATGTGTGTGTTTGTGGGTCTGATGTTCATGTGTGTGTTTGCGAGTTTGATGAGTTCATGTGTGTGTTTGCGGGTTTGATGAGTTCATGTGTGTGTTTGCGGGTCTGATGTTCATGTGTGTGTTTGCGAGTCTGCTGTTCATGTGTGTGTTTGTGGGTCTGATGTTCATGTGTGTGTTTGCGGGTCTGATGTTCATGTGTGTGTTTGCGGGTCTGATGTTCATGTGTGTGTTTGCGGGTTTGATGAGTTCATGTGTGTGTTTGCGAGTCTGATGTTCGTGTGTGTGTTTGCGAGTCTGCTGTTCATGTGTGTGTTTGTGGGTCTGATGTTCATGTGTGTGTTTGCGGGTCTGATGTTCATGTGTGTGTTTGCGGGTTTGATGAGTTCATGTGTGTGTTTGCGGGTCTGATGTTCGTGTGTGTGTTTGCGAGTCTGCTGTTCATGTGTGTGTTTGCGGGTCTGATGTCCGTGTGTGTTTGCGAGTCTGCTGTTCATGTGTGTGTTTGTGGGTCTGATGTTCGTGTGTGTTTGTGGGTTTGATGAGTTCATGTGTGTGTTTGCGGGTCTGATGTTCGTGTGTGTGTTTGCGAGTCTGCTGTTCATGTGTGTGTTTGCGGGTCTGATGTTCATGTGTGTGTTTGCGAGTCTGCTGTTCATGTGTGTGTTTGTGGGTCTGATGTTCATGTGTGTGTTTGTGGGTCTGATGTTCATTTGTGTGTTTGCGAGTCTGCTGTTCATGTGTGTGTTTGCGAGTCTGCTGTTCATGTGTGTGTTTGCGGGTCTGCTGTTCATGTGTGTGTTTGCGGGTCTGATGTTCATGTGTCTGTTTGCGGGTTTGATGAGTTCATGTGTGTGTTTGCGGGTCTGATGTTCGTGTGTGTGTTTGCGAGTCTGCTGTTCATGTGTGTGTTTGAGGGTCTGATGTTCATGTGTGTGTTTGCGGGTCTGATGTTCATGTGTGTGTTTGCGGGTTTGATAAGTTCATGTGTGTGTTTGCGGGTCTGATGTTCGTGTGTGTGTGTTTGCGAGTCTGCTGTTCATGTGTGTGTTTGTGGGTCTGATGTTCGTGTGTGTTTGTGGGTTTGATGAGTTCATGTGTGTGTTTGCGGGTCTGATGTTCGTGTGTGTGTTTGCGAGTCTGCTGTTCATGTGTGTGTTTGTGGGTCTGATGTTCATGTGTGTGTTTGCGGGTCTGATGTTCATGTGTGTGTTTGCGGGTCTGATGTTCATGTGTGTGTTTGCGGGTTTGATGAGTTCATGTGTGTGTTTGCGGGTCTGATGTTCATGTGTGTGTTTGCAAGTCTGCTGTTCATGTGTGTGTTTGTGGGTCTGATGTTCATGTGTGTGTTTGCGAGTTTGATGAGTTCATGTGTGTGTTTGCGGGTTTGATGAGTTCATGTGTGTGTTTGCGGGTCTGATGTTCATGTGTGTGTTTGCGAGTCTGCTGTTCATGTGTGTGTTTGTGGGTCTGATGTTCATGTGTGTGTTTGCGGGTCTGATGTTCATGTGTGTGTTTGCGGGTCTGATGTTCATGTGTGTGTTTGCGGGTTTGATGAGTTCATGTGTGTGTTTGCGAGTCTGCTGTTCATGTGTGTGTTTGTGGGTCTGATGTTCATGTGTGTGTTTGCGGGTCTGATGTTCATGTGTGTGTTTGCGGGTTTGATGAGTTCATGTGTGTGTTTGCGGGTCTGATGTTCGTGTGTGTGTTTGCGAGTCTGCTGTTCATGTGTGTGTTTGCGGGTCTGATGTCCGTGTGTGTTTGCGAGTCTGCTGTTCATGTGTGTGTTTGTGGGTCTGATGTTCGTGTGTGTTTGTGGGTTTGATGAGTTCATGTGTGTGTTTGCGGGTCTGATGTTCGTGTGTGTGTTTGCGAGTCTGCTGTTCATGTGTGTGTTTGCGGGTCTGATGTTCATGTGTGTGTTTGCGGGTCTGATGTTCATGTGTGTGTTTGCGGGTTTGATGAGTTCATGTGTGTGTTTGCGGGTCTGATGTTCGTGTGTGTGTTTGCGAGTCTGCTGTTCATGTGTGTGTTTGCGGGTCTGATGTTCATGTGTGTGTTTGCGAGTCTGCTGTTCATGTGTGTGTTTGTGGGTCTGATGTTCATGTGTGTGTTTGTGGGTCTGATGTTCATGTGTGTGTTTGCGAGTCTGCTGTTCATGTGTGTGTTTGCGAGTCTGCTGTTCATGTGTGTGTTTGCGGGTCTGCTGTTCATGTGTGTGTTTGCGGGTCTGATGTTCATGTGTGTGTTTGCGGGTTTGATGAGTTCATGTGTGTGTTTGCGGGTCTGATGTTCGTGTGTGTGTTTGCGAGTCTGCTGTTCATGTGTGTGTTTGAGGGTCTGATGTTCATGTGTGTGTTTGCGAGTCTGCTGTTCATGTGTGTGTTTGTGGGTCTGATGTTCATGTGTGTGTTTGCGAGTCTGCTGTTCATGTGTGTGTTTGTGGGTCTGCTGTTGATGTGTGTGTTTGTGGGTCTGATGTTCATGTGTGTGTTTGCGAGTCTGCTGTTCATGTGTGTGTTTGCGGGTCTGCTGTTCATGTGTGTGTTTGCGGGTCTGATGTTCATGTGTGTGTTTGCGGGTTTGATGAGTTCATGTGTGTGTTTGCGGGTCTGATGTTCGTGTGTGTGTTTGCGAGTCTGCTGTTCATGTGTGTGTTTGAGGGTCTGATGTTCATGTGTGTGTTTGCGGGTCTGATGTTCATGTGTGTGTTTGCGGGTTTGATGAGTTCATGTGTGTGTTTGCGGGTCTGATGTTCGTGTGTGTGTTTGCGAGTCTGCTGTTCATGTGTGTGTTTGTGGGTCTGATGTTCATGTGTGTGTTTGTGGGTTTGATGAGTTCATGTGTGTGTTTGCGGGTCTGATGTTCGTGTGTGTGTTTGCGGGTCTGATGAGTTCATGTGTGTGTTTGCGGGTCTGCTGTTCATGTGTGTGTTTGCGGGTCTGATGTTCATGTGTGTGTTTGCGGGTCTGATGTTCATGTGTGTGTTTGCAGGTTTGATGAGTTCATGTGTGTGTTTGCGGGTCTGATGTTCATGTGTGTGTTTGTGGGTCTGCTGTTCATGTGTGTGTTTGCGAGTCTGCTGTTCATGTGTGTGTTTGCGGGTCTGCTGTTCATGTGTGTGTTTGCGGGTCTGATGTTCATGTGTCTGTTTGCGGGTTTGATGAGTTCATGTGTGTGTTTGCGGGTCTGATGTTCGTGTGTGTGTTTGCGAGTCTGCTGTTCATGTGTGTGTTTGAGGGTCTGATGTTCATGTGTGTGTTTGCGGGTCTGATGTTCATGTGTGTGTTTGCGGGTTTGATAAGTTCATGTGTGTGTTTGCGGGTCTGATGTTCGTGTGTGTGTGTTTGCGAGTCTGCTGTTCATGTGTGTGTTTGTGGGTCTGATGTTCGTGTGTGTTTGTGGGTTTGATGAGTTCATGTGTGTGTTTGCGGGTCTGATGTTCGTGTGTGTGTTTGCGAGTCTGATGTTCATGTGTGTGTTTGTGGGTCTGATGTTCATGTGTGTGTTTGCGGGTCTGATGTTCATGTGTGTGTTTGCGGGTCTGATGTTCATGTGTGTGTTTGCGGGTTTGATGAGTTCATGTGTGTGTTTGCGGGTCTGATGTTCGTGTGTGTGTTTGCGGGTCTGATGTTCATGTGTGTGTTTGCGGGTCTGATGTTCATGTGTGTGTTTGCGGGTTTGATGAGTTCATGTGTGTGTTTGCGGGTCTGATGTTCATGTGTGTGTTTGCGGGTCTGATGTTCATGTGTGTGTTTGCGGGTTTGATGAGTGCATGTGTGTGTTTGCGGGTCTGATGTTCGTGTGTGTGTTTGCGAGTCTGCTGTTCGTGTGTGTGTTTGCGAGTCTGCTGTTCATGTGTGTGTTTGTGGGTCTGATGTTCATGTGTGTGTTTGTGGGTTTGATGAGTTCATGTGTGTGTTTGCGGGTCTGATGTTCATGTGTGTGTTTGCGAGTCTGCTGTTCATGTGTGTGTTTGTGGGTCTGATGTTCATGTGTGTGTTTGCGAGTCTGCTGTTCATGTGTGTGTTTGCGAGTCTGCTGTTCATGTGTGTGTTTTCGGGTCTGCTGTTCATGTGTCTGTTTGCGGGTTTGATGAGTTCATGTGTGTGTTTGCGGGTCTGATGTTCGTGTGTGTGTTTGCGAGTCTGCTGTTCATGTGTGTGTTTGAGGGTCTGATGTTCATGTGTGTGTTTGCGGGTCTGATGTTCATGTGTGTGTTTGCGGGTTTGATGAGTTCATGTGTGTGTTTGCGGGTCTGATGTTCGTGTGTGTGTGTTTGCGAGTCTGCTGTTCATGTGTGTGTTTGTGGGTCTGATGTTCGTGTGTGTTTGTGGGTTTGATGTTCATGTGTGTGTTTGCGGGTCTGATGTTCATGTGTGTGTTTGCGGGTCTGATGTTCATGTGTGTGTTTGCGGGTTTGATGAGTTCATGTGTGTGTTTGCGGGTCTGATGTTCGTGTGTGTGTTTGCGAGTCTGCTGTTCATGTGTGTGTTTGCGGGTCTGATGTTCATGTGTGTGTTTGCGGGTTTGATGAGTTCATGTGTGTGTTTGCGGGTCTGATGTTCATGTGTGTGTTTGCGGGTCTGATGTTCATGTGTGTGTTTGCGGGTTTGATGAGTTCATGTGTGTGTTTGCGGGTCTGATGTTCGTGTGTGTGTTTGCGAGTCTGCTGTTCATCTGTGTGTTTGAGGGTCTGATGTTCATGTGTGTGTTTGCGGGTCTGATGTTCATGTGTGTGTTTGCGGGTTTGATGAGTTCATGTGTGTGTTTGCGGGTCTGATGTTCGTGTGTGTGTTTGCGAGTCTGCTGTTCATGTGTGTGTTTGTGGGTCTGATGTTCATGTGTGTGTTTGTGGGTTTGATGAGTTCATGTGTGTGTTTGCGGGTCTGATGTTCGTGTGTGTGTTTGCGGGTCTGATGAGTTCATGTGTGTGTTTGCGGGTCTGCTGTTCATGTGTGTGTTTGCGGGTCTGATGTTCATGTGTGTGTTTGCGGGTCTGATGTTCATGTGTGTGTTTGCGGGTTTGATGAGTTCATGTGTGTGTTTGCGGGTCTGATGTTCATGTGTGTGTTTGTGGGTCTGATGTTCATGTGTGTGTTTGCGAGTCTGCTGTTCATGTGTGTGTTTGCGGGTCTGATGAGTTCATGTGTGTGTTTGCGGGTCTGCTGTTCATGTGTGTGTTTGCGGGTCTGATGTTCATGTGTGTGTTTGCGGGTTTGATGAGTTCATGTGTGTGTTTGCGGGTCTGATGTTCATGTGTGTGTTTGTGGGTCTGATGTTCATGTGTGTGTTTGCGAGTCTGCTGTTCATGTGTGTGTTTGTGGGTCTGATGTTCATGTGTGTGTTTGCGGGTCTGATGTTCATGTGTGTGTTTGCGAGTCTGCTGTTCATGTGTGTGTTTGCGAGTCTGCTGTTCATGTGTGTGTTTGCGGGGTCTGATGTTCATGTGTGTGTTTGCGAGTCTGCTGTTCATGTGTGTGTTTGTGGGTCTGATGTTCATGTGTGTGTTTGCGAGTCTGCTGTTCATGTGTGTGTTTGCGAGTCTGCTGTTCATGTGTGGGTTTGCGGGTCTGATGTTCATGTGTCTGTTTGCGGGTTTGATGAGTTCATGTGTGTTTGCGGGTCTGATGTTCGTGTGTGTGTTTGCGAGTCTGCTGTTCATGTGTGTGTTTGAGGGTCTGATGTTCATGTGTGTGTTTGCGGGTCTGATGTTCATGTGTGTGTTTGCGGGTTTGATGAGTTCATGTGTGTGTTTGCGGGTCTGATGTTCGTGTGTGTGTGTTTGCGAGTCTGCTGTTCATGTGTGTGTTTGTGGGTCTGATGTTCGTGTGTGTTTGTGGGTTTGATGAGTTCATGTGTGTGTTTGCGGGTCTGATGTTCGTGTGTGTGTTTGCGAGTCTGCTGTTCATGTGTGTGTTTGTGGGTCTGATGTTCATGTGTGTGTTTGCGGGTCTGATGTTCATGTGTGTGTTTGCGGGTCTGATGTTCATGTGTGTGTTTGCGGGTTTGATGAGTTCATGTGTGTGTTTGCGGGTCTGATGTTCGTGTGTGTGTTTGTGAGTCTGCTGTTCATGTGTGTGTTTGCGGGTCTGATGTTCATGTGTGTGTTTGCGAGTTTGATGAGTTCATGTGTGTGTTTGCGGGTTTGATGAGTTCATGTGTGTGTTTGCGGGTCTGATGTTCATGTGTGTGTTTGCGAGTCTGCTGTTCATGTGTGTGTTTGTGGGTCTGATGTTCATGTGTGTGTTTGCGGGTCTGATGTTCATGTGTGTGTTTGCGGGTCTGATGTTCATGTGTGTGTTTGCGGGTTTGATGAGTTCATGTGTGTGTTTGCGAGTCTGATGTTCGTGTGTGTGTTTGCGAGTCTGCTGTTCATGTGTGTGTTTGTGGGTCTGATGTTCATGTGTGTGTTTGCGGGTCTGATGTTCATGTGTGTGTTTGCGGGTTTGATGAGTTCATGTGTGTGTTTGCGGGTCTGATGTTCGTGTGTGTGTTTGCGAGTCTGCTGTTCATGTGTGTGTTTGCGGGTCTGATGTTCGTGTGTGTGTGTTTGCGAGTCTGCTGTTCATGTGTGTGTTTGTGGGTCTGATGTTCGTTTGTGTTTGTGGGTTTGATGAGTTCATGTGTGTGTTTGCGGGTCTGATGTTCGTGTGTGTGTTTGCGAGTCTGCTGTTCATGTGTGTGTTTGCGGGTCTGATGTTCATGTGTGTGTTTGCGGGTCTGATGTTCATGTGTGTGTTTGCGGGTTTGATGAGTTCATGTGTGTGTTTGCGGGTCTGATGTTCGTGTGTGTGTTTGCGAGTCTGCTGTTCATGTGTGTGTTTGCGGGTCTGATGTTCATATGTGTGTTTGCGAGTCTGCTGTTCATGTGTGTGTTTGTGGGTCTGATGTTCATGTGTGTGTTTGTGGGTCTGATGTTCATGTGTGTGTTTGCGGGTCTGATGTTCATGTGTGTGTTTGCGGGTCTGATGTTCATGTGTGTGTTTGCGAGTCTGCTGTTCGTGTGTGTGTTTGCGGGTCTGCTGTTCATGTGTGTGTTTGCGGGTCTGATGTTCATGTGTGTGTTTGCAGGTTTGATGTTCGTGTGTGTGTTTGCGAGTCTGCTGTTCATGTGTGTGTTTGCGGGTCTGATGTTCATGTGTGTGTTTGCGGTTCTGATGTTCATGTGTGTGTTTGCGAGTCTGCTGTTCATGTGTGTGTTTGCGGGTCTGCTGTTCATGTGTGTGTTTGCGGGTCTGATGTTCATGTGTGTGTTTGCGGGTTTGATGAGTTCATGTGTGTGTTTGCGAGTCTGCTGTTCGTGTGTGTGTTTGCGGGTCTGATGTTCATGTGTGTGTTTGCGAGTCTGCTGTTCATGTGTGTTTGTGGGTCTGATGTTCACGTGTGTGTTTGTGGGTCTGATGTTCATGTGTGTGTTTGCGGGTTTGATGTGTTCATGTGTGTGTTTGCGGGTCTGATGTTCATGTGTGTGTTTGCGGGTCTGATGAGTTCATGTGTGTATTTGCGGGTCTGATGAGTTCATGTGTGTGTTTGTGGGTCTGATGTTCATGTGTGTGTTTGTGGGTCTGATGTTCATGTGTGTGTTTGCGGGGTATGATGTTCATGTGTGTGTTTGCGGGTCTGATGTTCATGTGTGTGTTTGCGGGTCTGAGGTTCATGTGTGTGTTTGTGGGTCTTATGTTTGTGTGTGTGTTTGCGGGTCTGATGAGTTCATGTGTGTGTTTGCGGGTCTGATGAGTTCATGTGTGTGTTTGCGGGTCTGATGTTCATGTGTGTGTTTGCGGGTCTGATGAGTTCATGTGTGTGTTTGCGGGTCTGATGAGTTCATGTGTGTGTTTGCGGGTCTGATGTTCATGTGTTTGTTTGCGGGTCTGATGTTCATGTGTGTGTTTGCGGGTCTGATGAGTTCATGTGTGTGTTTGTGGGTCTGATGTTCATGTGTGTGTTTGCGGGGTCTGATGTTCATGTGTGTGTTTGCGGGTCTGATGTTCATGTGTGTGTTCATGTGTGTGTTTGCGGGGTCTGATGTTCATGTGTGTGTTTGCGGGTCTGATGTTCATGTGTGTGTTTGTGGGTCTGATGTTCATGTGTGTGTTTGCGGGGTCTGATGTTCATGTGTGTGTTTGTGGGTCTGATGTTCATGTGTGTGTTTGCGGGGTCTGATGTTCATGTGTGTGTTTGCGGGTCAGATGTTCATGTGTGTGTTTGCGGGTCTGATGAGTTCATGTGTGTGTTTGCGGGTCTGATGTTCATGTGTGTGTTTGCAGGTCGGATGTTCATGTGTGTGTTTGCGGGTCTGATGAGTTCATGTGTGTGTTTGCGGGTCTGATGAGTTCATGTGTGTGTTTGCGGGGTCTGATGTTCATGTGTGTGTTTGCGGGTCAGATGTTCATGTGTGTGTTTGCGGGTCTGATGAGTTCATGTGTGTGTTTGCGGGTCTGATGTTCATGTGTGTGTTTGCAGGTCGGATGTTCGTGTGTCAAGTCAAGTCAAGTCAAGTTTATTTGTATAGCGCTTTTCACAATACAGATTGTATCAAAGCAGCTTCACAGTATTAAAATAAAATAATACAACAAAGTTTGTTTCAAGAGGAATTTTTTGATTGATAAAATTTTATTAAATATCCCCAAAATATCCCCAACTGAGCAAGCCAAAGGCAACAGTGGCAAGGAACCGAAAAACTCCATCAAGTGACCTAATGGTGTCCTAAAACTCCATCAGGTGACCTAATGGAGAAAAAAAACCTTGGGAGAACCCAGGCTCAGTCGGGGGCCAGTTCTCCTCTGGCATTTATGAGCTAGAGGCCGGATTGTAGTTTGAACTGTAGGATTATATGAATGCCTGGCTGAAGAGATGCGACTTTAATCTAGTTTTAAACTGGGAGAGCGAGTCTGAGCAACGAACAGTATCAGGAAGAGTATTCCAGAGTTTTGGAGCCAAATGTGAAAATGCTCTCCCACCTTTGGTGGTTCTGGATATCCTAGGTATGACCAAAAGCCTTGAATTTAGTGATCTTAAAGAGCGCGATGGATTATAGGGCGATAGAAGATCCGTTAAATAGACTGGAGCTAAGCCGTTTAGGGCTTTATAAGTCAGTGGCAATACCTTGTAATTAATACAGAACTTTATAGGTAACCAATGCAGTGATGATAAAATCGGTGTTATATGATCATATTTTCTTGATCTCGTAAGAGCTCTAGCGGCGGCATTTTGGACTAACTGTAGCTTGTTTATTGAGGATGCAGGACAACCAGCTAATAAAGCATTACAGTAATCCAGTCTCGAGGTCATGAATGCATGAACTAACTTTTCTGCATCAGAAACTGATAGCATATTACGTAGCTTAGCAATGTTTCTAAGGTGGAAAAAGGCTGTTTTTGTAACATATGAAATATGATTTTCAAAAGACAGGTTGCAATCGAGTATAACACCCAGGTCTTTTACTGTAGCGGATAAAGTAACAGGACATCCTATGATGTTAAAGTTGTATTGTGCGAGGTTTTGTGGGCGGTTTTTTGAACCGATAAGTATTACCTCTGTCTTATCTGGATTTAATAAAAGAAAATTACGCGTCAAAAAGAAAAATCTTTTATATCTTTAACACACTCTGTCAATTTGGAAAATTTAGCGTTTTCATCCGGCCATGATGAAATATATATTTGAGTGTCATCAGCATAACAATGGAAACTAATTCCATGTTCCTTATAATATTTCCAAGTGGCATCATATATATTGAAAATAACAGAGGGCCTAATACAGATCCCTGCGGCACTCCATAGTTTACTGGAGTTATGATCGATTTTTCTCCATTTAAATAGACAAAATGGTAGTGGTCAGATAGGTATGATTTGAACCAGCTTAGTGCTTGTCCTTGAACACCAGTATAATTTTGTAGTCGATCTAAGAGTAATGTATGATCTATAGTATCGAACGCAGCACTAAGATCAAGCAAAACTAGTATTGAGATACAGCCTTGGTCAGAAGCTAAAAGTAAATCATTTGTGATTTTAACGAGCGCAGTTTCAGTGCTATGATGCGGTCTGAATCCAGACTGAAACTTTTCATAGATATCATTTTGTTGCAAGAAAGAGCCCAGTTGAGCGGACACCACTTTTTCTAATATTTTAGACATAAATGGAAGATTTGAAATGGGTCTATAATTTGCTAGATTATTATGATCTAATTGTGGTTTCTTAATGAGAGGTTTTATAACTGCCAGTTTAAATGTTCTTGGAACATGACCTAAAGATAAAGACGAGTTAATAATATTGAGGAGAGGCTCTTCCACTACAGGTAACACTTCTTTCAGTAGTTTAGTTGGTATAGGATCTAATAAACATGTTGTTGTTTTAGATGAAGTGATACGTTTATTTAACTCTTTTTGTTCTATAGTTGTAAAGCACTGTAATTGATCTTGCGGGGTGATAACTGAAGCTGAATTATAAGGCGCGATTGAAGATTGAACGTTTACAATTGTGGTTCTGATGCTTTCTATTTTCTCAGTGAAGAAGTTCATGAAATCATTACTACTGAACTGTAACGGGATATTTTGTTCGGGTGACGTCTGTTTATTTGTTAGTCTAGCCAAGGTGTTAAATAAAAACCTTGGATTGTTTTGGTTGTTTTCTATTAGTTTGCGGAGGTGCTCAGCCCTTGCCGCTTTTAGGGCCTTTTTATAACGTGACATACTGTCTTTCCACGCGATTCTAAAGACCTCTAAATTAGTTTGTTTCCATTTGCGCTCTAAAATACGGGTTTCTCTCTTTAGAACATGCGTAGTATTGTTGTACCATGGTGCTTTATTTTTCTCTCTGACCTTTTTTAATTTAATAGGTGCAACCACATCCAATGTTCTAGAGAGAATGGAGCTCATAGTGCTAGTTAGTTCTTCTAGTTCATCTGTTTGTTTGGGTTCAGGCAGCAGCTGAGACAGATTAGATAAGCAATTTGAGAAATTATCTATGGTGGATGGGAGGATTGTTCTGCCTGGTTGATAACGCGACGCCGCATGACATATTACAGCAGTACGTAATATGCAAGTTACCATGTAGTGATCAGTGACTTCATCACTTTGTGGAATGATATCTATATCGGTTGGATCGGTTCCATGTGATATAATTAAATCGAGTGTATGATTAAGACGATGAGTTGGTCCGGTGACGTTTTGCTTGACCCCAAATGAATTTAATAAATCTGTAAACGCAGCTCCTAACGCATCATTTGGATTATCTACGTGTATGTTAAAATCTCCAACAATTAATGCTTTATCGACATTGACTAATAGGTCTGAGAGAAAATCTGCAAACTCTTTTAGGAAATCAGCGTAAGGCCCTGGCGGTCTATATACGGTAGCCAAGGCTAGAGATAATAGGGATGTTTTTCTAACATCTAAGAGCGTAACATTTAGTACAAGTACTTCAAATGAAATAAACTTATAACCCGTTTTCTGAGTAACATTGAGAATATCTTAATAGATGGTTGCAACACCGCCGCCACGACCAATCAGACGGGGCTCATGCTTATAACAGTATCCAGGATGAGTAGACTCATTAATACCGAAATAATCATTTGGTTTAAGCCAGGTTTCAGTAAGGCAAAGTATATCGAAGCTATTATCTGTGACTATTTCATTTACAATAACTGCCTTAGGTGTGAGTGATCTAATGTTTAGAAGACCTAGCTTTAGAAATAGTTTTTGTTTACTAATAGCAACATTTTCTGTTTTAATAACAATGAGATTTTTCCTAGATCCTGCATTAGATTTATTATTTGATCTCACTAAACGAGGAATAGACACGGTTTCTATGCAATGTTCTACACTAGTATTTATATCAGTTGAATTGGTGCAGCAGAGACTATGATTTGGACTTTTGGTTACTAGTCAAAGGGTATTTAACATTTTGGAGATGTTATCTGACAGAAGATCCGCTCCGAATCTGCTTGGGTGTAAGCCATCAGCACGGAAAAGCCTAGGACGCTCCCAAAACAGATTCCAATTATTTACAAAGAGCAGTTTCTGCTCATTGCACCATGACATTAACCATTCATTTAGCGCAAATAATCTGCTGAACTTTTCATGCCCTAGTCGGTACGTGGGAAGCGGTCCTGACACAATGATCGTTGTTTCAGGCGATGTGCTGCGTACCGTATCGATTAGATTCCTGAAGTCTTTCTTCAGAATCTCCGTCTGGCGCAGCCTGATGTCGTTCACTCCCGCGTGCAGGACCACAGTTCCGACGCGCTCGTCACCGTTCAGGATCTCGGGAACGCGAGCAGCGATATCAGAAACACGAGCACCAGGGAAGCAGTGACTGTGCACCTTACTTTTACCTAACGTAGCGTGTACGTGCCGAACGATGGAATCGCCGATGATCACAGCATCGTGTTCTGTTTCGCGTAGAGGGGAGAAGCGGTTTTGTGTGGATAACTCGAAAACCGGGAGGGTCAGAGAAAGTCTTGACTCGCGTCTTCCGCTGCGGAACCACCCAGGCTTCGTGGTGGCGTGTTGGAGCCGGAGTGAACGAGACCATGGCTGAGTGCGACCGATGCTGAGGAACGCACGGAGTAGACGCGGTCGGAGTCAGCGGGTTAGTAACGTTAAACACTGATTTGTGTGCATCGGCGCGTGATGTTTCAAGAGCCAAACACCGGTCTCTCAGCTCGGCCTGTCTCAATAAAAGGTTGTGGATCTGTTTCTCAACAGCTTCCAGCTCATACTGCAGTGCGTGCAGCTCAAATGTGTCCTCGCCTGCACCAAAAGGTAGACTACTTACATCTGATATATTCGCCATTTTAACAGATGGACAGTGAGTTAGCAACGAAGCTACCAGTGATGCTATCAATATTAATACTAATTTATGACTGAAGTCTTGGATATAATCCGTTTTTTTTTTTTTTTTTTTGGTAGGGGTGTAGAGTAGACGCACGATAGGCGAAAAAAAATGTTTGTTTGTAAGTGAGTGTGGAGAAGACGCGTTCAGCCGTGATCCACGGACGTAACCTTTAAGAGTATCCAGCATTGGATCACTAATAGGCTTGAGACCATAGACTGTAAAAAATATGGACAAAGCGTCTGTGACGTCACCCATAGACTTTCTGAAGAACGGGTTTGAAGCCGTTTATGGGGGGTATGGGCGGCGCCATCTTGGAAAATCTTGGGAAACCCTAACCCCGCCCACCTTCTGACGCAGCGCGCGTCACTCAGCTCGCTCTGCTACTCCGGTTATCTCTGTGTATATTTTAGGCAACGAAATATGTTATAAAACACCATACTAACTCTTTTCGTTTTCATTTAAAGAAATCTTAAACATTATAGCCACACAAATGTGGTTCAGGCAACGCGTATTGATTATATTCACTGCACATAACGTTTGCCTATTTATAACAAAACGAAATATAAAACACAAACCTGCCTCTTTTCGTTTTAAATATAATATAAAAATATTAAACATTTTAATATGGTCCAGGCAATATGTGCATTTGTATTAAACAACAGATGTTGCAGTAAACAACATTACAGATCATCTTCGTTGTATTAAAATTTAAAATGACAAAACTCAACCCAGTCTCTTTTTGTTAAATTTCATATCAATATTAGCTATTATAAAAGTATAAGTAAAAGGTAAAGTTACAATAAGCTATACAAATAAAGCAAACAATTCAGTCAAACATAAAAAGTCATGCGCTCGATCTAGTCTAACCATACAACGGTACAAGTTAAATATAGCTTATAAAGTTATGAAACTTCCCCTCAGCCAAAACGATTGCCCACGAGACCAAAAATCGCCCGTTAGATATAGACAAGACGAATTATATCTCATGTTTAACCACTACAGAGACGCCAGAGTCAGCGGCAAACCTCAAAACGTCTAGCCGATGAAAGGCTGCTCCAGGCGGGGTACATCGCGCCGAGCGCCCGGTCATCGCTGGATCTCACAACTGGATACAATTTTCATAAATCTTTATAAATAAACCACAGATTTGAGCTTTAAACAACTACATTCTCGCCTGAAAAACTCTTAAAACTACATTTCATGATACAGAAACAGTAGTATTATATGTCAACTGTATTAAAAAATGGCGCTTCTTATGTTGTCATTCTGCCTTTCAGCTGTCAATCAAGCTGTCAATCAAAGTTAACCACGCCCTTATTGTCATACATTTTATATCTAAATACTATCTAAACTAACGAGTTAGAAAAAAATTCACTACCCTCGCCGTTGTCAGGCACTCGGAACCTATCGAAAAATCCAATAAAAGTCCATGGGACCAACCTGTAAAAACATGATTTTATGCTGTGAAAACGGACATTTTAACATGGGGGCTATGGACATTTGCTCCCTTTTGGGACCTTCCCCTAGCGGATTTTCGATGTATTGCAGTTTTTCGCACTTCCGGGTAGGCTTCATTTTTCAGATCAGAATGTTGCCCCTTGCTTGAGACGCGTCTGCTCAACAGTCCGCGTTGTAACTATGAGGTTTTTTAGTTTTTTTTAGTGGTAGGGGTGTAGAGTAGACGCACGATAGGTGAAAAAAAATGTTTGTTTGTAAGTGAGTGTGGAGAATGTTTGCGGGTCTGATGTTCATGTGTGTGTTTGCGGGTCTGATGTTCATGTGTGTGTTTGCGGGTCTGATGTTCGTGTGTGTGTTTGCGGGTCTGATGTTCATGTGTGTGTTTGCGGGTCTGATGTTCATGTGTGTGTTTGTGGGTCTGATGTTCATGTGTGTGTTTGCGGGTCTGATGTTCGTGTGTGTGTTTGCGGGTCTGATGTTCGTGTGTGTGTTTGCGGGTCTGATGTTCGTGTGTGTGTGTTTGCGGGTCTGATGTTCATGTGTGTGTTTGCGGGTCTGATGTTCGTGTGTGTGTTTGCGGGTCTGATGTTCGTGTGTGTGTTTGCGGGTCTGATGTTCATGTGTGTGTTTGCGGGTCTGATGTTCATGTGTGTGTTTGCGGGTCTGATGTTCGTGTGTGTGTGTTTGCGGGTCTGATGTTCATGTGTGTGTTTGCGGGTCTGATGTTCGTGTGTGTGTGTTTGCGGGTCTGATGTTCATGTGTGTGTTTGCGGGTCTGATGTTCGTGTGTGTGTGTCTGTGGGTCTGATGAGTTCATGTGTGTGTTTGCGGGTCTGATGTTCGTGTGTGTGTGTTTGCGGGTCTGATGTTCATGTGTGTGTTTGCGGGTCTGATGTTCATGTGTGTGTTTGCGGGTCTGATGTTCGTGTGTGTGTTTGCGGGTCTGATGTTCATGTGTGTGTTTGCGGGTCTGATGTTCATGTGTGTGTTTGCGGGTCTGATGTTCGTGTGTGTGTGTTTGCGGGTCTGATGTTCATGTGTGTGTTTGCGGGTCTGATGTTCGTGTGTGTGTGTCTGTGGGTCTGATGAGTTCATGTGTGTGTTTGCGGGTCTGATGTTCGTGTGTGTGTGTTTGCGGGTCTGATGTTCATGTGTGTGTTTGTGGGTCTGATGTTCATGTGTGTGTTTGCGGGTCTGATGTTCGTGTGTGTGTTTGCGGGTCTGATGTTCATGTGTGTGTTTGCGGGTCTGATGTTCATGTGTGTGTTTGCGGGTCTGATGTTCGTGTGTGTGTGTTTGCGGGTCTGATGTTCATGTGTGTGTTTGCGGGTCTGATGTTCATGTGTGTGTTTGCGGGTCTGATGTTCGTGTGTGTGTTTGCGGGTCTGATGTTCGTGTGTGTGTGTTTGCGGGTCTGATGTTCATGTGTGTGTTTGCGGGTCTGATGTTCGTGTGTGTGTGTTTGCGGGTCTGATGTTCATGTGTGTGTTTGCGGGTCTGATGTTCGTGTGTGTGTGTCTGTGGGTCTGATGAGTTCATGTGTGTGTTTGCGGGTCTGATGTTCGTGTGTGTGTGTTTGCGGGTCTGATGTTCATGTGTGTGTTTGTGGGTCTGATGTTCATGTGTGTGTTTGCGGGTCTGATGTTCGTGTGTGTGTTTGCGGGTCTGATGTTCATGTGTGTGTTTGCGGGTCTGATGTTCATGTGTGTGTTTGCGGGTCTGATGTTCATGTGCGTGTTTGCGGGTCTGATGTTCGTGTGTGTGTTTGCGGGTCTGATGTTCATGTGTGTGTTTGCGGGTCTGATGTTCATGTGTGTGTTTGTGGGTCTGATGTTCATGTGTGTGTTTGTGGGTCTGATGTTCATGTGTGTGTTTGCGGGTCTGATGTTCATGTGTGTGTTTGCGGGTCTGATGTTCATGTGTGTGTTTGTGGGTCTGATGTTCATGTGTGTGTTTGCGGGTCTGATGTTCATGTGTGTGTTTGCGGGTCTGATGTTCATGTGTGTGTTTGTGGGTCTGATGTTCATGTGTGTGTTTGCGGGTCTGATGAGTTCATGTGTGTGTTTGCGGGTCTGATGTTCATGTGTGTGTTTGCGGGTCTGATGAGTTCATGTGTGTGTTTGCGGGTCTGATGTTCATGTGTGTGTTTGCGGGTCTGATGAGTTCATGTGTGTGTTTGCGGGTCTGATGAGTTCATGTGTGTGTTTGCGGGTCTGATGTTCATGTGTGTAGTTTGGTAGTCTAATCATGAAAAAAATATATACAGTTGTAATTAATTTTGTTTTAATAAATTTTTATTTCAATTAAATGTTCCGAATGAAACAGCTCGTAAACATACTTTCTGACTAGA
>NC_138734.1:1922885-1950385 GCF_965113295.1 Leuciscus leuciscus
CAGTAGTGGAGTGGGTCAGTCAGTAGTGGAGTGGGTCAGTAGTGGAGTGGGTCAGTCAGTAGTGGAGTGGGTCAGTCAGTAGTGGAGTGGGTCAGTAGTGGGTCAGTAGTGGAGTGGGTCAGTCAGTAGTGGAGTGGGTCAGTAGTGGGTCAGTAGTGGAGTGGGTCAGTCAGTAGTGGAGTGGGTCAGTCAGTAGTGGAGTGGGTCAGTAGTGGGTCAGTAGTGGAGTGGGTCAGTCAGTAGTGGAGTGGGTCAGTAGTGGAGTGGGTCAGTTGTGGAGTGGGTCAGTCAGTAGTGGAGTGGGTCAGTCAGTAGTGGAGTGGGTCAGTAGTGGGTCAGTAGTGGAGTGGGTCAGTCAGTAGTGGAGTGGGTCAGTAGTGGAGTGGGTCAGTCAGTAGTGGAGTGGGTCAGTAGTGGGTCAGTAGTGGAGTGGGTCAGTCAGTAGTGGAGTGGGTCAGTCAGTAGTGGAGTGGGTCAGTCAGTAGTGGAGTGGGTCAGTAGTGGGTCAGTAGTGGAGTGGGTCAGTAGTGGGTCAGTCAGTAGTGGAGTGGGTCAGTCAGTAGTGGAGTGGGTCAGTAGTGGGTCAGTAGTGGAGTGGGTCAGTCAGTAGTGGAGTGGGTCAGTCAGTAGTGGAGTGGGTCAGTAGTGGGTCAGTAGTGGAGTGGGTCAGTCAGTAGTGGAGTGGGTCAGTCAGTAGTGGAGTGGGTCAGTAGTGGGTCAGTAGTGGAGTGGGTCAGTAGTGGAGTGGGTCAGTCAGTAGTGGAGTGGGTCAGTAGTGGGTCAGTAGTGGAGTGGGTCAGTCAGTAGTGGAGTGGGTCAGTAGTGGAGTGGGTCAGTTGTGGAGTGGGTCAGTCAGTAGTGGAGTGGGTCAGTCAGTAGTGGAGTGGGTCAGTCAGTAGTGTAGTGGGTCAGTAGTGGTGTGGGTCAGTAGTGAAGTATTCCTGGAGTTGTGATGTGTGTTCAGTATGAGCTGTACTGTGAGCTGAAACTCCTGTGGCCTTGACTGTCCTGATGCAGGTCTTCTGCAGTCACTCCAGGGTTTTTCTGAACATGCCTTCTCAGAAATCTGGTTTTAGCCGTTGATATCTTCCTCCTCCTGCCCGTCCAGGGAGTGTAACCACTGATCCTTTAACTCTGAACTCGCAAACTACGCTTCCAATGGTGTCTCTAGGAACATTGAGTGCCTTCACTATCTTTTTGTATCCTGTTCCTTGTTTGTGAAGGGCGATGATATCTTCTCTTAAAGGGGTGGTTGAGTATGATTTGACTTTTCTAACTGTAGTTAGTGTGTAATGTTGCTGTTTGATCATAAACAACATCTCCAAAGTTACAACACTCAAAGTTCAAAGCAAAGGGAGATATTTGCTTTTACAGAAATAGTTTTTTAAGAACTACAACAAACGGCTGGTAGAGACTACACGAGCTTCCTCCCGGGTTAGTGACATCACCAGCCCTAACATTTACATAAACCCCGCCCTCTGAACACGATTTATAGATTATCAAGACAGAATATGCTAATCAATAACTAGAAGATAACTACACATAAGCTACATAACTTCATCAACTAACCATTCAGAAATGTCCTGTTGCTTCTACATGTTGTCACTTCTTCTTGAGTCTCTCCATCATTGTCTGACTCCGGTTTGAACATAAAAGTCTAAAAGTTTTAGAAATGTTCAGTGCATGTGTGTGTGTGTGTGTGTGTGTGTGTGTGTGAGGTAAAATGACACAAGCAGTTGAAGCTCCGCCCCCTGTGCCAGGAGCAGCAGCTCATTTGCATTTAAAGGAACAGACACAAAAATGGTGTCTTTGGGTAATTTGAGCTAAACCTTCACACAAACACTCTGGGGACATCAGAGACTTATATTACATCTTGTGAAAAGAGCATTATACCACCCCTTTAACTTTTTGGACCATTATTTTGCCATATTTCTAACTTGGTCAAACGTGACACTCAACAAACCTTGCGTCAGTTCAGATATTTTGTGTGTTCTAGCTCAAGCACACCTGGTGCAACTAATGAAGCCCTTGATTACTGCATCGGGTGGCTCGAGACAACACCTTTTTTGCAGATGTGTGCTGGTGTGAGGGATTATTTTCAGGGGGTTGAATTATTTTGAAACTGCAGACGTCATGAAAAGTTGCATTTATATTTAAATTTGGGGAAATCACTTGGAGCATTTGCTGCGTTTTAGCTATTTTAATGACTTTTGTTTGATTTGTTCATTGCAAACAACTTAACGTCTGTACATTTTGCCAATAAACCTGATTTGTAATGGGGGGTGAATAATTTCAATTGTAACTATATATATATATATATATAAGTACAACAATAATAAAACATACTACAATATTTTAATGTTATATTGATAATAAAACATTCTCCATACTAATAATATCCTTATTATATTATTGTATTAGTAATAATAAATATTCTCGTGCTATAATAATAATTATTTTAAAACATGTACAGCCCTTGAGTTTCTGTGATTTAAAAATGTTCCAAAAAAATCTAAAGTATGAGAATTTTGGTAGTCAAATGGGTTGAAAGTATTATATTATATTAATTTTAATTATCCAAAATTGAGATTGATATTAAGTGGGTAGTTCAGATTTGTGTGTATGCACTTTTTGAGGAGTTTAATATTTTTAACACTGGATTCCCTTAGATTGTCTCACAGCGCCACCTAGTGGACATATACTGACGTTACCAGACAGGCCTGATAAAACACTCACTCATACAGTCTCACTTAAACTCAAATAAAATTCTACAGTTTTCATAACTTTTTTATTTTATTATTTCAGTGAAAAGTAATAAAAAAACAAAACAAACAAACTGAGCCGGTCACAGGTCACAGTCCTCCAGAGAAGATGATCTCGAGTGCCGACTGCAGGTCCCCGTTCGTGGCGGTTAGCGCTCGCAGGGCCAGACTCTCGTCCTGGATGCCCATATCCCTGAGCTGCTGCATCTGTGTCTGCCAGCGGCCCTGCAACACACACACACACACACACACACACACACACACACACACACACACACACACACACACACACACACCTGTAAGCAGCAGCCACTGCAAAATGCCAAATCAAGCTAAATGGCTCTATCCATCAGTATTCCACATTTGAAGTGGATCAAAACCTTTCATCAAAGTTATACACGAATTTTGAACAATACCCGTTCTTGTCTAAAGAGAACTTTGATGAACTTTTTTGATCCCCTTCAAATAATGACTACTATATATATATACACACACAATCAATCAATCCAAAAATTATTCAGACACCAGATATGATGTGTGATATTGTGTCACTAGTGTGATCAGGACACTATAGTTCATTAATGTGAGTGAGGAGAGCAGGTCACCTGGAGCGAGCTCACGCCAGAGGCCTGTAGGGCTTGCTGAAGAGCCTGAGAGAGGAGACTGTTGCTGACCGGAGTGCCAGAGGACGTGTCCTACAGCACAGAGGAGAGTGAGCATTAGTGTGTGTGTGTGTGTGTGAGTGTGTGTGTGTGTGTGTGTGTGTGTGTGTGTGTGTGTCTGACCGGAGCGCTGGCCTCAGGAGTGCTGGCTAACGCTAGGGTTGATGCTAGCTCTCTCTGAGTGATGGGACGAGTGTGTGAGAGTGAGTGTGTGTGTGTGTGTGTGTGTGAGCGTGAGTGTGTGTGTGTGTGTGAGCGTGTGTGTGTGTGTGTGTGTGTGTGTGTGTCTGACCGGAGCACTGGCCTCAGGAGTGCTGGCTAACGCTAGGGTTGATGCTAGCTCTCTCTGAGTGATGGGACGAGTGTGTGTGTGTGTGAGTGTGAGTGTGTGTGTGTGAGTGTGAGAGAGAGAGTGTGTGTGTGTGTGTGTGTGTGAGAGAGAGTGTGTGTGTGAGTGTCTGACCGGAGCACTGGCCTCAGGAGTGCTGGCTAACGCTAGGGTTGATGCTAGCTCTCTCTGAGTGATGGGACGAGTGTGTGTGTGTGTGAGTGTGAGTGTGTGTGTGTGAGTGTGAGAGAGAGAGTGTGTGTGTGTGTGTGTGTGAGAGAGAGTGTGTGTGTGAGTCAGGGATGGAAATTAACTTTTTTGTCCACAGGCCACTGTGGCTGGTGGATTTAAAAATCTACCAGCCACTCAATGTTTTTAACCTACAATGTGTAACTGCATGTGAAAAGTAATACTACAAGATCTACAATACTTAAGCAGTTTATTTAATCTCAAGTCTCAATTAAATACTGACATTTTCTCTTTCGTTCTTATACACACACCAGGCAAGGCATTATGGGTGCGTTAGTAGGCCCACCCACTTCTCTTTTCAACAGGCCCACCCAAAACTTGTCTTAAAAAAAAAAAACCTTTAATATATTCTAATTTTGTCAAGAACTATAAAAAATAGTCAATAAGATCATAATTTGTGCTAAAATAGTCTAAATGTTTAGTTTAAATTTTTTTAAAAAGCTGGTTATGTCTATCTTGATGTTTCTGCGCAAATTCAGCAGACGGGTTTGTTCCGATCAGAGCTCGTGAGTGGAGAGCGCATTTCTGAATATTCCGCTCCGCTCGCTCATTCCGCAAGGTCGCTCGCTCAACCCAGAATGGCCTGATCCTGGTTCGAAAATATGTGGAATAGGGCTGCCTCCGACTTAAAAAAAATTCTAGTCGACTAGTTGTTGTTCATTTAAGCCATTCGTGGACAAATCGCCCCTGTATATTATTTTAATTATGCTTAAATAGGCTATAGCCTACAGGATGCGCGTTTACGTAATATAGCCGCACTCAAGCGCACGACCGCACGCATAAAGCTTGCCACAAAGAACCGGTAAAAGTAATGAAAATGAATGTGTCTAAAATAGCAAGGAGACATTTAATTATTTATTAATAAACTGGTGTTTTGTGGATTCGCCATGAACGCCAGAGAGAAATGCACATTTCATATGGATTTCACAATCAGAGAGCCTATTTCTTTTGGTTTTGAATAGTTTAGTTTAAAAGTAGACATTTCAAGCTTTCTGTAATATATAGCCTATATTTCTCAAATCTGTGATGCACAAGCTGAGTTTCAGCGCCCTCCAGTTCACATGCAATGCAAGTGATCATGCCGGCGCCTTATTACATTGTCTGCTATATATTTTCTTCTTATTTATTAAATACCGGCAATTCGTTGATAAAACATTGATCAAAATTAAGATACAATTTATACAAAACGAAAATCTTTTAAAAAGAGTCTTTCTACAAAACAAAACTCAATGAAGTGGTCAAAATCATGTCTTACATGTCATGTCTCCAGACATATTTGCGCATCTTATGATGTATCATATCTTTCTCGGCGAACAGCGCCGTTGCTGGGAGGGCGCCAGCGCCTCTGCCTCGCGAGTGGATGATAGCCCTGAAGACGCCTAGCAATGGTATACCTTTAGTGGTAGTATAGGTACCTTTAGTTAAGTTATACCTCAAGAGTCTTCGTAGCGCACTAAGAGACAACGTTATGATGCGTAATGGAGATTCCAAAGCGCTCTTCTTTGGTCAGAACCACGGAGAGCGATCGCGGATAGGTCACTTTTTACAATGCAACAAAATATTTAAAGAGCATCAAGCTATTAAAATCTATATTTTATTTTATATTTTAATCTGTTATTTTATCAGTCGTTTTTATTAGGTTAAACAGTGATTGAATAACGGTTTTAATTTAACGTTTTCAATTTAAGGCCCACCTTGTCTCGTCGTAAACTAACCAATCTCGGGACTCCCCATTGTCTGCTTTTCTCCATCGTTCTTTAAAAAAACTTTTTTTGACCTTCGATGTAACGCCACATTTTTTTGAAGGTGTGCCTCCTCTAAAAGTGTCCGCTGTCCATGTGAAACAGTATGCTATTTTTATTTACCCGCCACGGTGGCCGGTAGGTGAAGCGAGTTTACCCGCCACAACACAAAATCACCCGCATTTGGCTGGTGGCGGGTGCTAATTTCCATCCCTGGTGTGAGTGAGTCAGTGAGAGAGAGAGAGAGAGAGAGAGAGAGAGAGAGAGAGAGAGTGTGTGTGTGTGTGTGTGTGTGTGTGTGTGTGTGTGTGTGTGAGTGTGTGTGTGTCTGACCGGAGCGCTGGCCTCAGGAGTGCTGGCTAACGCTAGGGCTGATGCTAGCTCGCTCTGAGTGATGGGACGAGTGTGTGTGTGTGTGTGTGTGAGAGAGAGAGTGTGTGTGAGTGTGTGTCTGACCGGAGCGCTGGCCTCAGGAGTGCTGGCTAACGCTAGGGCTGATGCTAGCTCGCTCTGAGTGATGGGACGAGTGTGTGTGTGTGTGTGTGTGTGTGTGTGAGTGTGTGTCTGACCGGAGCGCTGGCCTCAGGAGTGCTGGCTAACGCTAGGGCTGATGCTAGCTCGCTCTGAGTGATGGGACGAGTGTGTGTGTGTGTGTGTGTGTGTGTGAGTGTGTGTCTGACCGGAGCGCTGGCCTCAGGAGTGCTGGCTAACGCTAGGGCTGATGCTAGCTCGCTCTGAGTGATGGGACGAGGTCCGGTTGCTCCACTGGGACCCAGAGTCGTCGGTCTCGCCGCTGCAAACGGTCTCTGGTGTCTGGCTCGGTTTCCATGCTTTACACAACATGCACAGATTTATTCTTACTATTATTATACAATATACTGTACATCAAAATCACAATCATAAAAAAAATATCTTTCTCACTATAATAGTAAATAAAATTCCTCTTCCTATAATATTACTATAATAATAATATTCTCTTCATTATATTACTAATATTATTTAAAATTCTCCTTAATATAATGTTACTAACAATAAAAAAAATAAAAAAAACAGAATTATGATAGATAAAATAATATACGATTTTATCCAATCTGACAGTAGAGGGAGACAACACCTACAGGCTGGAAATCCTCATCGTCATCTGACATGCCCTCGAACAGGAAACCTCCTGTCACACACACACACACACACACACACACACACACACACACACACACACACACACACACACACACACACACACACACACACACACACACACACACACACACACACACACACACACACACACACACACACACACACACACACACACACACACACACACACACACACACACACACACACACACACACACACACAACATGAAAAACAATGAGCAGACGCTGTGAATATCATCATATCACCAGACGGTGTTTCATCTATAGCTGATGCTCACCTGGCATTTCGCTGTAGGAACTGGCCGATGTGTTTCGTGACGAGCCGGACTGGCTGGAGATGCTGCTGGTCACCGAGTGCAGGACCAGGACGATGGCGTTCACCAGAGCCGGGTGAGAGCGGATCAACCTGGAGCACACACACACACACAGGCAGGTGAGATCATGTTCACTGAAGTGTGTGACTCCTAAAGCCCTATTTTAACGATCACAGCTCATGGTCTAAAGCGTCTGAATCCACTTTTGCTAGTTTAACGACGGGAAAATGGTCGGTGCTCCCGGCGCTGGTCTAAAAGGGTCGTCTCTATTCTCTTAGGGTGCTTTCACACTAGCAGGTTCGGAACGGGGCACGGTTCGCATGAAAAACAGCTAATGTGACCGCTGTCATGTGGCCCCGGGTGCGCACTGAGGTCCCGAACCCGACACGACCTGGAGGAGGCGCTCTGAGTTCGGCTGCACTCCGACCGTGCCGCGCTTCACGTGACTGAGACTCGGGTGCGCACTTGTTCAGTAAGTAAAGTGACCTGTGCGTGTGTTTGAGCTGATTATGATGTATTTAGTTAAATAAAACATGTAAGGGTTGCACATAATAGCACTAAATTAATAAAAAACACAATATATTGACCCGCGTTCTGTTTTCTATCATGAGCGTTGCACGTTTGTAATGACGTGAGATGCACGCTAACGCACCAGTGTTCGACAGAATCAAGTTGAGTGTGAAACCAGACCAACGCAAAGCAAACGAGCGCAGTGTGAAAGCACCCTTAATGAGTAATGGGTGTGTTTTGGGTGTAACGTGTAATAAACCAATCAGAGTCTCGTCTCCCATTCCCTTTAAAAGCCAGTTGTGTTCGCGCCGCGGCGGATTCGCTATTAACATGGAGGAATTAGCAAGTGGTAAAACTGAACGCTTCTCTAACGAGGAAACAGATCTGCTCGTGTGTGTGTGTGTGTGTGTGTGTGTGTGTGTGTGTGAGGTTAAAGGTTAAAGCGAGACCATCTATGGGACAAGCCGGATTCCACCATATCTTTATGTAAACAATATTAATCTTTTACATTGTAATCGTTTTTATTTTTAATATTTGGCATGTTTGTGTGCTGCTGCACGTCACTGTGTGTGTAATAAGCAGAGTGTGTGTGTGTGTGTGTGTGTGTGTGTGTGTGTGTGTGTGTGTGTGTGTGTGTGTGTGTGTGTGTGTGTGTAATAAGCAGAGTGTACGGGCGTTGTGGACCCACCTATAGGCTCATATTACTAAAACACTCTTTAAATAACATTAAAAATATTGAGCCGTCGAGCAATTGAAACCTGGTCTAAAGTCAGTCTATTTCAGTTCCTCAAAATACCAACGCTCCAACAATACGCCTGAACACACTCCTCAACACACTCCTGAACACACGCCTGAACACACGCCTGAACACACGCGCCTGAACACACGCCTGAACACACACGCCTGAACACACACGCCTGAACACACACGCCTGAACACACACGCCTGAACACACACTCCTGAACACACACGCCTGAACACACGCCTGAACACACACGCCTGAACACACACGCCTGAACACACTCCTGAACACACGCCTGAACACACGCCTGAACACACGCCTGAACACACACGCCTGAACACACACCTGAACACACACGCCTGAACACACACGCCTGAACACACGCCTGAACACACGCCTGAACACACACGCCTGAACACACACGCCTGAACACACGCCTGAACACACACTCCTGAACACACGCCTGAACACACGCCTGAACACACTCCTGAACACACTCCTGAACACACACTCCTGAACACACGCCTGAACACACGCCTGAACACACTCCTGAACACACACGCCTGAACACACACGCCTGAACACACGCCTGAACACACTCCTGAACACACGCCTGAACACACACGCCTGAACACACACGCCTGAACACACGCCTGAACACACACTCCTGAACACACACTCCTGAACACACACTCCTGAACACACACTCCTGAACACACGCCTGAACACACTCCTGAACACACACTCCTGAACACACACTCCTGAACACACGCCTGAACACACGCCTGAACACACACGCCTGAACACACACTCCTGAACACACGCCTGAACACACGCCTGAACACACTCCTGAACACACACTCCTGAACACACGCCTGAACACACTCCTGAACACACACGCCTGAACACACACTCCTGAACACACACGCCTGAACACACACACGCCTGAACACACTCCTGAACACACACTCCTGAACACACGCCTGAACACACGCCTGAACACACGCCTGAACACACACGCCTGAACACACACTCCTGAACACACGCCTGAACACACTCCTGAACACACACTCCTGAACACACACTCCTGAACACACGCCTGAACACACGCCTGAACACACGCCTGAACACACACGCCTGAACACACACTCCTGAACACACGCCTGAACACACGCCTGAACACACTCCTGAACACACACTCCTGAACACACGCCTGAACACACTCCTGAACACACACGCCTGAACACACACTCCTGAACACACACGCCTGAACACACGCCTGAACACACTCCTGAACACACACTCCTGAACACACGCCTGAACACACGCCTGAACACACGCCTGAACACACACGCCTGAACACACACTCCTGAACACACGCCTGAACACACACTCCTGAACACACACTCCTGAACACACACTCCTGAACACACACTCCTGAACACACGCCTGAACACACGCCTGAACACACACGCCTGAACACACACTCCTGAACACACGCCTGAACACACTCCTGAACACACACTCCTGAACACACGCCTGAACACACGCCTGAACACACGCCTGAACACACACTCCTGAACACACGCCTGAACACACTCCTGAACACACGCCTGAACACACGCCTGAACACACGCCTGAACACACACCTGAACACACACCTGAACACACACCTGAACACACACCTGAACACACACCTGGTTCTCAGACCAGCAGCTCAGGGGCCACAGATGAACGCAAATGCATTTGCTATTTAAACAACGTGACGCAGGACGTGAAAATGAAAATAGTGTCGGGCTGAAACTAGCAAAACACACTAGCGTCGCGCCTGGCGCTGCATTGCACCGGGTGTGTGATAGAGCCCTGTGTGTGTGTGATAGAGCCCTGTGTGTGTGTGAGATAGGGCCCTGTGTGTGTGTGATAGAGCCCTGTGTGTGTGAGATAGGGCCCTGTGTGTGTGTGTGATAGGGCCCTGTGTGTGTGTGATAGAGCCCTGTGTGTGTGTGTGATAGAGCCCTGTGTGTGTGTGTGTGATAGAGCCCTGTGTGTGTGTGTGTGTGTGTGTGTGTGTGTGTGTGTGTGTGTGTGTGTGTGTGTGTGTGTGTGTGTGTGTGTGTGTGTGTGTGATAGAGCCCTGTGTGTGTGTGATAGAGCCCTGTGTGTGTGTGATAGGGCCCTGTGTGTGTGTGATAGAGCCCTGTGTGTGTGTGAGATAGGGCCCTGTGTGTGTGTGAGATAGGGCCCTGTGTGTGTGTGAGATAGGGCCCTGTGTGTGTGTGATAGAGCCCTGTGTGTGTGTGAGATAGGGCCCTGTGTGTGTGTGATAGGGCCCTGTGTGTGTGTGATAGGACCCTGTGTGTGTGTGATAGGACCCTGTGTGTGTGTGATAGGACCCTGTGTGTGTGTGATAGGACCCTGTGTGTGTGTGATAGGACCCTGTGTGTGTGTGATAGGACCCTGTGTGTGTGAGATAGGACCCTGTGTGTGTGTGATAGGACCCTGTGTGTGTGTGATAGGACCCTGTGTGTGTGTGATAGGGCCCTGTGTGTGTGTGATAGGGCCCTGTGTGTGTGTGATAGGGCCCTGTGTGTGTGTGATAGGGCCCTGTGTGTGTGTGATAGGACCCTGTGTGTGTGTGATAGGGCCCTGTGTGTGTGTGATAGGGCCCTGTGTGTGTGTGATAGGGCCCTGTGTGTGTGAGATAGGACCCTGTGTGTGTGTGATAGGACCCTGTGTGTGTGTGATAGGGCCCTGTGTGTGTGTGATAGGGCCCTGTGTGTGTGTGATAGGGCCCTGTGTGTGTGTGATAGGGCCCTGTGTGTGTGTGATAGGACCCTGTGTGTGTGTGATAGGACCCTGTGTGTGTGTGATAGGGCCCTGTGTGTGTGTGATAGGGCCCTGTGTGTGTGTGATAGGGCCCTGTGTGTGTGTGATAGGGCCCTGTGTGTGTGTGATAGGACCCTGTGTGTGTGTGACCCTGTGTGTGTGTGATAGGACCCTGTGTGTGTGTGATAGGACCCTGTGTGTGTGTATGGAGGAAACTCACGTGTCCAGCAGGTTTGGGTCTGTGAACTGAACGAACAGATCTTTATCCTGGAGCACACCTGTAAAATGAAGGAGCTGATGAGAGTCACATGATTCTCCGTCCATGAGCGTTAATGCGTTTCAAAGCCCACAAACCTAAAGCCACAGGATCTGAACTGAGTCCAGGTGAGGCCGCGATGATCTGCTCCAGCGACTCTTTATTAGCCAGCATCTTATACACCTGAGAACACAAGAGAGCGTGTTTTAATGCTTTATTAAGGTGAAAAAGTTCATGTTTAGATTTTTTTTAAAATGTTTCATATATATCATGGACAGATGCACTTTTATGATGGATAGATGCACTTTTATGATGGATAGATGCACTTTTATGATGGATAGATGATTTAATGATGGATAGATGCACTTTTATGATGGATAGATGATTTAATGATGGATAGATGCACTTTTATGGACTTTAAAACAGAAACGGCCATTCACTGGCATTATAAAGCTTAGAAACAGGGTGTCTACAGATATAAACAAGTTAAATTTAAGACTTTTTAAGACCTTTTTAATGTCACTTTGAATGAAATTCAAGACCAAACCTGTGATGGAAATACACATTATATTACATGCGTATATGTAATATTTAACCTAAGTAATTGAAATAATTTAATATTCACTACTTGTTTATTGAACTAAAATCAATGTAACATTTGCAATCGTGAGAATATTCAGCAAAATAGCTCCTGTCATGTTATGTTACTCAGGGTTTTTCCTGGCTCAAAATGAGGCGGAGGTGGTAAAATCCTAATAATGTATTTTAATAATAAGATAATAAAATTTGTATTTTTTGTAGATCATCATATAGCCTATGTGTTTCCCACATTGTTTTTGTGGGTGGAGCTTGGTACCTCTAGGGCGGTCCGGGGGCATGCCCACCCGTAAGAAAATTTGTACATTTTAAAGATAAATTCATTAATCTGGTGCACTTTGAGTCTCCCGAATCCACTGTTAAAAATAAATAATCCACCCGGGCCGCAACCCACCCATATTCTTTGATTTAGATATCTGCATCTGATCATCACATTACAATTATTCAAAATCTCAGTGTTAAGCATGATAATATGATAACATATCACACTGAAGTAGGCTGATTTAAAAAGAACATTTATTTAAAATAAAAGTTCTTCTTTTGGCAAAATTACATTTCTTTAATAGCCTGAACAGAGGCTTTACTCCCTTCAAACTTAAATTGTCAATGTTTCATTACATCACTGTTTGAAAACACTAATTTTTTGTACCTTTTATAAAGGGCATTTTTCCCCTAATTTTATTAAATGTATGCTCCATCTATCATTTCAAATTCTTAAATTTGATCAATATATTCAATTAAAATAATAAGACACTGGCTGTTACCAATCAAATTAAATAATTTACATTGAAAAATGATAACTGTATTAAATTAGATTATTTTAAATATTTTTGAATATACAAATAAGGAATGTTGAAAAGAATGATACTTTATGAAACTAAACCGCCAGTAGGAGGCGGCGGGTGACCGTCTTAATGAGCGAGTCATTGAGTCATTCATTCAAACGATTCGTTCAAACGGCTGATTTATTCAGAATGAGGCAGTTTATGAATGGGTAATTGAATCTTTGACTCAACCGATTCGTTCAAAACGCTGAATCATTCAGTAATGCAACAAGTGTTGCTGTGAGATGCGCTATGGTTCTGCTGTGATCTTTGTTTGGAACTATTTTCGCTGCTGAAACAGAACAAAAATTGTCATTGCGTCTAAAATGTAAGTGACTTAATTTTAACTATTTGTTTATTGAACTGATATGAAATCAGCCTCGGTTTCAATCTTGATGGCATTCAGGAAAACAGCTCTCTGGTCGTGTGTATAGCCTATATATATTGTTTCTTAAACGTACAGTATGGAATTTTTCGCCACTAGGGGTCGCTAACCTATTTACAATAACAAAGGCGTAGTTTGATGACGCAACATTTGCTAAGAATTATGGATCTTGTCGTCAACGTCAAGCCGACCGATCTAATCTATGGATCTAATAATGTTTATGGATGACTGAATACATCAATGCTTTTATCATGACTGTGATATGAAGCAGTTCGGGATTGCTAAGAGACAGCTATCAGCTCCACACGCGACGCGATATGGACATTTCATTCTACCGAACTAACGTTACACGCGAGTGCAGAATTACTACTCACAGTCACAGGTCAGTTTATTAGACAAATTAAACTGTAACGCAGCGTTGTTTCACTTGGTCTATCATTACACTATCACACTAAACTGCATTTGAATGTGTGTTATTCTGTGTTAGTTTGTCTGTATGAGACTAGCAGTAAGCTAGATCAACATTAGAATAACATACAGATCATATTCTAACATTTCATCATGTTGAGCTCTATAACATTGATTAGTTTTATGTAAATGTGCTCACCTGTTTAATAAAGTACATGTAGGAGCGGTCGAAGTCTCGGACGTGGAGCTCTCGTTTATATACTGTCTATGGGAGCTCTAGGCATCTCGAAAACACCGCGCTGATATTGATTCTCGTTTTAGTTCTCCTTTTGTATCCAAAGTCTGCTTGCCATGGTCCATAATGTTTGAACGAAACAACAACAGCGTGCAAATAGACATTGCGAACTACCGTCAGTCGCTTTGGTTACTATCAGAGGGCTCTGGTTCATAGCTCTGGTTGCCATGGCAGTACGAGCGGAAACCAGGGACAACGCGGATATGACGCCATTGACGGCGACAAAACGGAAATAAAGAAACGGGACGTTTCTCGAATTAAATTACACATTTCTCCTGGTTTGAAAGTTGTTGGAAACAGTCGGGATAATGTAAGTACACAACTAAAAAAAAAATATAACATAGTTATAGTGATTTTTGCTATTTTTAAAGCAAAAAAGTTACATATTGTGCCTTTAACTATAATATGTTTTATAAAACGGTTAGTTCCAATCCTTGATTCTGATTGGTCAATAGCTGTCCTTTATTCACGATAAAACACGGCTATGACCGCTTCACCCAATGGTTCTATGTATCACTACACAACACCCCTAGCAACCACTCTTAGCAACTTAAACACATGTGTGATCTCATTGATATGGTTCATTGAAGCTATAGTGGAGTATTGTGAGAGATGGAGAAAGCGAGTGTACCTGCATTCACAGTAGACATTGCATTTTCCTTCAGGTCTGTCCTATATTCATAATAAAATAATCCGTTTGAATGTCCGCTGCGATATCTTGTCCTTTTAACAGTTAACCGTTAAGGGGTTTTCCCGTGCCTATAACGTTAGTCATCTGTCAGTTGCGTCTTCCTTCTCCGTGAAAACAAGTTTGAGTCTTTTCAATATAAAAGTCTTCTCTACCGACTGACTGAATGAGACAGTGTTTGCCGCCATCTATTGGCGAAATAATGTATGTAACTTCTGTTGCTGTTCACGGTCAGGGACTATTTTTTCCAGCGGAAGGAATGCTTTTAGTGATTTTACTTCATGAAAGTTGCATAGATAAATATTTTTCGGCTTTAATATTTGTATTGTGTGGCAACCGTTTTATAAAAGCAATAAGGCACTCGAGGCTAGTGCTGTATCGTGAATAAGTAACGGCTGAAGGGGTTGCAGGCAGGGGTTACTCCGCTTCGTGTCGCTCCTAACATCGCCCTTCAGCCGAGACTTATTCACGATACAGCACAGCCTCGAGTGCCTTATTGCTTACATAAATAACTGCGCGAGCCTCAACAGCGCAACATTGTTACCGTCAGTACATTAGGTAGGCCTATATTATTATCAACTATAGGCTATCAATCGCTACTTACATTAAATGAAATAAAACAGAATCATCCTCACGTTTTCGGGGATTCCCATAGTTATTTGTTATTGTCGAGAGCCGGAGGCGGAACGAAATTTGACGGAGGCGGCCGTCTCATAATTCTCTATGCAGGAAAAACCAACTATATCACATGTTATAAATAAAAAACTCAACATTTTGAATTTTTCTTTATGTGTGCCGTTATGCTCATTTGTTTTGATTTCTTCCTATAAAATCTATCACAGAGACACAGACAAGCAGTGCGAGCCTCAACAGCGTTATCAGAAAAAGCCTACATTATCATTATCAATAGCTGTTTATGTAATAAAATCTGAATCATTCTGGCGATTCGATGCTTCACTGGTTATTTGACGGACGTTAGGTCCGTCCGACTGGAGAAATTTTTGCGGTAACATGACCAGAAATATTTAAGACCAATGGAATCTGAATTTAAGACATTTTAATACTTTTTAAGGCCTTTTATTAGGAAAACTTTATTTAAGACATTTTAAGACTTTTTAAAGACCCGCAGCCACCCTGTTAGAAGAGCCAGGGCATTTTTTTGTATAACTCTGATTGTATCCGTCTGACAGAAGAATGCCATATACACCTAGGATGACTTGAGGGAGAGTAAGTCATGGGCTAATTTTCATTTTTGGGTGAACTATCCCTTTAACTCAAATGCTGAGTGAACAGGAGTGTTGTAGTGTGTACCGACCGCTTCTCTGTACGCTGAGTTGGAGATCAGGCCGGCCTGAAGCATCCTGAACTCTCGAGCCGCAGCAGATCTGTTCACCGGCTCTGTGTGAGGAGGAACACGAGAAACATCAGCACTGATCCACCTCACAGATACTGTAATCCTCACTCAGGTTCAGACCCTCACGCACCAGGCTTGACCTCCGGCTCAGGCCACGTCTTCTTGATGATGTGCAGTGTGGATCCAGACTTGATCCCGTAGGAGTCTAGCGTGAGGTCATCCTTGAGCACACAGCCACAGTGCACGAAGTCTGCAAAACACATGTGAACGTGCAGTAATGTTGCTGAAAGTTCTGTTATACGGACCATAATCCGAATCACATATTCTTTAATATTCATAATAGAGCAAAACGTCCATGTATCTACATAACTTGATGATACTTGGACGTTTTGCTCTACTATGAATATTAAAGGTGCATTGCGCAACTTTTCATGTTAAAAATACCCGTTTTCTAACCCATACATGCTTAAACAATTGCCTGATGGGCTGCATGAGTCCTTCTCTGATCACTGCGATTGTCTCTATAATCCTGTACAGTAAAATAAATAAGAGGGATTCGGGTCGGAATTTGAGACTGGGCGTGACGTCATGCGTGTTCACGGCACGCTCACCTGGCTGTCTGGCAGGTTTGTGTATTCGCCGCCATTCTCCGTAGAAGATGGATTCTAAGAGACCGGCTTGTAGTTCATTTCAAACACCAACGCAAACTCCACGTAAGATAAAAAAAAGAAAACTTTTGTCTAGTGCAGAAGACAACCTCTGGTTGCAGTTTCGCTTGCCGCCAGAGGGGGCATAGTTCTGCAAAAACTCAGAGACTTGCGCAATGCACCTTTAATGAATGTGAAATAAAAACCCAAAGGAAAATCTCAAGGGAAGCCGAGGCGCACTCTATTAACATTTAGATTTTTTATTTGTTTAAGCTTTTATTTTTTAATTTTAAGTCTTTTAGTTTTCTATTTTAATTTTAGTTTAATTTGTCATTTCATTATATATTTTTTTATATTTTCCTATTTAGGTTTAATATATTTTAGTTCTTTTATTTATTTATTACCAGTTAATAATTTTAGTGCTTCAACAAATGTATTTCAGTTTATTGCAAAGGCAACATTTCTAATTTTTTCATAAAAACCCCACTATTAATATTTCGAATAAGCTTTTTTTTTTCTTCTTTTTTAATTTTAGTTAATTTTTTCGTCATTTCATTATATATATATTTTAATATTCGTTAAATTATTTCAACTAATATAAATATTTGTAGTAGTTTTAGTTATCGATAATAATAATAACAATAACCTTGACATTAAATCACATCCACTGACCAGTTCGTAAAACATGAAACATAAATATTCATTCATAAACATATGCATCAATGCACTGAATCCAATAGTCTGAGAAAATAGTCGGATTCAGGAGTTTTTCAAGCTTCCTGATCGGATTATTTAAACCTGACTGAAACCTTCATTAAGGAGCGGTTTACAAGAAGGCCTGTCAGCTGACTGAACCACCGCTCTGGTTATGAACAGCTGATGTGTGTGAGTGTGGATGGACATCGAGCCAGTACTGACCGATGAGCTCAGGCTCAGGCAGTGAGTCTGATAACTGTGCTGAGATCAGTTGTTTGAGCGTCGACACCTGGTATCCTCCGGGATGAACGTCTCCAGGCTCGGCGTCTGGGAACTGGAACATGGCCTTGGGTTTGTCCCGGAGTTTCAGCGAGAGATGCCATGAGGAATTCTCCATATCCTTCAGAAGAGTCCACACACAACAGATCATTACCATAACATTATAAATGTCTTTACTGTAAACCTCTGATCAGTTAAATTCATCCTTGATGAATAAAAGTATTGATTTCTTTTATTTATTTCCCCACAACAATAGAACAAAGATTCTTACCGACCCCGAACTTATGAACGGTAGAGTTTAATGTTACAGAAGATTATATTTCAGATTAATGCTGTTCTTTTCAACTTTCTATTCATCAAAGAATCCTGAAATAAAATGTAAATAACTGTTTTCAACACTTATAATAAACATAAATGTTTCTTGATCATCTCTCCATCATATTAGAGTGATTTGTGAAGGATCATGTGACACTGAAGACTGGAGTAATGATGCTGAAGTTCAGCTTTGATCACAGGAATAAATTACACTTTACTATATATTCACATAGAAAACTGCTTAATTTGTAATAATATTTCACAATATTACAGTTTTTTTTTTTTTTATCAAATAAATGCAGCCTTGGTGAATATAAGAGACTTCTTTTATAAACATTAAAAATCTTTATCCTTTAAAAGGCGGTGAGTTTTAGTGAAAACACACACCAAACTTTACAGTTTTATTCCTTATCTATATTCTGAAGTGTTGCTCACCTGATTTATACACTATTTTATTCCTAGAAAAATGTAGTGATATAAAGAGAAATCCCAAACTTCCTCTGTAAAATCCACATTAAAACTTTAACAAAAGCAAAAGCACCTTTATCCAAGCCTCAGATTTCTGTCCTGGAAATGTATGCTAAATTATTAGTGCTTATTTAATTTGCTAACATTAATGCCATTACATATGTAAACATAACATCTTAGAAAACTTGTTATAATACAAAACAATTAGCTTCATGTACTGTGGGTAAGTTATGCTAATTATTGATGTTAATGAATCTCTCAAAGATGATGATCAACATCGATCACTTATTGATCTCAGACACAATACATAAACTTCGCATCACGGTGACATTTAACACGACACGACAGGATTAATATCTAATATCTCACCAGTGTTATTGCGAACTCTTCACAGAAGTCAGTCAGTGATGCAGCGCTTTGTCAACAACTGGCAACCGGATGTGATGTCACACAGTTTCTCCCCAAAATAAAAGTAATACAAACTCGTCTTATAAATATTGTAGCTTATGTTATATAATGTCGCGTAGTCCCTCTGGAATTTATTTGTATGAATCTAGACGTTCTATCGTAATTAAAAGTATATATTTATATTTAAATTTAGTTCCTACATTATTTTTCTATACATTGACTCACTGGGTAAGTCTAACCTGCAAGATGCCCTTTGATAGGCTATATGAACGTACTTTCGTTGAATTTTAATCAAATAAACTAAAATACTTTAATTAATAATTTAAAGCGGAAAATCAAATAAACTAAAATACTTGAATTAATCATTTAAAGCGGAAAATCAAATAAACTAAAATACTTTAATTAATAATTTAAAACGGAAATATAAAGCTATTTATTTCGCCTGTTTTTTGTTTTGTTTTTTTCTCTAACATGTTTTATTTGATTCACTGTCATGAAGTGTGTGGAGTTCAGTCTGCGCCCCCGTGTGGTACTCGTGTGGTACTGGTGTGGTACTGGTGTGGTACTCGTGTGGTACTGGTGTGGTACTGGTGTGGTACTCGTGTGGTACTGGTGTGGTACTCGTGTGGTACTCGTGTGGTACTCGTGTGGTGATGCAAGGCCGACTTTAGTCTTTTTATTCTTTCTTTTTTTCTGTTAATACTCAGTGAAACCAGCGGTGTGATTGGGACATTTTATTAATAATATATACTAAAAGTTGTATAGAAGTGAAAGAGAAAGTCTCTGAATAAGAATATCAGCCAGAGCAACATAAACATGTACCTTTAATCAGAATCAGAATCAGAATCAGAATCAGAAAGAGCTTTATTGCCAAGTGTGCTTGCACCCACAAGGAATTTTTCTTGGTACTGAAGCTTCCAGTGCACATATACTAATACAAATACAAATACAACAAGAAACATAGTGATACAAATTCTAAGAATAAAATATATATAAAAAAATAAAAATAGTATAAAAAGTAAAAAAAGGGGTCACAGTTGGGTTTAGTCTGAATAAACATTTACAGATTATGAACATATTTACAGTATTTTGAGTAGTATGAATAATATAAATATAAATGTATATTAATGCAGTGGCAGTGCAATGTGGTGTTCTGAAACTTCTGTGATTTATGGTATAGTTCAGGATGAGATGTAGGTGTGTGGCTCTCCACAGGGGAACATCTGATGTTTAAACCTGTTAAATTATGCTAAGATAAATAAAGGTGCCAGAGTATTAAAAAAACAAAAATAAAAAAAAACAAGCAATTTGTTAAAGATGCCACTTTAGATATATTTAATAATATTTGTAGGCAACACTTTATGTTAGTGTCCTTTGTTACATGTAGTTACTATAGTCATAACAGTAAATTATGAATAATTACATGCACCTAACCCTTAACCCTAATCATAACCCTGACTTAGTAATGTAGTTAATTATTATTTCTCACAGTACCTAAATGTATAATTACACTACACTAAAGTAAAGTGTAACCTAATTGTATAAGTTCTTTAGCCTTCTTGCTCTTGGATTTATACAAAACACAAGTAATTTAGGTTATAAAGTTAAAATATTTTGTATATTTTAAAATATATATGTTGTTATTTTATTATTATATGTACAGACCATAATAATAATAATAATAATAATATTCACACACACACACACACACACACACACACACACACACACACACACACACACACACACACACACACACACACACACACACACACACACACACACACACACACACACACACACACGCCCACATATAGTAAATATGAAATAGTAAGCAATCATAACTACGTTGACTCTTATTATTAGTATTACATATATGAGTAGACAGGCCTACTGTACTGTAACATGTGTGTTCTCCAGTAGTTTATTTTATTATTTTATTATTTTATTGAATGCCGTCATATACACATAATAAACATGACAATAATCCAACATATAGTGTAAAAAAAAAAAAAAAAATCTGATAAATAGAGACTACAACAACTAGGGGTAACACTTTATTTTACAGTGTCCTTGTTACATATGTTACATGTACTCACAATAGTAATAACAGTAAATTATGCATAATTACATGCAACTGTCATGGAAATTTTAAACTGTATATTAAACTATGTTTCTAACATCTAACCTTATTTAACATCTAACATTTGAACAGGATGTACTGTATGAAACCAATGGAAAACTTGTGACTTTGAGTGTGTGTGTGTGTGTGTGTGTGTGTGTGTGTGTGTGTGTGTGTGTGTGTGTGTGTGTGTGTGTGTGTGTGTATAAATAACATAGTTTGAGAAATGAAACTAAACAGTCTGTTAGACTCTTCTGATTAACAAATGAAGTCATCATTAAAACAAAGTTTGCTTTACCTAGTAACAGAGGGATTTGCATATGAAGAACCAATCAAATAGTGGGGAACTGATGTAATGCAGCGTGACATTTATGCCATACCTCTATAGTATACAAGCTGTTGTATTCTTGTGTACTGTGGGATTCTCAATGGAATTTGTCTGAGATCCTCCGGCCTTGATTCCTGGGAGAGATTCCCTGAGAACTGCTCGGGAAGATCTCCTGGCTAGTTTAGGAAGCTAGTTTAAAAAGGAAGCTAGTTTAGGAAGGAAGCTAGTTTAGGAAGCTAGTTTAGGAAGGAAGCTAGTTTAGGAAGCTAGTCTAGGAAGGAAACTAGTTTAGGAAGCTACTTTAGGAAGGAAGCAAGTTTAGGAAGCTAGTTTAGGAAGCTAGTTTAGGAAGGAAGCTAGTTTAGGAAGCTAGTTTAAGAAGGAAGCTAGTTTAGGAAGGAAGCTAGTTTAGGAAGGAAGCTAGTTTAGGAAGCTAGTTTAGGAAGGAAGCTAGTTTAGGAAGCTAGTTTAAGAAGGAAGCTAGTTTAGGAAGGAAGCTAGTTTAGGAAGCTAGTTTAGGAAGCTAGTTTAGGGGGAACAAGTTAGTTAGATGACTATTATTGAATGGGGACGTTGATTTGTAGACGAGACCCAGATAGTTAGGTTTAGGGAAAAATTACACTGTAAAATAAAGTGTAACCCAACTAGGAAAAGAAAATACACAGTGTAATTTATAAAATAATAATACAAGTAAAAAGAAAGAAAATAATATAAACAGAAAAAAAGACCGAGATCGTCATGTAAACAGCATGCAAGCTTCACATAGAGACCTAATGCGTTTTGCTTTACTATTTTTCAACCCAACTCAGTGTAATAGTTAATCTCTGTCTGAATAACAGTAACAGTGAAGTGTGGTGTTTGTGCTCGACCGGTCGCAGTGACGTCATCAGACGGGAGCGAGCGCAGGAATGATGTAGGAGTGGTTCCGCTTTACCGACCGGAGGAAAACCATCTCACAGAAACGCGATTTCAGGAATCTTCTCGTCCATGATCACAGCTGGCGCTCTCTGGTCGTTCTTCACTCCGAAACACAGGCATGACAGAGAGTAAAGTTCGCCTCGAGTGTCCTCGGATCTCCTGCTAGAGGTCTGTGTTCTCACAGCTGGAGTAACGGAGCTTTGTCCTGGTACAACTTCTCCTCGCTGGGATGGTAAGTTCATTAAAAATGTCTTTCAGAATCAGAAGCATGCTGGGGATTTAGGAGACAATCCGGCTCGGTTTATATAGTCTGTGTGATGGAGAGGGAAACAATGAATGAAACGTTTTTGAAGTAAGTTACATTTAGTCCAGCGAAATAATAATAATAATCGTGTAACTTTTATTTGTGCCAGGTTTCATAACTCACTTGTTGGCGGTTTGCTTTATTGAATCCAGGCATTCAGATTGTGTGTTTTAAGATCCTCTAAAACCCCACAGTGAGAGTTGTTTTGAAGGGCCAGGTCTTTGTTTAAGTGTGTGAAGCTCCACCACACCCTGAAGCTCTGGATGTGTGCTTGACCATCAGCATCTGTCCTTCACACGCTCATCTGAGAGATTTACCAGATCAGGTCCTGTAGTTCTCCATCATCTGAGAGATTTACCAGATCAGGTCCTGTAGTTCTCCATCATCTGAGAGATTGACCAGATCAAGTCCTTCTCCATCATCTGAGAGATCAGATCAGGTCCTGTAGTTCTCCATCATCTGAGAGATCAGATCAGGTCCTGTAGTTCTCCATCATCTGAGAGATCAGATCAGGTCCTGTAGTTCTCCATCATCTGAGAGATCAGATCAGGTCCTGTAGTTCTCCATCATCTGAGAGATCAGATCAGGTCCTGTAGTTCTCCATCACTGATGCTTCAGTGTGACACTGCATCTGTAACACATCAGATCATGCTGGTGGTTTTATAATGCCGGGTCTAGACACACTCTTAAACTTCTGAGACTTTGTGAGTGTCTGAGATCACCCCGTAAATCTTTACAAATTAAAGTTTAGCATTTTGAACTCTTGAAATGAGTTCTCAGCCTTTAAAAGTGTCCTAACGTAACGTATCGTAACACTCCATCATGAATTAAAGGGATATTTCACCCAAAACTGTCATCATTTACTCTCTCTCATGTTATTCCAACCCTGTGTGAGTTTCTTTCCTCTGCTGAACACAAAAGAAGATATTTAGAAGAATGTTTGTGACCAATCAGTTGATATGGATCCCATTGACTTCCATAGTATGGGGAAAAAAATACAATGGGAGTCAATGGGGTCCAACATATGTGTGTTTATACAGGTTTGGAACAACTTGAGGGAGAGTTATGGAAACTTGTTTCCGCCACAGAATAAAACATAAAAAAGGTATTTACAACTTTTTATCTCACAATTCAGACTTTTTTCTCTCACAAATGCTTGATATAAAGTCGCAATAGCAAGTTATAAAGTACGAATTGCGTGATATAAAGTCAAAATTGTGTTATAAAGTCCGAATTGCGTGATATAAAGTCGCAATTGCGAGTTATAAAGTCCGAATTGCGTGATATAAAGTCGCAATTGCGAGTTATAAAGTCCGAATTGCGTGATATAAAGTCGCAATTGCGAGTTATAAAGTCCGAATTGCGTGATATAAAGTCGCGATTGTGTTATAAAGTCCGAATTGCGTGATATAAAGTCGCGATTGTGTTATAAAGTCCGAATTGCGAGTTATAAAGTCCGAATTGCGTGATATAAAGTCGCAATTGCGAGTTATAAAGTCTGAATTGCGTGATATAAAGTCGCAATTGCGAGTTATAAAGTCCGAATTGCGTGATATAAAGTCGCGATTGTGTTATAAAGTCCGAATTGCGTGATATAAAGTCGCAGTTGTGTTATAAAGTCCGAATTGCGTGATATAAAGTCGCAATTGCGAGTTATAAAGTCCGAATTGCGTGATATAAAGTCGCAATTGTGTTACAAAGTCAGAATTGCGTGATATAAAGTCGCAGTTGTGTTATAAAGTCAGAATTGCGTGATATAAAGTCGCAGTTGTGTTATAAAGTCAGAATTGCGTGATATAAAGTCGCAATTGTGAGTTATAAAGTCCGAATTGCGTGATATAGGCTAAAGTCGCAGTTGTGTTATAAAGTCAGAATTGCGTGATATAAAGTCGCAGTTGTGTTATAAAGTCCGAATTGCGTGATATAAAGTCGCAGTTGTGTTATAAAGTCAGAATTGCGTGATATAAAGTCGCTATTGTGAGTTATAAAGTCCGAATTGCGTGATATAAAGTCGCAGTTGTGTTATAAAGTCCGAATTGCGTGATATAAAGTCGCAATTGCGAGTTATAAAGTCAGAATTGCGTGATATAAAGTCGCAGTTGTGTTATAAAGTCAGAATTGCGTGATATAAAGTCGCAGTTGTGTTATAAAGTCCGAATTGCGTGATATAAAGTCGCAATTGCGAGTTATAAAGTCCGAATTGCGTGATATAAAGTCGCAATTGCGAGTTATAAAGTCCGAAATGCGTGATATAAAGTCACAATAGCGAGTTGTAAAGTCAGAATTGCGTGATATAAAGTCGCAGTTGTGTTATAAAGTCAGAATTGCGTGATATAAAGTCGCAGTTGCGAGTTATAAAGTCCGAATTGCGTGATATAAAGTCGCAATTGCGAGTTATAATGTCTGAATTGCGTGATATAAAGTTGCAGTTGTGTTATAAAGTCAGAATTGCGTGATATAAAGTCGCAGTTGCGAGTTATAAAGTCTGAATTGCGTGATATAGCCTAAAGTCGCAATTGCGAGTTATAAAGTCCGAATTGCGTGATATAAAGTCCGAATTGCGTGATATAAAGTCACAATAGCGAGTTGTAAAGTCAGAATTGCGTGATATAAAGTCACAATAGCGAGTTGTAAAGTCCGAAATGCGTGATATAAAGTCACAATAGCGAGTTGTAAAGTCCGAAATGCGTGATATAAAGTCACAATAGCGAGTTGTAAAGTCAGAATTGCGTGATATAAAGTCGCTATTGTGAGTTATAAAGTCCGAATTGCGTGATATAAAGTCACAGTTGTGTTATAAAGTCAGAATTGCGTGATATAAAGTCGCTATTGTGAGTTATAAAGTCCGAATTGCGTGATATAAAGTCGCAGTTGTGTTATAAAGTCCGAATTGCGTGATATAAAGTCGCAATTGCGAGTTATAAAGTCAGAATTGCGTGATATAAAGTCGCAGTTGTGTTATAAAGTCAGAATTGCGTGATATAAAGTCGCAGTTGTGAGTTATAAAGTCCGAATTGCGTGATATAAAGTCGCAATTGCGAGTTATAAAGTCCGAATTGCGTGATATAAAGTCGCAATTGCGAGTTATAAAGTCCGAAATGCGTGATATAAAGTCACAATAGCGAGTTGTAAAGTCAGAATTGCGTGATATAAAGTCGCAGTTGTGTTATAAAGTCAGAATTGCGTGATATAAAGTCGCAGTTGCGAGTTATAAAGTCCGAATTGCGTGATATAAAGTCGCAATTGCGAGTTATAATGTCTGAATTGCGTGATATAAAGTTGCAGTTGTGTTATAAAGTCAGAATTGCGTGATATAAAGTCGCAGTTGCGAGTTATAAAGTCTGAATTGCGTGATATAGCCTAAAGTCGCAATTGCGAGTTATAAAGTCCGAATTGCGTGATATAAAGTCCGAATTGCGTGATATAAAGTCACAATAGCGAGTTGTAAAGTCAGAATTGCGTGATATAAAGTCACAATAGCGAGTTGTAAAGTCCGAAATGCGTGATATAAAGTCACAATAGCGAGTTGTAAAGTCCGAATTGCGTGATATAAAGTCGCAATTGTGTTATAAAGTCTGAATTGTGAGATATAATTGTTGTAAATAATTGTAAATAGTTTTTCTTTCTATGAATAGCATGTTTATTTCTCGCAGTTCTGACTGTATATCTCGCACTTTGAGAAATAAAGTCAGAATAGAGATGTAAACTCCCAATTGTGAGATAAAAAGTCGCAATTATCTTTCGAAAAATGTTTTATTCTGTGGCGTAAACAAGCTTCCATACAGAGCAAATGATGACAGGATTTTCATGTTTGGGTGAACTGTCCCTTTAAGATCTGATCACTGTGTTTCTACAGAGCTGTATTTTACAGTAATCACACCAAATAGCAGCATATTATAGTTTTAATACCTGGCGGCAGCTTGTCATTATGCAGGGAGTGTGTAATAACACCTGATGTTGGAGAACTGCAGTGACGATTAATATGCTTGTTTAAACTTGATGCCGAACATCTGAACAGTTGATGAAGGAATTAAAGTGATAGTTCATCCAAAAATGATAATTATGCATGATTTACTCGCCCTCAAGCCGTGTGTTTATGACTTTCTTCTTTCAGCCGAACACAATCAGAGTTATATTAAATATATCCTCCTGACTCTTCCTAAGCTTTATAATGGGAGTGAATGGAGACTTAGATTTTGAAGTCCAAAAAAGTGCATCCATCCATTATAAAAGTGTAAGAGTGTAAGAAAAATATCCATATTTATAACTTTATAAACTATAATGACTGGCCTCGAGTGACCTCTGACCCGACTGTAAACACTTCAGTATAAATGAAAAAAACTGGATAACACTTTACAGTAAGGTTCATTAGGTAACATTAATATATGAACTAACATGAACTAACAATGAGCAATACATGTGTTACAGTGTTTATTAATCCTTGTTAATGTTAGTTAATAAAAATCCAGCTGTTCATTGTTTGTTCATGTTAGTTCACAGCGCATTAATGTTCACAAACACAACCTTTGCTTTTAATAGTAGGACCGTTTCTTCTCACTTGAGATTGAGCATTCTTCTTTCTATGGGATTGATCATGTTGTCCGAGGCTTTCTGAGACTCCTGAAGGAACGAGGAGAGCTTTATAAGTATAAGCCTGACTTCTCTGAAGTTTTCCCTCAGAAGGAAGTTTGTAAAGAGTGTGTGTCCGCATGTTTTGTGCTGATGTCAGGGTTTAGTGTGTGATCATGACTAAGGCTGACGTGGTCTCGTATTACACACTGGGAGCTGTACTGGGAAGAGTTTAGTCATGTGAGCCGTTCACTGCTGGTAATTCTGCTTATGCTGTTATACAGTCTGATTTATACAGTTATACTGTCATATTTATACAGTTATATCATTGATTATGTCTCTCT